>NC_132782.1:149195356-149504620 GCF_048418805.1 Vulpes vulpes | reverse complement strand
CAAGTTGTAGATAAGTGAGGCGAAGGCCAAATATTTCTTGTCTGTAGACATGTAAATAACTTCTCTTAGTTAAAGATTCAATTGGGTGAATTGAATTACTCTTCCTTACTCTGGAAAAAGTCAGTTTTGCCTCCATTAGCATATTAATTTCAATATTCTTGATCTATAAATGTGTCTGTTCCTTTTATCTGGTTGTAGCATCTTACTCAGACCTTCATTAATGATTAATATGTTCACGTTACATGGTATGAAAGCATGCTCTTCATTTTTTTCTGACTAGAGTGAAGTTCACAGGATTTGCATTACATTTATAATTTTGACAGTAATAAACAAATGTATTCCTTAGGTTGTATAAATTTCTAAAATTAGAATCTCCTTTTTGTCCTACTGCCCCAGCACAAACATATAAGTAGTATTTTGATATAAATTGGCCCAAACAACATCATTCAAGGTTAACATCGGTATTCTATTGTAAATTAAAAAATATATATATTTTGGTCTCCATTTTCCTAAGAATTCCGGGAAATAATCTTAATGGATTATCCAAAACTTGGCAGGTCTTTTGCAAAATGCTGTATAGAAAAGATACATATGATTATGACAAGATCCTCCGTTTGGTGTGATGGATCTAATATTAATTAAGCCTGCTTGTCAAAGGCAATTTATTCAATGTTCCACTCCCCCTAAATTTTAGATGAAATGTAAAATGTGATTTGCCTTTAAGCCACAAACGTTCTGGAAGGGTTGGAAAATAAAAGGATGGCATTAAAGAAGAAAATGTAAAAAAAAAGTTACTTATTTATAAATATAAATATACATATAGTTGTTTGTGAAGCTAGTGATATGATCACCTCCTTTTCCTCTTCCTAAGAAAATTAATAAAAACAGAAACAACTTGGGAGTACTTTGCATTGCCTATTTGATTCAAATTTGCCACTTAGTAGAGGTATGATCTTTAGTAAGTGATTTAAGGTTTCTGAATCTTGTTTTCATCATCATCGCATGACAATAATAACACTTTAAAGTATTGTGAAAGTCAAAGTAGCAATGTCTGCTAAAGTGCTTTGCCATTGTAAAATGCATGGTAGAGATAGTCGTGACCTTTCAGGAGTAATTCTAGCTGCCACCAGTAATTCTAGCTGTCTCTGAGGTGGAGCACATTTCTGAGATTGAAGGCATTGGGTGAGTTATGCTAACTTTAGTATGACTGTGGGCAGAGCTTTCAGGAAGAAGACTAAACTTTTTTCTTTTTTTCTCTCCAGGAAGACTGGCAAGTATTTATGTGATTCATTTGCCAATTTTTATTCCATCCACTAGAGATGTCAATTCTTAAATATTTTCAGTGAATTTAGAATTATTCGAAGCACATGTGAATGTGAAAGCATATGCTTCTTGGGAAGTTCAGAAAGAGTGCATCAACTCTCTGGTGGTTGAATCAAATTCCATTATCTTGAATGAATTCTTAGAAGTTTCTCTTTGAAAATTCATAAATTTCTGCCTACCAGGCTAATGCAGGTGATCATTTTCCAAATACCTGGATGTCATTTTGGCGTTTCTCTGTTTTGACCTTCATGCTTAGGGACAAAATAGCTGTTTCATATGCCACCTTTTGGGATCTGAGACTTGGTGCTTCTGTTTCCATGTGATTGGGTACAGGGTAGAAGTTACACAGGGAGAAGTGATGAGCCACTTGGAAAATCAGGTTTTATTAATGTGTTTTCATTTTGGGGGAAGGAGGGTTTTAGTAGATATAGTTTTCCTGGAAGAGCAATGACACCCATATCTCAAAAGACCTTACTACACAAAGTGGATCTTTTCGTGGTTTGTTGTTTTGTTCATCCACCATAGTGTTCCATTTCATTTGGTTGATCATCATAGATGGACAGACTTGGAGAAGATGGCTTAGATCATTCATTTGGGGTATCTCTCACGTGGATATGGCAGCAGTCACAAACGCAGGGCCCTCAGCCAAATCATGTTTTGTTTGGGGAGCAGGGTATTTTTAAGGAAATCATCTCTGAACGCCTTGAGGTGGAATATGTCTTCCCTGTTTTATACCCAACTGTCTTATGAAATTATATCACATGCCTCACTCCTACAGGTATTTGAGTTTTTGGATGTTTGGCCTATAAAAACCAACAAGATTTGACCAACAGTCTCTGTGGCTAACTGCTGCATTTGGGCAGGTAAAAATTCCAAATCATTGAAAATAAAGTCTCTGCAGCAAGTTGCCTCTCTAGGCGACATGTAGTTCAACCTGTGAAACCTTTTGGGAATCAGCAACAAAAAGGAAGGCTGCATTGTGGAACCCTTTGAAACTGTAGCATCTATGATTTTCAGCCTATATTGGGTTGGGGCACCTGAGAGATGCGAGTGTGGCACAGTGAATGCAGCAGAAAATAAAGAAGGGAATAGCAGAAGTATGTTTAAATTATTTTCTTCCTTTTTCTCTTAAACTAATAGAATATTTAAAATGAGTCAAATACATATTTTACTTGATAAACTGACTTTATATTCACCTATTGGAAACAGTACAACATATTTTACATCAGATTATGAAATATGGATGTTTTACTAAAAGACAGGAAGGACTTTTTCCAGTCTTTTAAAGTAAATACATATTCAAAGGATCTTAAGGCATACCATTTATTCATATTCATATCTATTGAAATACTGTACATCCACATACTTCAATAAATAGTTAAAAACCTGACCTCTTTTTAAATCATTTCTGAATTTCAAAAAACAATTTTTATTGAAAAGATTAAATAGGTAACTTTTGGCTGTCACAAAGCTAAGCACAATGGATAAATTAACAATTATTCAGTAAATTTGATCAATATAGATGATTGGCTTTGATAAAATTCTCAGAGGTTTCTGAGTTCACACATTGGGGTATTTATATATGTGTGTGTGTGTGTGTGTATCTATGCATAGATACACATACATATATATATACATATATATATATATGTATATACATATATATATAGTGTCCTGAATTACCTGGGTAATTTTCTTAGTTCTCCAGTCTACTTTCTAGATATAGCTTGAATGTTATGATGAAGCATTAATTTTTCAGTTAAGTTTTAAACACCCCCAAAAGTGGTTTTAAGTTTGACATTCTCTCTCTTGAATCATTTAGTGTTTCCCGAAAAACACAATACTATAATTTGGGCAGCACTTTTCATTATATAATTGCTGCATAATAGGAACTTAATGGTGTCACAGGACTTACGTTTCAAATGGGATCATTGTAAAACATAATTACACGACTTGCAGTTAAACCAAGAATGCAAATGAATTAAGTCAACTACCCTAATGTTCTTTTCTTCCCTCTCTCCCTTCCTTCTTCCCTTCCTTCCTTCTTCTCATCCTTCCTGCCTCCATTTTGTCCCCTCTCTCTTTACCTCCACCCTTTCTGTCTTTTTCTTTTCTTTTCACTCTCTTTCCTCCACTGCTCCTTATTTTTCTTTCTTTGAAAAAAAACAAAACAAAACTAGGGGCAACCAAAGGAGTCCCACAAATGGAACTTGTGGAAATATAACGCTGAAATGAATACCTAGAAAAAATTGTTTCAGATCAAAAGATAAATCAATTTCATAAAACTGCTGTTCTGAAATTGCAACAATCTTGTACAGTCAGGACTGATAAAATGGAGTAATCAGACATTTCATATGTCTATAAATGTAAAATCATCTACTTGAACATTATATGCATACATTCACACAAAAAAGCAAATACTGTAGCCTTATTTGAACAATATTGAACTCATAAATACTCATGGTTTCACTCTGTTCAGGGGCCTACGGACTAGGAATGCTGCTGTGATACAGAAAAACATAGTGAATACCTCCTCTATTTAAAATGTCACTCAAGAAAGTCTCTTCTAACATAAAGGCAAATACATATAGCTACTGAGCTATGACTGTACTTCTGTCACATTCTATGGGAAAAACACCAGACCACAAATTCGGAATCATGACAACACTTTGAACTAATTATTTGGTTCATCCATAGTTTATACCTCGATTTACCTCACATTTACCCTACAGACCTTACAAAGAGGAGGTATTTTTAACTCTAGGAAAGTGGTCACTGTATAATATGCATTCTTGATCTGTTTCTTTCTCCCAAACAATGGTACTGATGGTTAACACTTTTTGTGGTAGCACCACTATTTCTAGTAAGTAGATTATTATGGAGTGTGCCACTTTAAAGCTGCAATACAAAAAAAAATATATATAGTTTACTCACCAATTCCACAAAAAAATATTTTAAAAAAGCAAATCAGTAATAATCAAAATTAAAATGCCATGTGTGTTAAAAAAGTTTTTAATACATCCGGTGAAACAATGTCATGAATTATTATGGTGAGTAGATTTAATAGCATTATGCCATATTATTGCCATTTTGTGGAAACACTGTATATTTATGCCTCCTCATTTAGGATTCATTTTTTCTAATTAAAATAGATTTATGGCGTACTTCAGGGCTAAGCTTTACTTGAAAAAAAAAGTCATGATTTTCAAGCCATTGCTTTTGGGGCAAACTATTAGATATCTTAAGGATGTACAACCTCCATGAAATATCTTGTGTCTCAGTTTATTAGTAGTTTTTTTGTTGTAAATGTGACTTGCAAGAGGGAACTATGTGTGGAAATCTCTCTATGTAGTGAAACGCCTAATTTCATCAAACTTGGAAAATGGCTTTCAAGTCTATGGTCTTTCTTTAGTAAAGAGTAAAACCATCAAAATACTCTTGTAATATAATACTTCCATGTTCATTCAAAAGTGTAGTTTTCATTCTTTAGGATAGAAACAATGAAATATTCATGATAATTTAATGATACATCTTTAGATATTCTAATCACTGGTGTCTTGTCTTCACTTGATCACATCTTATATATGCCACGTAAGAAGAAATAAAGCACGGTTAATTTTGTTGCTTCTGTTTGTTTGTTTGTTTGTTTGGTTTTTTTTTTTTGCCTTTACTTGTTTGAATTGCCTTTACTTGTTTTTTTTTTTTTTTTTTTTTTTTGCCTTTACTTGTTTGAATTGCCTTTACTTGTTTGAATTGACAGAGATTTTATTGCAGAATTAGTTATTTCAGGGATTGATCTGCTGCATACCAGCATGGAATATCTGTTATAATATATTCTGGAACATTTTCTTTTATATAACACGCATTCCAAACTATCAACTGAGTGCTTGCTTCGGCAGCACATATACCAAACTATCAACTGAGTGATGTTTTCAGGTGGGGAATATGCGAAATGCCCCTGTCTACAGGAGCACTCCAACTATTTACCTGCTTCAGAGCCAGTTGAATTTGGAATGCTCATCAACTCATGTAATACTAGTTGATCGGACTTTGTGTTCTTTCTGACAAACCATCTTAAAAATTTTGGTGTGGAAGAGTGAAGGGAAAGGATGCTGTATTGCTAGGCGATTTCAAGGATGGACTGTGCTGTCATCTTAAGGGGAACTGTTTCCCAAAGTGGATCCAACATTCAACTACAACTAAAGAAATCATATGGTAATAAATTTACCTGTACTATATTAACTAAATTGTTTTCATCACAAAACTGAGTTTATGTGGGGCAAAATCCTCACAGCCCATTGGGAAGGAGGGATGAGATTTTTATAGTCTAACAGCTCCTTCGTTCTCTAGAAATAGGATATAGCTCAACTTTATCTTGTGATTTATTTTTGCTTTCAAATTTTAGGATTTGGCAAAACATTTTTATTAGTTGGAAACGAAGAGAAAATTAGTATTTTTATATGAAGGCACACCCATGCTGAACTTACAGGGAAGAGAAGCAGAGCTGCACAGCCAGTTATATTACAAGGCTCATTCCTGAAACCTGAATATCATGCGAGCAGAAAAAATCTAGATATGTGTTAGTTATATTTTGAAGAAATGATCTGAAGGCAATATTATTTGCTTTTTTATCAAAAAAGAAAAAAATGCATCTTTGTAAATGTGGATTGACTCCTATTGAAACAGGGAAATGAATGCTTGTATTGCAGCCTTAAAGAATCACATATTCACTGCAATATTCGTTTTTGTAAACTACAGCCTGCAACCTAGCAGACCATGACTGAATGCTTTTGAAAAGTTGTAGATTACAAACATGAAATCACAATTAATATCCTCTAAAAGTAATTTCAGAGCTTTCACGTCTTAAAAAAAGGACAATGTGTACTGCTTCACAAGGTAATGTAGCTAATCAAAAAAAGAGTAGAATTAAAGTATTTACATAATGAGCAATTCTACAGAAGGCGATCATCCCCATGTAAGCACTGCTGATTATATCCCACGCTGCTTTTAACAAACTGTACCAGATTGGATCCAGCCATCAGCACTTTCAGAGAATCCTTAAAAGCCTTTTATGGGTCTTTAAATTTATTGTAGAATGGCATTCTTCAGGTAGCATATGCTGGTGAAAGAGGACAGTGTCAACACAAGGTACCAGCAGGAGAAAAGCACGTCAGCGCTCCCGGTAATTCCATACTGGGCTGTACTTGGAGCTGGAAAGAAACGGAAAAGATTAAATCAAAATCTAATTTGTGTCTTTCAGGATCTTAACAATCATCAAAAGGCAGCTGGGTGCACTGGAGTCAGACACACTTAGGTTCACATCTGGTTCTGCTCCGTGACAATGTGTGGCCTCTTCAGCTAACCGCTCTGAGCTTCAGTTTTCTCGAGGGCAAGACAGAAATAATACAACCCACCTGGCAGGGCTGCAGTGTGGACTGGAGGGGAAGCACACAGGCCACACTGCACTGGGCTGGACACATGCTAAGTAGTCCGCACACAGCCGCTCCGCTCATTATTCCTTCTATATGGGGCGTTACTATTTGGATCAGTGGATAATGTGTAGTTCAGGCGCACATTTTTTAACATTTATCGTTATCGAGATGTGTAATCGACATCGTGTTACAAATAACATCGTGTTAGTGTAAGGTGTTCAGCAGTGTTGATTTGATGCCTTTATGAATTGCAAACAGGATCACCGCCACGGCATGGGCTAACCGGTCTAGCACATCATATACTTATCATTTCCCTTCTGTGATGGAAATAATTAAAATCTAGTTTCAGAGTAACTCTGGAGGTTATAATGTAGGGTTGTTGTCTACAATCACTGTGCGGTACGTTAGTTCTCCAGGAGTCATCTGCTCATCAGGTCTGAGTTCGTACATTCAAACACCATCTCCCTGATGCCTCTACCCCAACCTCTGGTAACCACCATTCTGCTCTGTTTTTACAAGTTCAGCTTTTTTAGATTTCACATGTAAGTCATATCATACATATACACATATGTATATTTGTGGATCCTTTTATTGGCCAAATACTGTGCTAAACGCTGGCAAAACAAGAGATTCTCTCTTCCAAAATCTTTTTTTTTTTTTTTTTTTGAGTGGGTCAGGGGGTGAGGTGAAGAAAGATGTTCAAACAATTGTAATGGAGTGACACAGAAAATTGTGTATTTAAATCTGCCTGGGCAAGAGAGGGATGATTTAACAGTTTTACCAAAGGGGACAGCCATTTGGGTAGAGGAAACAATTTATTCAAAAGGACGAGGAAAGGAGAGAGCATGGCCTATATTCTAGTAGATTAGTCTTGCTGGACCATGAAGTTTGAGGCTTGGAGTCGAGGGAATTGAAACTGGAACTCTAGGCAGATAAAACATGACCTCAGCTGTAAGGAAAAAGAATTTAATTTTTTATACTGAAGGAGCTTTTAAAGAATTTGGAGCTGTTGAATCGTATGATTACTTTTATACATTGGAAAGATCACAGTTTCGTACGTAGAGAAGCTTATGTCGTACTTGGCCAAGAGTCATGTTAAATTTTCACTGAGAGATTTCACCTAGAGATTCACCAAAGCTTGGAATATTTTGAGAGTCGACTGAATGGATTCCACTTCATTTCACAAGAGGACCGTTGCTTCTCTGAATGTGAATTATACTGTGTTTCAGAAGTTGGATATTGCAGGCATTCTCAGCTTTGCTTGAGACTGACTCTCCTTTGCCATAATAAAAATAATAGTGATAATAAAAAACCCCACCAACCTATCTTTAACTACCCTTTCTTAATGAAACTTGGATTTCAAGCAATGTTTTCTAATAGAAAATGAATCGTGTAATAAAAAAATATATATATACTACTTCATCCTCAAATCCATAACTCAAACCCAGGAGCAGTTTTAGTCACACGGAGTTTAAATTACCAGCAGGTAGTTTTTTAATGGAACTTTCACCAATGACTATATTTCCATATTACAAGAAGAATAAATTGTGTTGTTTATATCTCTAGAAATTAAAGGGAATGAAAGATGCATTAACCTCTGCAGCGGGAAGTTTCCTTGACAGTACACTTGTTGATTCCAGCTGAATGAAGCTCAAGGGCTGAGACTACTACTCTTTAGTAAACACAGAGCAAAATCCACTATTTAACGCTTCCATTGGCATCACAAATGAGTTTTAAAAAGTGAGACAGTGAAGAGGAGCAGCATATTGTGAAGCACAAAGATTTTGAAGTTTTGATATATAAGAAGTCTAATTTAAAACCACGAAACTCCTTAAATTATTTTCTCTTGTTCAAGACCTAGAAAAGTGTTTTGTTTTTTAAAACATAAATAAATATTTAATTGGTCTGTTACCTTCTCAATGACAGCTATTTAAGAGTTATTTTGCTGTTGTTTTTTAAGAATCTTGAATGCAGTAAAACCAGTATAATGGTAAAGGACTAATAATAAGCAAAGCATATAAAATGATTTCATAAATAAGAAATAGATCTTAAAAGTCAAGCATACAAAGCAAAGATAAAATTTTTATTATCATGACAAATTAAATAGTACATTAAGTGGGTAAAGTATAAAGAATCCTGAAAACTCCTTATCCCTTTTTAATCTTTTTAATCCCTCCTCTAAAGTGCATTTTTGGGGGCACTCTTTCCTGAATCCCCTCTCCTCTTCCAGCAAGCTGTGTAGATGACTCTATGGTGTCATTAGGCCGCCATATATATTCCTTTTTATGACTATCATACTACATTGCAAATATTCATATACATATATATTTTTTCACCCGATTGTGAATTCTCCTGGGTCATGTTTTTTTTGTCTCTGTGTTTCCATGCACAGAGAGTGGCAAAGCCTAGTGTATAGTAGATGCTCAAGAAATGTCTCTTTAATGAATGATTCCATTAACCAAACGAATGAGTTAGAGTTAAAAGTAGTATTTCTCTCCTACAAAAGAGAATCTCTTCTGAAGCAAACCACTTGCATATACAGGCCAGAGAACCTACAATACATCATCTTTCATTCATTTAGAAATATTTATTGCATTAGGTACCAGACATTGGGAATACACTAGCTAACAAGGTAGAGATGGTCCTTTTGTTACTTAATTCCATATACCCCACCTCTTCCCCAATGTGCCTTTATCTTCTATTCACCCTCCTATTGTCTTAAACATGACAAAGGTTTGTCAATAATTAAAATTAAATAATACTTTTTAATTAAGAGAGTATATCTTTTTTTTTTTCCACTGTGCTCTTAAGTTGTTTGTAAATGCAATACTCTATTAGTCCTAAAATAAAGTAGGAGCCTGTTGCTGCATCGTTAGCCTGCAATTATTATAGGAAATGGACTGTAGAATAGCTATTGATAATTAGTAAGCCAGAAAAACAAAGAGTAAAGTTAGTCAAGGGAACTTTTAGTCAGATATCTAATGCTAAGTCATGTATCGTGATTCACACTCCTTAAGTATATATTGAGCATGTTTCGTGTGCTGGGGATTAAATATCGGCTAAGATGAATAAAACTCAATCTTGGAGGAAGGTTTTATTATAGTTGGAGGTATAAATAAAAAGGCATATATAGGACATTAGGATATATATAATTATAAGAATAATGAACAAACATGGGAGGGCTCTCCAAGGAGTCATGGGAGGTAAGCAGTCCAGAGAGCAGATGCAAATACAAGTATTTTTTACAATATGCGATGATACACACACGGGGACATAGATATCTCACTTTTCAAAATGGTGGTATAGTAGTCCTTTTACTTGGGGGGTTCCCTATTATTATATAAACTTAGTCTGGTTGTATAACCTTGATTGATATCTATTATGGATTTGTAGCGTGTGTGATTCATTTACTGGGTGATTCAGAGCACCGGGCCAATGGTACTAACGTTAGGAGTCTCAGTACTCCTTGGGCCAATTAGATTTGTTTGGCATGTTAAATCTCAACCAGCTATTTGAGAAATTGTAGAATATGTTAATAAATTAAATAACTGTTCACTATTAGATATTAGCTTGAAGGCTCAGTTCAAATATCATCTATTTCAAAAAGAGAAAAGTTTCAATAACGTCTCATACGCCAATACCCACTTCCCACACTATTACCATAAACACATAAAGGGACAAAATACCTTGACTTCTTTTTTCAGAAGAATATTGTCTTTCCTCACTCATGTTTTACTGCCTTTCTTCCCTCCCTACTTTGAGACTTAGGACCTCCTAAGACCTGCAAAGACCTTGTCTTTGGCGCTTGAGCAAGAAGATAGATTATAAGGCTGATTATGAGGAAGAGCAGGCCTCAAACTCTGAGCATCACTCTCTTGCAGCAAACAATAGAGAATGTAGATGAACCCACGCCGCCCAGACACAGTCCCGAATTTCCTAGGAGACCTGTAGTGGTGCCTCTGGGTGGTCAGATCTGTTGGGTATTCTCTGTGAATATCACACTGCTGCTCATCCTAAATAAAATTAGGAGGCCGATGGCCTACGATCAAAGGAGCTGCGGTGCTATGGTAAGAATTCTGGTTTTGTTCTGAGTGACATGGAATCCAAGGAGAGTTCTGAGGCCAGCTGACATTTTTTAGTGATCACTTGGCTAGTCTGTGGAAAATAGATCATATTACTGAAGGCAAGAGTAGAAGCCTCTGTTAATCCCAGGCCATTAGGACTCTCCACTGCCTACTGAGGAAAGCCAAAGCACCGTAGCTCAGCATTCAGGGGACTCTGTTATCTGGTTCTAGTCAACTGATCCAGACTCATACAGGCCCTTAGCTCCAGTTCCAGCCGTTTTCTGAGCACATAGAATATTGTCATTCCTCGTTGTCATTTGCATCTGCCATATTCAGAAGCTTAAACAACCTTCCTTCCAGTTCCCCTTCTCTACGTACCAAAGTCCTACTCATCCTTTGATATCTAAGATACCACTTAGTCCATGAAGCCCCCCAATATAAGAATATTTAGTCCCCCATTTTTTTTGTCCCCCATTTTTATCTGACTTCAGAAATAGTTCTTCTTGAACTTATATAATAAGTTATGTATTTCTCTTCCACTGGACTGTAAGCATGTTGAAGTTACGGAACAGTCCTCCTTATAATGCGTACACCTGTTTCTTATATCCAATGCGTTCAACAGATGTTTGTCAAATTAAATGTGGGAAGATATTCCTAAATATTCATTTGTCTAATCCAGGACAACTCTGATACAACACCCGTTGTCCCTATGCTTTCTTGCACTGAAGGCAAAGTATGTGAGAGGAAAACTATTCCATGTTTCTTTCCCACTCCCTGTTTAACTGTCTTGTTTTTTTTTTTTAAGATTTTATTTTTTTATTTGATAGAGAAAGTGAGAGAAAGAGATAGAGGGAGAGAGCACAAGCAGGGGGAGTGGCAGGCAGAGCTAGAAGCAGGAGCCGATATGAGGCTGGATCCCAGGACCCTGGGATCATGACCGGAGCTGAAGGCAGACACTTAACTGACGGAGCCCACTAGCTGCTCCTTGTCTTTGGCCTTAAGGAGAAGAATGTGGAAAGGACAAGAGGTTTGCATTGAGAAGAAAGGGAGTAAGAAAAAAAGAAGAGAAAAAGGAGGAAGAAACAAAAGGGGGAAGAATTTAAAAAAGGAGAGGGAGAGAGAGAGAGAGAGAGAGAGAGAGAAGACACAGCCTTCAAGTCAAGTGTTAGATGCCTTCATGTTCACCGTTTTATCCTTTGGTGTAGTTTGTAAGTCAGAATTTAAAACAAATAACAGGAAAAGTAGGTTGTCGTTCCACCCACTTTCTTAGTAAGGTTAAAGGTGTCCTAGTTTTTAAATATGTATAATCTATGGACCACGGATCCGGATGGTGTTGGTTCCAAGTGTAGCTCCACCTCTTCCTACCTGGACACGTTTCTTAACTGTGCTTAGTTCAGTATCTTCATCTGCAAATGAAGAGTCTATCTCCGAAGTTACCACGAAGATTAAACGTGTCACTACCCTGAAAGCACCCAGCACAGCATCTGACCAGGATGAGCACTGCCTCAAGATCATCCAAACACCTAGTCACGCGCTTATCTAGCAAATTCAGTGTGTGCGATGTGCTAGGCCTTCTCCGAGCCATTCTCTGAGCAAAATAGGAATCGTTCCTGCCCCTATAAGGTTTTCTCTTCAGCTTGAGATGTTTTCCATGGAACAAGAATATTTTACTTCATTGTTAACCCACACTTGATCAAATCAATGTTTCTCTTGTCTTACAAACTTGTCCTCCATGTTATCTATTTATTTTTCTTATTTTCTCTTTTCTCTTCATTATCTTGGTTTCTTTTGAAGGACTTTTATTCAATGTCATTTACTGCTAGATTATTGTCCAGTCTCCCCCTGGTTTGCAGAGTCCTTGAGGCCAGGGGAGTATGACCCCTTCCCACCCTCCCACCCTCACCCCCCCATTGGAGGCCTGGCCTTTAGAGAGTGGTTTCATGACTGATCTAGTGCTGAGTTTTGCTTTTCTGGGGCTCTCAGGCAGGGAGCGGAAGTGCCTGGGCTAGGTGTGGAGTCCAGGCCTTTGGGATTTCTCCCAGTTGTCAACAGGAAGATCCAATCTGGGTTTTAACACACGTCTTACATCTTGTCTAATTATGATTATCACTCCCAATTACTTACAGCTGCTGCATATTATTTTCAGTCTTGGCAGTTTTCCCTTGTATTGCTCCAGTTTTTATTTTTAGGCAAAAGCAAATGTAACTGTGAAATATTTAGTTTTGGTATAATACCAATTACTTGCCTAGGCAATTTCCTTAAATTACTCAAGCTTTAACTAAACTAGCTTTGAGTCATATTTTTAAGATTCTTGCTAAAATCTTAGGTGGAGTTACTTTAGTTACATTAACTCTGCCTCCGTAAGAAAAAGCTGGCCTCAACTTATGTTTTACTGAGAAAGCTTGTACCTGGGAAGTGAATGATTTACACCTAAATTAGATTTCATATAAAAAGAAGGTGATTAATGTGGATTCAAAATAGATTGCACATTAGTTTACTGAGAAATTATGCATCATTCATTCTCTCCAAAAAGACAGCACAGCTCTGTTTTATTACAGACTGTGGGAGGCGTCAGCTCAAAAGATATTTTAATGCTCTTGTTAGCAAAACCCACCCCTTAACACCACCATCAGCAGGTGGAGGGGATAGCTGGATTCAGATCACACCCAGATTTTCTGGATCATTTAATTCAGCCTAAATACTGGATGGAGTTTAGGGGAGGAAAAGGGTACTAGAATGGGATTTGTTTTACCACTTTGGGCCATGGTGTCTAGAAGAAGCACGCAAGTCTCAGCACAGGTGACATCCGCTCACTCTTCCTTTCTCTGCTATTTCTTGTGCAATCAAGTGGCCCAGACCCTAAGATTGGATGTGCTGTGTTAAAGACTCCGTCTCCTCATGTACCATCTCCCACCTGTGGTCCAGAGGTAGGGATGTGTGGCTACCCCTGCTCTTGCACTAGGTCCTCTAAGGCCTCCTTCCCCGGGCTCTAGGGTTGAGGATGCCTGGGTAGCACGGTGATGGTGTGGTGGAGCTAACGATGCGTGGATTTCCAGATTCTCTTTTTCGTAGCACACCCTTATCGTGCCATCGACTATTTCCTAGAATACAGAGAGGTAAGCATGGCCCATGTTCCATGCCGCTCTCCGTCTGGTAGAGTCAGGCTTAATTTATGAGCCTCTTGCCTAGCGAGCTTCGCTTAGTTATTTAGGGAGAGAAAGTAGGAGTTGGTAAATGGCTTCGAATTCCTGCCTATCAGCCTTCTTTTTATCTTCTTTAGACGTAATCAGTCTGACAAGTGTGCATTGGTGCACTTTTTTTCAAAACCAAGGCCTAAGGTTATAGCAAATCCATACGTAGATACTTAGGCTTACATTTTAGATTTTTTTATTTTTTCATTTGATCAAAAACCGAATGCCTGTCTTCGGGAAGTTCCAGCATCTTTTACAGACAAGAGCCTTCACAAGCATAAAAATGTAACAACACTGTTTTCGCAGAAAGTGCCTTTATCTTATATTATGAACAATGAGGAGAATGGCTAGAGAAATCACACGATTCCTTCCTCTTTCCGACTCGTGTTATTTCCCTGCCGGCCTGTTGTGAGCAAGTCCGAAGCTATTTCTCTGGCAGACCACCATCCTCGAATCCTTTTCTACCTACTGAAGAGCCATTCTGCCAAAGTTCACACTATACAATCCTATTTACTCAGCATCAACTACATTAGGAATTTTAAACATACGTTTGTCTCCGTCATTACCCATATTCAGAAATCTGCCTATTTGCCGATAAATACTTTTATCTGCAAATGCCAGATGAAATTATCCAAGACTATCACCTCTCATTCGAGCTAAGGAGAATAGGTAAGCAATCACCCGAATAGAAACAAATTCTGCAGCCTTTTTTCTGTCCTTCATAGTCATTGAAAAAAAGTTTCAAAGCTCAGATTATTCATCAATATTTTCTAAATGTGTGGAATTTTTTTTTTTTTTTTTTTTTTTTTTTTTTTTTTTTTTTTGCTCACTCTGTTTTTAGCAGATCAGAAGTGGTTTACATGAATCTATAGTAGCTCCGTTTCGAAGTGCGTTGCCAACAGAGGTAATTTTGTGTAGCCCTCAATGCTTCTTTGAACTTGGGCAGAGATTAGTTATTTATTCTTGGATGGTTTGAAAACAGGTTTCTATATAAGCATCATTACATATTTTGGAGCATGCGTGTGTGCGTGTGTGGGAGTGCGTATGAGCGTTTCAAAAGCCGGCTTTGTTGTGTGAAATGTATATATAAACATATGATACAAACTGCCTCGACCACACAGATTTTAGTGTGGGCCTTTAAGGCACCACTGAGCTGAAGAAAAGAGGGTTTTAGAGAAATAAAAATAGAAACCCAGCTGTGTTCTTAAGGTCACTAATAGTCACTGCCATCAGCTGTATCATCAATGTGACATTGCTCATGTGGTAAAAAGCGGGAGACATTGCAAACCAGTAAACGTTTCTGCAAGTCGAATGAGTTTTTAAGATTTTATATGGGTGGGAGTGAAATGATTTCAGTTTTTACATAAGTGTTTAAACTTGGGGCTTTAATGATCGAGTTATCTTATTGGTTAAATTTTATTTTTTACCTCTTTTGGGTTAGGCACATTATCCTAAAGCAGCTTCTTGTGTTATTCTACAACACTGCTCTTTCAGCATTAAGGATCCAGAATTTCATAAGGTTTGATGATCCTTTTCGTTTTTTAGAATATTACCTTTACCTTCCAATGTTTTTCCCTTAGCTTTTCAAACGCAATAAAGGCCAGTGATTATCTGGCCCTGTAGTTCTGATTTACTTAAATTGTTCCACTTGTTATGCTCCAGATTGATTTTCAGTTATTCTCAATGATTCTCTAATCATTACCATTATATTTTGGCTATTTAAAAAACCTTATTAAATCCAAATGACTTTGTATAGAATTCAAGACCCGCTGTAAGCTTTCCTGAAGCTGCCTTGCCAGCCCTCCCCGGGCTGCTGCCTGACGTGGGCTGCGCTAGTCGCCCCAGCCAGGAAGGGCTCTACGTTCTCTGGACACGCCTGGGTCTTTGCTCCATTCGTGTACTTGCTCATGTTCTGGCTTCATCTGAGATGGGTTTCCGCATCTCTACATGCTGGAATGTACCCATCACTCAGTGCCCAGCTCAAATGCAACCTGCTCATAAAGTTAGAGCCTGTCAGAACTCTAAGGGGTCTCGGGGGTCATCTGCAACCCTCTAATGGTATGGATGAGGAGACAAGGTGCAGATGAATGATGTGGTGACGTCACAGGTGAAAATAAGGCTCAAGCTGAGGTATGCTGGTTCTCCGTGCTTCCCTTTCCGGGTAGCCTCCCTGCATTAATACCTGACTCTAATTGGAATTAATCTGCCAATTTCTCTTTTTTATCCGCTAGCCATTTGCTTTTACCTACACTTTACCACTCTCACGTTCATCAACTTCAATAGGTCTGAGTCTCTTGAAAATAAGGATTATATTTAATTTACTTCTGTGTTATTCAGAGCATTTGATCAAGTAGTTGGCACTATCGAAATATTTATTACAGAGGACTACAGATGAATTATTTTAATTTCTGCAGTTTAATGAGCTTTCACTATAAAAGAAAGGAGCACAATAGGGAAGGTCATATCACCAGTGGAGATTTCAGGATTTGGGAACATTGACTACCACTGGTTCTATGTTACTGAAACCAAGAATCTCGTATTCCTGGACGTCTCTGGAGACATCGTATGACAAACCTACAGAGTTGCACACGCTCCCAGAGAACTGCTGAAGAATCGCTCTTGTCAGGGACTCCCAGCTAGAGGCGCCGGTCAGAGATGGAGACGGTGTTGGTAACAACCAAGCAACCACGTGTTAGCTTAGCACCTCTGTGCTCTGGTTTTGTCTTCCTGGTAGTGTTGTTATGAGTGAGTAGCAGATGAGCTGAGTAAAATGCTTAGCACAGTGCTCCGTTAAGTGTTCACCCAACAGGAGCTTTTAAGATGGATTAGTATTTATGCAAGAAGCACCAATGGAAGCCCTTTCCTTCGGTCCAAGAAGAAGTATCTTGCTGGAATAAGGCAATGTGTATGTCAAAATTCTATACATTTGAGACGATAACAACCACGCCAACGATGCTCTCCTTCGAAAAGACAGCTCCAAGAACGCAGATGAGAAAATCCACTCATCACACAAGTAATGCTTGAGCAGCTACAGATGCTTATTGATCACTTACTAAACTCCGTACACCGTTCTGGGCGCTGGACTCCAGTCTTAGCCTACAGTTCTCCAAGTAGATCACGGTGCTCTGAACAAACCATACTCGTAACCCCCCCGGCCCACAATTCGTATTTCTTCAACTTGAAATCACCTTCTTCCACTTCCTCCCAAATTTCCAGGCTCCATTTGCCCTACTTTTAGTTTCTCTTAAGGACTTAGTTCAAGGGTCGCTTCTGTGATAACTTACTTGGCCCTTTTAACCATTATTTGCTCCCTCCTTTGAGGTTCAACTCCAATTCAAACTCCTCTCTCATGGCCTTGCTTGCTGACTTGCCTCCTTCCCTGAACTGTGGGTTTCTAAAGAACAGGGACCTTGATATTTCATCTTTCTTTACTTCTCTTTTTCCCTTCCCCAGTGGCTAGCACAATGACTGCACATAATAAGGGCTTAATAAATAACTGCCCTTTTTATCTCCACATGAGATAAATTTGCAAAATATATTTGTTTCACACACCTTTTGTGTCTTGCCTTCCGTCCCCTCCGTTGCCTTTTTACTTTAGCTGCTGCTATGACAACCAGCTGCATGCAGGGCAAACAATTCTGAGATATATTCCACATGGCTCCTCACAGGGTTCCCAGTGGGATGGTGCTTAGTGACCCATAGCAGGGACCAGCTCAATAACACATTCTTGGACTGGCTTTCTCTCTTTCTCTGTTTAACTTGTTCCAATCTCCTACCAGTGCTCCTCAAAATTCCTTTTCCAAATAATCACCTATTAGTGAGAAGCTCATATTGCAAGGATCCACGCAAAGACTCTTATGTGAAGAAGAGAAGAACAGGTTATAAGTACTGTGTCTAGGGCAATTTCATGCCCTGCATCCCCCATGATGTATAGTGCTTTGCACATAGTAGGTATACAATAAGTTAGTTTTGGATACATAAATTAAGCAAAAGTCAATATTTATCCTATCTCTTCACCTCTACTCTTCTTGGCTCTTGATAATTCAGTTGCATCACTTTTATGAGGTCTGCATTAATTACATTGTTAGCAGGCACCTCCCCTTAATAATGTAGAAGAGGTCTTAAAATCTTAATTAAATCTGATATTTTTTCCTCATAGATTTTATCCCAGGAATATTACCCACTGCTCTACACTATTATCATTTTGGTTTTTGCTACACCAGCAACATCGCCTAATGAAAGTTCTGTCTCCTATTGTATTTCTTAAATATTTAAAAGCACTCATGGTTCTTATATTTTTATTATGATCTCAACTATAAAATACCCCTCTCCCCACAACCTTGAAATGCTCTTTCCTCAAAGCTCCAGCCCGCCTTACATTTTCTGCCTAAAGTGATCCAACTTGTAAGATGGGAAAATGGGAAATACAACTTCTAGGAAAGGAACGTGGGGACATGCATGCAAAAGTCAGATGTTGGGTGGTCCCACAAAGGATGAAAAGAAAAAAGACCAATAGTGATCCTACCACTGAATGCATTACTCAGTCTGGATTCATACTGCTTTTTAAAGATGTTAGTAATATTCTTCTCCCAAAATGGAAAGAATATACTGCTCATAATTTTTCTGGACACCTTTTATTTTTTATTTTTTTTGGACACCTTTTAAAGGCATTTTTAAAAGAGGGTTGGGAATGTTTTAAACTGTCACATCAGAACACCTTACCTCTACCTCGTTTTATGAATATTATAAACTTAGCCGCTTATTTTATTGTTCAAAAGAGTTTTGACTGTAATTGAAATATGACTTCTGGGATCACATTAGTAAGTTTTTCAGTCTATCAGTTGATAAATTTTCTTAAAGATTTATTTTTATTTATTTGAGAGAAAAAGAGAGAGGGAAAGGGAGAGAGTGCTGGAGCCTACACCTGCATGAGGGAAGAGGCAGAGGAAGAGAATCTTCAAGCAGACTCCCCACTGAGCACAGAGACAGCCCTAGGGCTGGATCCTGTGACCCAGAAGATCAGAACCTGGGCTGAAACTAAGAGTCTGATGCTTAACAGACAGCCACCCAGGTGCCCCGATCAGCTGATAAATTTATATTCACAGTTCTTTGATCACAAATCATGAGAAGCCTTGTTATTTCATTAGATCAAACCTTAGTTTGTTAGAGATGTCTCTACTTTAACATGCTTTTCTATTATCCTAGCCAAAATATGCACATTTAACTCTCAAGCTGGAAAATTATTCTCAGGTAAGTCAGAAAAAGAGTAATTTAGGAGTAACTGGTTTTTACAGTAATCACATTATTCACACAACAAATGCTTACTGAACACCTACTGTGTGTTAGACATTGTTGTGCTTAGTGCTGAATTTACAAAGATGAATAAGATCTAAGCCTTGGCTTTCAGGAACTTAATGTCAAGTAGGAACAAAACTATCTAGAAGAAAAGGGTTGATTTTCACTAACTCATATATTATTAGAATTCCAGGATTAAAAGAAACTTTGGGAGACTCTATTCTTTTTTGTCAAAGTATAATCAAATCCGGAATCTTGTTAGAGAAAGACATTTCAGGTTTATGCCATTTTAAAGCCAGAAGGGACTTACGTCTAGAGAGGGAATAGCTACACAGAGGATTAATTTAATTCTATAGACTTCTGAGTTTGGTGTCCTATCCAGCACACTGCACTACCCACATTAATTTATTTAGTATCTTGTTTCAGATTTTTATAACTCCTACTGTTTATCGATACCGAATATAGCAAATACAATCTTAAAAATTTTTCTAAATATAATATGATCAAGAAAATTTCATAGCCTAGCAAATTATGTCACAGTTACATACCACTTTAGTGATTTCAACCAACAAAACACAAAATGAGGTTTTTATCTATCTCTCTCTCTCAAGTAAATAAAATCTTTGATAAAAATATCAGTGATGTTTGAATAATTTTCATATTAGCTTATATTATGAACAGTTAATTTTAATTTATACCAAGGAGAGTGAGAATGCTGCCTGGAACGAAAACAATAGGTATCTATAACATTCTGCATATATATCTAAACTGTCTTGATTCATCGGTTTCTCAAAGGTACACATGAAATCTGGAAATTAGCCAAATTAGCATCTTTGCATAAAATGCAGTTTGTTTTTTCACGAGAAGGATCCATGTCCATTTGATGTTTATACCTGAAGTCAGGACCTGAAAGCTTGAAAAAGGAATTAAAGAAACCACAGATTCTTAGAGAGCATAGCCTAGTTTAAAAACAAATGTGTCAAAAAAAAAAAAAAAACCCAAACACACAAAAAATACAAATATGTCAATTTGGTTTTATTGCAGTAACATTTCTTGACCTTCCTACTACACCAATACCTAAGAGGAATTGCTAGAGAAATCAGAGAGCCACATTTAAATGCCTGCATTCTAATATGCATTTTCCATTTCACACTAAATTTAATTATCGTCACAATTATAAAGGAAATTTAGCATCATTCTAACAGTCAAAAGAGAATTTCTAAAATTTCCTGTAAGCTTATGTGCAAGATTTAAGGAAAGCAACCATGAAGTCATTTCCTTTCTTGTGTATTCTTAGAAATGTATCTTATAAAAAAGTTTGGGCTATATAACTGTACTCGGGTGTACTTTTAATCTTAAAATTAGAAAAGGCAGATGATTATTTTCTCCCTTCACTGGAAAGAGAAAAGATATTGAACGTTAATATCTCACTGTTACACTTTTTTCCCCCTGAAGATAAAGGGATATAAAAAGGAAGCAATAAGCACTATGCATGTTCCTACTAATCTTACCAGAATCTCCTCCTATATTAAACTAGTTCTTGTCTATCCTATTTAAACTGTTCTTCTGATATTCTTCACATATGAACAAGATGATCCTTTGCTGGGTTTAAGCATTATGGCAGCGACCAGCTTATAAAGAGTAATAGAGCAGCTTTACCTTCACGTCTGTATTAGGAACAAGAAACTCACCAATAATACAAATAGAGTTTTTCATTAAGCAGCATTCCTGTTTATTACAGAGGAACAATAAATTTTTTTTGGATTTCCATTTAACAGTGAAAACAAATCCCAATTCTCCCATCTTTTTGATGCAGCTGGTTGCACAATGCATAATGTCTGATATACAATGGCAGTGTCTATTGTTACAGAACTGGCTTATTTGTGTATTGAAAGCTTCATTCAAATTTGTATGGTTCAGAATGTTCAATGAAATGCACAAATTGACTGGTTCAATATTCCTCAATTTGTCATAATGGTTTTTGTGCGAGTGTTTTTCTTCTTTAAGGCAGTCATAATGCCGTTTTTATTTCATAAAAAAACAGGGTGACGATTCCTGTGAAATCTCACAGTTCAGTGCTAAGAATAGGGTCTTGAGTCAAGTTCAAAGTCACGTATAGAACTATGAAAGGCACCTCGGACTAAATCTGGGTTTAGCAGCCACAGAAAAACCACGGGAAGCTTTACTTCATTGTTTGATGACAATGAAGTGAAAACGATGTGGACATCTTATGAAAAGGATGTTGTAAGTGAAAGGGAGTGGCTGAGACACAGCAAGGTGAGTGTTGGAAAAGATATTGAAACTTAAACAATGTTGGGGGGAAAGACTGGTCTAGGGAGATCCCCTGATTAAAAATATCAGCAGAAACACAAAGGTACTCACTTTGGAGCCTTGCAAATACATCTCTTCATATTGGGCATTAGGAGTCCTTCTCTAGTCCTACGTATGTTTACTAAATTATATGAGTCTAGTAATCCCAATATCCTTAGAGTATGCATCCTAAAATGTTTACTCAATTAATTCATTTTTTTTCTTTCTTGTTTTAGATTTTATTTATTCATTATGACACACACACAGAGGTAGAGGAGACACAGGCAGAGGGAGAGGCAGACTCCCTGCGGGGACCTAATGTGGGACTGGATCCCAGGATCCCAGGATCACACCCTGAGCCAAAGGCAGACACTCAACCACTGAGCCACCCAGGCGTCCCAATTAATTCATTTTCAATTCATTCATTCATGCATTCATTTTTATGTCATTGAATTGCTTTGGGGTTTAAGTTAAAGGAAAGAAACCTCGAATCAGTAAATATGATTTGATTGCCAGATCACTGAATCACGAAAAGAATAGATTGAAAAAAGTTATTTTTAAATAAGGAAAAACTACAAAACCCTGGAAGAAAAATCAAATGTCACTATTTCTTAGGTGCCAATTAGAGGCATTTAATTGCATGTTGTTTGTTTGAAGATATTACCTTTTCACTAGTAGGTAAAGAACAGAGAGAGGTCCTTTTCCAGCTGGTTAGACAATGCTGGAAAAAAACTAGACTCTTGTACTTGACATAGATGACTTACTATTTTAATTCCTGAGAAGATGTATTTCCAGCGTTAAATATAGAGTAGAATAACAATCGCATGATAATTATCAAACATATGGGCAAGGCATGTAAAGGACTGCCCAGAGTGTTTTTTAAAAATTTCTTTATTTAATTCTATAATTACATCATTATGACTCCCTCCCCCATTTTTTTTTCAAAGTTAATTGCTTTTAGAAAGTTTTGAGTACAAAGAATTAGACCTTCAACAAAATACTTAAGTACCATGAGCTTTGGTTTTTCCATCTCTAGAACAGGGTTATTGTGAGTACTAGAGGAGAAGGTGTTGGTGACCATGCTCTGTGATGCATAAATCAGTTTATACAAGCAATGTGGGTCCAGGGCTGATAATTGGGTCTTTAAGGGGAAAAAAAATCCCTCTTAAATTTGTCATTTGTTAAACCAAGAATGGAATGTCTTCAAATGATCCATCAACTCAATCATGGTTGTTAGATGAAACGGTCATGTAAATGACCAAAGATTACTTACTTTGGTGAAATAAACTTCTATTCTCCTAAAGTTTAGTTTTATCTATTAGTAATGGGCAAGGTGATATATCTGACTTCTAAAAGTGTCTCTTTTATCATTTATTCATTCATGCATTTGTGGATTCATTTATGAAACATTTCTGTAGTATCTACTCCGTGCAGAACTGCCTGGGTGTCACAGGTGCTCTTTCACCTCCCAAGATTCCTGCCCCCTGGTTGATGGATCAAACAGGAACCTAGGTGCTGCCATAAAAGAATTTTACAGATGTAATTAAAGTCAATTGACCTCAAAATATAGAGATGATTTGGGTGGGCCCGGCCTAGTCTCATGAGACCCTCTGAAAGTAGGCAGTTAGTTTTCTTCATTGTTAGTTTTCTTCACTGTCACCCTTCTGGGTCTTAATCTCTGACTAGAGTAAGTAAGTCAGAGATTAAGACCCAGAAGGGTGATAGGGGGCTTGAGTTCAGAAGGGCCCACGTGTTGAGGAATGCAAGTGACCATTAGAAGCAGCGAGCAGCCTCTGTCCAGCAGCCAGCAAGGCCATGAGGACCTCAGTCCAACAACCATAAGGAACTGACTCCTGACAACAGGCTGTGTGAACCTGAAAGTGGGTTCTTCTGTGGAGCTTGAAAGTCAAGACACCTTGACTTCAGCCTCGTGGGACCAAACACAGACAATCCACTTGAGCCACGCTTCAGACCTACAGAGCTGTGAGCTAGTAAGTGTTGCTCGAAACCACTACATTTGCAGCACTTGTTTCATAGCCAGAGAAATGAACGCAATCAATGATTTCCTTTCATACCCGGACACATCACGTAAAGTGTCAAGAACAATGACAGAGTTAAAGAGACACAAGTTAGAAATGGGAGACCAAGGATACTACGTCAAGGTGAAATGACTAAGCACCAAACGAGCAGCAGACGTACATGCTCTTACTTCCCAGAGGACGTTTCACCGAATTCTGAGTCCTTCCTGGAGCAAGGGTGCGTAGGGCCCGGGAAGGTTTGGCAGGGCAGACTTCCGCTTAGGATTTCAAACAAATCTGTTTTTGAACCCGTATGTCTGTCTTTACTTCAAGTTTTTGTGCAGATGACATTCTACAATCCTATGCTGTGTCTGTTCTCCGTGTTTTATACAAACCTTTCCTCACCTTTGCAAACAATAAAAACAAAGCCTCCAATCAGAGACTCCAGGGGGTCATGACTATTGTTCCTTTCAGTTGAAAGGAAATAATCATGAGCTACTTATAAATCCAAGATTACTCCAATTCATGCTGAGCCCTGAATGAGATAATATGTACATATATGTAATCTCCATCCAGAGTATAGAGAAGAAGCTTGACCAGAAGCCCTGTGAGCACTTCCCTCCCCCCACCCCCCACTTTTTAAATGTAAAATGCCTAAATCTGAACACTTATCAATGAATAACTAATCCTAGTAAGCACATAGCCATGCTTATTTTCTAACTCCTTTGTGGTCAAATAATGAATACAGATGATACAGAAAATAGGCACCATGGCAAATTTAGACAAATAGAATTTAGAGACAGTGACAGAAAGCTTAGTCAAGCATAATGCTCACAAAACATAAAGCAAAAATCAGGAAGAAAAACATCAAACATTCCCCAGAGGCTCCTGATTGCATAAGAGGGTCTGACTTTAGAGTCCTTGGGTTTAGTGTAACCTCCTCTTTTTCTAGCAATTCACACTCCTCCAGCTGAAAGATGTTTGCACCATAGCACTCATTATTTACCGTAGCTACTGAAGCTGCAAGAATATCTAAATAAATAAACAAACGAATGGATAAGGAAGTGAATAAATGTGTAGAAGATAAAAGAGTAAAGCCCTGGGTTCATTCCCCGATTTTGCAATCTAATTGTGTTTCCAGTGGGGAAAAAGGCACACACGTGCTCTCCTAAAACAAAACAAAACAAAACAAAACAAAACAAAACCCAAAACGCTTTTTTATATACAAAAGGTAAAGCCAACATGCTTTTTTACTTGTGCCATTTCTCCATTTAAGCTGCTATTTGCTACTTATCATGTATGAATAGAAGAATGGATGGAATGAACAAAGCATGGATTTTTGTTGTTCCTGCCATGTAAAGTTACAGCAAATAGATTGTACGGAGGAAAGAATAAATGTAGAAATAACCTAAATCTTTTTATGTAGATGAAGCGAAAAAGCAGTCTCCTTTAGAATTGCTGCTTTAGATTATAATAGCAATTTATGTTAAAAGTCACTATGACAAATCAGCCCGTAATTTATTTTAAGAAGTCAAACTAGCAAGATCAAGTGTTCTGTAGGTGGTATTTCATCTTATCATATTAAAACAGTCTTCCCAAATGTAAAAGATAATCTCAACTGCTGTGTTCTGTAAGCAAGCAGAAAATTATGTAAATCTGATTTCCTTACTATGCGTTTGCTATCTCTTTAAAGCTTACTAAATCATATCCAGATTTGTAAACACAAAAGCACTGGATCCAAGATACATTTGCTTTTCAAACACTCAGAATGAAAAAAGGTATTTTGCAGGATGTAATTGAAAAATTCCTATCTGTTTTCAAAAGCTAACAAATCAACAGTTGTGTGAGATAAAAAAAAAAAAAATTACAAGACATCACCTCTTAACTTATTATGGGCTTAATTGCTTCCTCATAATGGAGGGTGACAATGTGATTGCAATAAGAATAACACCTGCTTTGAAAATCACATATCAAAGAAATGCCAGCGAGGAGCAGGAAGTCCAGAAGGCAGCCAGCCACGTCGAAGTTCTTCATCTACTCCTTAGTTTGCACCAGTTCCTACCCCCTCTCCTGTAAGCCTGCTTAGGTTCATTGCCTGAATAATTGTTGACTTTGTTAGCTCACCTAAAAATGTCTGCCCAGCTTTGAGGCTGCAGAGGCACAGAGTTTGCACATGCAAGTAGTTGGGTATGTATCTGGGCCAAAACTCCCAGATTATCTTCCTCACAGACGCGGAAGCCCCCTGAACTGCAGTGTGCTCTGTCTGTGTAAGAAGACAAAGCCTGCGAGCCAGATGGCATGGGCATCTCGAGTCAGTGGCCAACGGAAAGGCCAGTCCTCATTCTTTCTTTGCTCTAAGAAGAAAATCCTTTGATGTTAAGGTTAATTGGTTAAGTTCATTCATATTGTGGATCTGCATTGAGTGGCATTCCCGTAGCTTGATTTCTTTGTAACTATATGTCTCATCTTATATATTCTTGCACCAATAACTTCCCATCTTGTGTTTGGAGCAAGGGAAGAAATCCTTTACTTTTTCTATGAGGACTTGGTCAGGGGCAGTAAATTGATAGGTTAAAAGGTACCTAAATTGCAATGTTTTAGCCCTCCTCTTGGTACCCCGTCATGATCTCATGGTTGTGAGATCCAGCCTCATTGCGGGCTCCACGGTCGTGTGGAGTCTGCTTTGGATTCTCTCTCTTTCCCTCTGCCCCTTCCGATCGTGCTCTCTCTCTCTCTGAAATAAACACATCTTTAAAAAGAACATAAATTGCTATGCTTTAGCTAATAGAAGTGTACAGTCGTCCATGTGCTTCTAAAAAATGAGGATAATGAAAACGAACTCTATTTCCAGTTCCTAACATAGTTAAATGTTGAGCAAATGAGATATAGTCAATAACTTCAGTAAGCAATAAAATACAAAGTTTGGTGTTATATGAAGGAATTGTATTAACTAAAATACAGTAAAATAAGTCAGTACTCCATTTGAATTCTAACATTTTGGAACTTTAATAACCTGAGACAATGACATGAAGGGAGTGAAGAAAGATGGAGAATGCCGCACTTCAGATGTGGTAGGAGCTGCGCGAAGACAATGGCCAAGAAAGACGACAGGACAAATAATGCAAGATGTGCTCACGGGGAGCTATGCAGCCACGTGTAAGAGCACAGAGAGATCGACAACACACACACACACACACACACACACACACACACTCCTCATACATACCAACGGCTCGGAGAGTCATCTAGACACTCATTGAAAGGGCAAGGGGAGAATGAGAATTATCAAAATTATGGGCAGGGAGGAGGACAGCCCAGCATCCGCGTTTGTAGGCTAATGCTCCAAGGGACCAAATACCCTCTTGTATCTTCACAGCTCTCAGTGCTGGCCCTTCTGTCGGGATGACATCAAGCAGATGTGCATGCTCAGCCTACGGGCTGCAAGTTTTCACACTTGCCCTTCAAGGCAGTGTGTGTTAGGCCCCACCCGCAAGTGCACACAGGTGGTAACGATGCTCAAAGCAAAACGTCACAAAAACAAAACGACTTGTGTTTACTGAAAGGCCCCCATCACTGCTGTGGTGTTAAGGTACTGAGTGTGAGCCCTGGTAATTTCAAATTCTGGGGATATAATGTCACACGGCTCACGGAGAAGGAATAATTTGTATGTTTGGGGACCTTAGAACAAAATATTAAAAAGAATAACTGAATATTACCTAGACCTACTGTGTGTATTATTCTAAAAACATCGTATATATACATTTATTTACTCCTCACAATAGCCTATATCCCCCCCCCACACACACACTTTATATGTAGGCAAAAACTGATACAGGTGAGGGTTAGACATCTATTTTAATCTGGTCTCCATAGTTTTAAGATCTTTGCCCTTAACCACTTGACTATTGTACTCTTCGGAGATAAGCAAAGATTATAAAGGTTAAAACATTTTAGAAGATCCGCCACTGAAAAGGAAACAAGCAAAACTACATCAGGAGTTTCTCCAATAAAAAAAGGAAAAGTTACTTAAAAATCTTTATCACCTACAGGTTCCCTTTCACAAACAAACCAATAGGAAGTAAGGAGAAACCTTGGCATGATCAGCACACAATTTTTGGTTTTATAATTAAGACATAAGATTTGGGTAATTTTAGAATTTTTTTCATAAACCACATTGACTAGACAGCTGATACTGGCAAGCACGGCCCTGTTATTTTCGACGAACTCAGATTCAGTGAAAAAAAAATCTATTTCTAAAGAAGGAAAAAAAATACCACCCGTTATTTAAATGAATTATTTTACAAGTCAGTAATAAACATCGCTATGTACCACAGCAGTTTTTTAAAAATTATTTTTGAGGTAAAATTAAAGCAAGTAAAAAAAAAAGGTCCAAAAGATTAAGAAAATTCTACATTGTGTTTCATTTTTAATTCGAATGCTCAGTGGATCGCACAATAAAATCCTTACTGATGAAAGGTTGTCCAAGACAGAATTCTGTTTGTTGAGAGCCTGAGCCAACCCCCCCCCCCGCCAGCCGTTGGCCTCTGAGGCCTTCAGGCCCGAGAGCCATCTGTGGGAGGCCCCTTCCATCCCTGAGGTCCCCCGCATGGTGCGTCCTTCTGCTCCCGTCCGGAGCTCTCCAGTCGGCCCCAGACCCGGCCCTACCCCCTTACTGTGCAGCCACACAAATGGGGGCAACTACAGCCTTGTGGTAGGGATGACACACTGTGGTATGGTCCAGAGGGCTCCTCCGTCTTAAAAACCACTGTTTTGTCATGCTTAGAACTTTCCCCAAATATCCTTCACATGGGAAACCTGGTGTTTGCTTTCAGTTTGAAGTGACTCTGTACGAGAAATATTGAAGAGATGGATCCGTTTGAAAGTAAAAACACGCCTGTGGGTTACCCTTGCTTATTTATGAAGCATTCCCCGGGGGCTGGGGGTAGGGAGGAGGAGAGTTCACACTTATGCAACCAGGTGTGCTGCCGGCCTGCCCTAGGTTTGAGGCTCTTTGCCAGCCTGGTCTCCTTTCTCAGAGTGCCCCTGCCTGGTAGGACACGGGAAGCAAAGGCTACATACACGAGCCCCAAGGCCCCCTATTCGCGGCCTCCTCCTGCCATACCTGAAGGAGACAAAGGCCTTCCAACCTACTTGGGCAACTCAGCTCTAAACTTTCGATTTTTGGCACCTCTGGCAAACTTTGGCCATTGTAGCTTCTGACTCCAGGTTTGAAGATACTTTTCCTCATTGCTTTTGGCTCTTTGGTCTCATGTGGACCTGAGCTCCTTCCGAATCTGGCTCCTTCTCCCTGGTTTTGCCCTACGATACCCTTCGTCTATGGCTCTGTGTTCTTTTGTCTTGGGGATCAACGAGGTGACTGGGAAACATAACGCACCTTTTTTTTTTCCCCTTGTCTATTTAAAATTAAATCTCATGTGTTAGATTTTTAAAAATGGAATTCAATTTCTTGTCGTTAAAGCACTCATACTATATTTTCACTCTAAAACTCTTAGATTATCCAGATGTGCCAAAGTACTTACAGCACAGTTGCTTATAAAACATCCAAATTTTAGCGTGCTAATACACAAAGTGTATAATTCACACATTTTACTGAATTTTCAGAAATGGTGTGTCATAGCTTTTTATAGTTTTGACTCCCCATGTAAGAATAAAAATAGGAGCAATTATTTTTTTGTGATCAGACAATAAATACATATTCCCTGGCATTGTTTAGCAGCATTCAAAACCCACAAATACTGATTTGAAAGCAAATGAAAATGCATATGAAAATATAATGCAGCCACAAATCATGAATTCAGCTTATTTAGTGTTAAATACACAAAAAATACATTTTGGATTAAGTAAAAAATGGTTATAAGCTGCCAAATTTTCCAGTAAAACATGCACTTATGGAAAGGGAAGAGATGAAAGACGTCTATGCAAGACCCAGTGGCACAACACTGGTGCTCAAGCCTCTTATTTCTTCTAATATTTCACCTAGTGACTATAAAATGTCAGCTCTAAAACTGGGTTTATAGTTATCTTGCCTGAATAGAAAACTCCCTTATTTTTTGGGTCTTTCAAACTCTTTTTTAGGTCAAAGTCAAATCAGACATTCTTTTTACCTGACCGAATCCATCCAGGATTCTACTCATGCTATGCAATGTCAGAAATAATGTTAGGACTAAAGGCTAATTCAAAGCCCTAAAAACAGAGTTAATCACTTTAATTGTACTTGGAAAAAATAAAAGTCTATAGAAATTCCACACTTCTATTTTGGAGGTATTTTATCCAAAGGAAAGGGTCAATATTTTCTTTCATTCATTCATTCACCATTTGTCCAATTATTCATCCATCACATTCATTCAACAGACATTCATGAAATACCTACTATTACCCAAGTGCTTCTTAGGAACTAGGGAAACAGCAGTGGATAAATGAGTTTCCTGCTATCAGGGAACCTACACTGGGGCAGGAAAATGGAGAAAAAAACAATCCACCAACTAATCGTCAGGTAGTGATGTGTTAAGAAGATTAAATAGGATAAGGGAACAGAAAGTGAATGGAAGAGCAGGGTGCTCTCTTATGTATCATTAAGAATTTGGAGAGTTAGGGCACCTGAGTGGCTCAGTCAGTTAAGTGTCTGACTCTTGGTTTGGGCTCAGGTCATCACCTCAGGGTCCTGGGATCCTGCATCCATCTCCACACTGGGCATGGAGACTGCTCAGGAGTCTTTCTCCCTCTCTCTCTCCCCACCCCACCTCACCCTCCACCTCCCACTTGTGTGCGTGCGCTCTCTCTCCCCTCTGAAAAAAGAATTTGGAGACTTTTGTCTAGATATTTGAAGAAAGTAACAACACGAGCCATACAAGTAACTGAGGGAAAATTGTATTAGGTAGAGGGACCAGTTAGCACTACGGTCCCAAGGCGGGAGCACACCTGGTGTGTTGAAAAATGGCAATAAAATCAGAATGGCTGGAGTCCAGTGGGATAGTCCAGTGAGAGAGGGATTGTAAGAGATGAGGTTATAGAACTGGAGACAATATCATACACACCACCATGGGGATTCTGGATTTTATTTTTAGTGAGACAGGAAGCTACTGGATGATGGTTTTGGGCAGAGAAGTGACCAGTTTTAAATATATCGCTGGGGCCATTTGCGGTACAGAGATTAAGATGAGGGAGTGCAGGAGGCCGCAGAGACGAGTTAGGAGTCCATAGCAACAGTCCAAGTGGAACATATGTTTTAGCTGTTGCTTTTAAGGAATCTTCAAAGTGGACACCAATCACCACCTAGCAACTTCCCCGAGCAATAAAGGAGTATGACACCTGGAGCCCAGTGTGCGTGAGAGACAGAGAGACTGTCTTTCTCTACAAACTTAAATGTCGTTACTAGTAATAAACATGGCAGTTCTCTATATTCTAAAGCAACTTCCTAAGCAAATAGAAACCATGAGAAATATATTTTACTAAAAAAAAGTGTTATTTAATAAAATGGTTTTTTTTTTTTTTAAATCGAAGACATATTGAGGTTGTTGAATGGGTCTTGAGCCAACAAGTTAAAAAATAAGTCTTATTTCAATGGCTGGCCAAAGTGTATTTGTATATATTGTTGACTGTATGTTCATTCACAGAGCTTTAACACAAGCTGTAATTGTTGTACTACCAAACTATAGGTTTATGACATTGTAAATATATGGCTCAGAAAAACAAAGTAATTTTTTTTAGAATATGATATACATCTACCTTGATGGAATCAACAAAAATAATTATAAAACCTTATGATTCCATTTATATGAAATGTCCAGAATAGGCAAATATATAGATACAGAAAGATTAGTGGTTGCTTAGGGCTGAGAGGGATGGGGGTGGGGAGGATGATAATTACAGGGTACAGGGCTTGTTTTATAGATGATAAAAATGTTCTAAAATTGATTGAGTTGATGGTTGCACAACACCATGAATACCCTAAAAGCCATTAAATTTTACATTTTCAACGGGTAAACTGTATGGTATGTGAATTATATCTCAATAAAGCTGTTATCCAAAAAGTGATGATAAAACTGATGGATGAAGTCTTACCCATATAAAGCAATGGTCACATAAATCCACGTTAATATAAAAAAAAGCTAATATACCAGTGAGTCAAGAAATTAAAGTGCTTCTGTGCTAAACATCTTATGAGAAGGATTACAAACTTTCTATCCACTCTGTCCATTAATGAATAGTTATGGCATCTGTGTGTCTTATGTTCACTATTTGGGAAAATCTGGGAGAAGGGTTCCCAGATTGAGCGTGAACATCTTAGAAAGAAAAAAGTATTCATTAAGTATCATTTATCATGAATTAGCTGCTCCATGGAGGTTAAATGCTTGAGTTTGTGTTTGTCTAAGATAGGTCTAGAAGATTTTTTTGAAGTATCCTTAATACCCATAGTAAATTTCAGGCAAGGGGCGTGCCCCAGGCCAGGCGGATGTATGGAAGTCCAAAGAAGGAGATCTATATGAACATGTACCTCTTAAAGCAACACTGCCTTTCGGAGGCTTCTTAGATTTCTTATTTTTGAGTAATATTTTTTATGTGGAGAGACTTTCTCACAGGGGCTGCATGCCCTCATGGACACGGTTCTTCTATCTCTTTCTATTAGCAATAGCTGCTAATCCGTGGTTCAAACCAGCTGCCTACCACATTACAATGCTCTTGGCGTTACAATAGCAATTCATTCAATCTATGTCTGTGTAAACTGTTTGGGTAGATTTGAGGTTGCATAAATATTATTTATGAGGTCTTAGTCAAAGATTGCTGAGGTTAGTGTGTACAAATGACAAAATAACAGGTGTTCTGATGTCTGAGGTTATGCTTAAATTTTGCACCAAGAATTAATGATCTTATGCAGAGGTACTTAGAATTGCTTCTTGTGAAAAATATATCTGTGCTTATACCCAAATTCCTACAATATTTCTGTATTGTGAAGCATTTTTATCAGATTATAATGATACTTCAACTGTGATCTATCCTAGCATTTGTGTGTGCGTGTGTGTGTGTGTGTGTGTGTTGCTGAAAAATTATTCTGCATAATAATAAACTTTCTAAACAAACATAATTACCTTCTCATCCCACTGAAAAGAGGAATGATGCACTACTTTCAGGACAATAAAGAAAAGGTTGTTGTTAATGTTTTGTTTTGTTTTTTAGGTTGAAAAAGTACGGAGGCACAATGGTATTTTGTTGTGGCCTGGGGCCACCAGACAAAAGATGGCCCTGAATTAGGGTTCTGTGATGAACTGGTCTCAATCCAAGCTCATAATTTTGGTTGTCACAGGAGCCTAGACATCTCATACAGACTATCACAAATGAAATGGGGCCAGGCACTCTTGAGAGAGCACCTGGCCCTATCTGATGCTGTCATGGCCAGAGCCTGGATATGCTGATCTGGAAGACTGGCAAGGGTCCCTGGCCAGTGGTGGAGCAGTGGCAACCTGGCCTGTCCCTGGTATGCTCACAGCAGTAGCAGGCTGTGAGGCCAGGAACACATGTGGACAGGTGCTCACTTATGCATCTGGCTAGAGTATTTTCCTTTTTGTCCTGCTCTGACCAGCAAATAGCTGTTCACTATCCTAAATCTAACATTCACACTAAAACCAAAGTTCTCTTGTAGAGTTTTCCAAGGGAACAGACCCCTAACTCCCATTTTCTCTAATCTTTACTATCGATTCCATTTTCTATTTTTTTCTTCTCCAATTAATCATTTCTTTAAAATGCTATTCAGAGCAATAATCAATTCTGACTAGGTGTGTGTGTATTAGAAGCTCAACCCACAGGGTGTCTGGTGGTTCAGGCAGTTAAGTGTCTGACTCTTGGTTTCAGCTCAGGTCATGATGTCTGGATTTTGAGATTGAGCCCCCACCCAGTGGGGAGTCTGCTTGAGATTCTTTCTCTCCCCCCTCTCTCTGTCCTTCCTCCTGCTCTCTCTCTCTCTGTAAAATGAATAAATCTTAAAAAAAAAAAAGATCAACTCATTTTACAGAAACAAAAACTGAGAAAGGTAAGTGGGAAAAATTGAATGTTCGGGTTGGAGTGAAAATGTAAAGTGTGACTACAATTTATTGATTGGTTTCCTAGGGTTCAAATGGAATTTCACCATATTTATTACATTTTCTTTGGTAAATTTAAAAATATACCAAATACTCCCACCCAAGGCTGATGCCCTATGCTTACCTTACCATGCTTCATTACAGGTTCTAAATAAGAGTCTAGCTGAAAGAGTCCTATTTTTCCCTTTATGGACTTCCTTGCACTTCTGTTCATTTCTTAAGGAAATTCATGCTTCCTGCATTGTTTTATTGTTATCTGACTAACCACATCTGTTCCCTGGTTTGTAAGCCTATTCATAATAGGTGTCACGTGTCGTCCATCACTATTTCATATACTGCCTATCACTATGTTATGTTCTAATGGGGTGCTAAATATTTTTGAGTAAATGAGAATCTTTATCTAAAACATACTGCACCTTATTCTAGAAGTAAAGCAATGTGTTTCGTAAATTGATTAACACAACAACTGATGACTTACTATGAAGTGAGAAATAATTACCAGTGAATTCTCATGGGCATTAGTCCAATTTACTTGTCCAGGTGTAATTCTGAATTCATTGCCAATAATCAGGGCCTGTGATAGAGCATCAAATATTGCTATATGATGAATATAATTTTATTTTGATTACGGATCTGTCTCCAAATATAATTTCTATTCATTTTCAGCACACACGCAGAAGCATAGCTGGCCTCTTGATATACAAAAGAAAAAAAAATCTTACAATAATTTATATGTTGAGGTCACTTCTTATTACTTTTTAAAAATGCAGTTGTTATGACTCATGGATAAGGATTTTATTTAGGAAAGGACACTACTGAATCCTTTAGACCCTTGCCAGTTCAATGTGGTTTGAACACCAATGGCATCAACATCAGCTGGAGCTTATTAGAAATGTAGACTATCAAACCTTCCCCCAGAATACTGAATCAGAATGTGCATTTTAACAAGATCCCTGGGTGATTCAAATGCACATTCAAGTTTGAGAGGGCCTACCTTAGGCCTTTATTTCTGTCATTGGAATTAGAAATATCTTATTTATAGAATTGAAAGAATAAAGTCTTGTTGTGTCTGTTTTTGATTGATCCTACAACCTCAATCAGCTTGGCTGATGCAGGTGAGCAGCTTAGTAAGGTTTTGAATATTAATGCTTCTATATAATCAGAATCATGGAAATATATTGGTCACACATATTTTGACATGAGCTAGAGCGGTCAGTTAAAAGGTAGCATGTATAGGACGCTCACTGTGTGCAGACATCTAGGTGATGCTCTCTGGCTCGTTACGAATGAATATATTTCTTGGAAGATGTGTTTTAAGATACCTGCAGCTGAACATAGGAGACGTATGTCCAAAATTATTATCGTACAAACGAGGCCAGAATATTCTTCTCCCAGGCAAAATGCATGACCACGTCTGGAAATGTGGTCAACCACACGATCAATGTGCTGGGTGACCAATAATCACTGAGAAGTAAAAGGGGGATATCAACTAGTTTGAAATCAGTGTGGCTGGGTGTTGAAAAGAGTCAGGAAGTAGGAAGACACAAAATCATAAGTTTGCACATAACCTAGTGTGGTAGATCGTGCTATTTGACCCAAACCTTTAGCTATCCATCCTGGTGTCCATACCCTTTGCCATGTACTTTTCAGAGCCCACCCGCTGTGGAGAGTATGCACTTTCCTGCCTCATGACTTTTGTTTAGCCATCAGACTTGCTTCACTCAATGACATGAGATAGAAATGACACTGTGCCACTTCTGACCCTACACATCAAAAGAACTTGGTGACCCACGATGAGCAAGAGTGCGTAAAGTGAGGCTGAAGCAATGAGCAGAGGTCAGAGCATTCAGAGTCCTGCAGACAACAGTAATAAAACTGGATTTTATTTTTAGTGACGATGGATTTTTAAGGAACTCCACTCTGCTCTGCAATCTAGCTGTCTGAATATGTGTTATTGCCTTTACTGTATTTTTAGCTCCTTGAAGATGGGACTGTATATTATCTGTCATGGAATACTTCCGTGTAAGCACAAGGGCATTTGGTAAGCATGTCAAGTGGTAACTGGGATGGGTACATGCAATTTGTAAGTCAATATGTTAAAAAAACGCTGATGATTTACATTCTATAAAAGATACCATATCAGGGATCCCCGGTGGCTCAGCGGTTTGGCGCCTGCCTTTGGCCCAGGGCATGATCCTGGAGTCTGGGGATCAAGTCCCACATCGGGATCCCTGCATGGAGCCTACTTCTCCTCTGCCTGTGTCTCTGCCTCTCTCTCTGTGTATCATGAATAAATAAATAAAATCTTAAAAAAAGATACCATATCATAAAAATATAGGTGTTCACTTACCATGTTAGGAAACACATTTCCATGATTAATCTAAAAAAAATTACCTCTACATAAATGCATCAGCAAAGAGTGGTTCCACATGCTACATGAACATTCAAATATGAAGCGTTTGAAAATACTTTTAATAGCTTAAAATTACTTTCTTAAAAACTGGATATTATATGCCTCTTTATCTTCAATGAGCAATGGAAAAAAAATCTGCCATCATAAAACAGACATTTTAACTTTACATGGCCCAATCCTAGCAACTTTTTAAAATTGCAATGGCAATAGGCCAGGGTAATGGGAATTATTCATAGTTGGAAAAGCTTGGAACTGAAAGGTGGGAAAGTTCTGACACAACACTAGGAAGCCCTCTAACGGGCCCCATCTGGGTAGAAGGTGATGGCTGGCTCTGACTTATTTTTAGAAAAAGTTCAATGTTGCCGTGGACGATCGTCTTCCAAACGTGAAAGAGTTTGAGTTTTCAGGGAAAATTCTATGTTGCTTTATCTCCCCTTTTTAGGACCCTACTGTGTTTGGGTTGATCCCCGACCTGTACACTCTACCATCCTGCCAGCAGTGGGAGGTGGGGGAAGAATATGGGGCAGAACTGATGAGTCCGGCCCGGAGTTCTTCAAACCTCTGGTGAATCTGGGAACGGGGGTCCAGAAAGTTAGCAATTTTACCTACTTGGGTCTTTCTTCCTCTTCAGCTATGTGAGTCTTAGACTTACTTATTTATGAATCAAATGTTTCCTGGGTGTCTATTCACTCTTAAAAAAAAATTACCTCTTAGATCACTCTTAAAATTCCTTGTAAGCCTCTCCTTTACCAAAAAGCCTTCACTGAACACTCTAAATCTCAATGATCCATTTCTCCCCACAATGGTTTCCAGCTTTTATTTCCTGTATTACTTATTTGACACTTTAAAAAGATATTTCCATAGAAGGCCTTTTATTTAAAATCTATATTAAAACCTTTCATTAGGTCTACTTTCATTAATTCTGTGTTATTCTCCCCAATTCAAGCGTTGCTGGGGGGCAGACCCAGTCTCTCATCTATCCTTGCGTCCCCACAACACGTGGTGCACAACAGCCATCGACGTGTATTTATTGACCAGATGCATGAACGAGTAAGTGGCTTTGTGATCATCATTCATTAATTCTTTCAAATTATATAGGGCCTGTTCTTGTGAAATTCCTATTCCAATTAGAGAAGGCTCATCTCCTTGGTTTTTTATAAGTTGGATGAATTTCATCTAATGCTAATAGTTTTTTATAATTTGTGCAAAACATGTATTAGCTTACTTTTTCTAATAGATTAAAGTGGTATTCATTTGATGCTTACAATTTATAGAAGATGGTAATCTATAGTCAACTCTTGATTAATTGATGTACAGATTTTCTAGATTTTTCATTAACACCTTCAATCGTGTTGAAGAATAAAAATGAGAAATTAATTCTTTTCTTTTTTTTTCTTTTGTAAATAATTGTTGTAAAGTTGACAGAGAGATGAAAAGCCTGGTCACACTGATTTGTGTGATTCTTTAACATCACCTGTGGACATCATTTATGCATTTGATTCTTGAATCAATAATTATTGCTGAAAATTGTGTTCTGTGTTTACAGATTTTCACCAGCAGGTGTGAAATAACATTTTTTTTTCTCTTGAATCGTGACTACGTTTTAATTATAGGAAACCTGGCTTCCAAAATTAAAGTTTTAAACTTTTTACATGTCTTGAAGATATGGAGATTGTTATCATCAGAGGTGTGAAAGAGACAAGGACAAATTCCCCGTCACTTCCTATTTCTCTTTTTTCAAACTCTTCTGCTGCTAATTTTATAGTTGCAACTGCTCAACGCTGCCATTAGAACACCAGAGCATTTCTAGACAGAATGTAGTAAGTCAATGGACATGGCTGTGTTCCAATAAAATTTTATTTCTAAACGTGGAAATTTTAAGTTTATATAATTTTCAAGTGTCATGGTATTTTTGATATTTAAAAATAGCTGAAAAATAAAAATCCATTTTTAGCTCAAGGGCCTCCTACAACAGGAGGGGGCTCGCTGTTGATTCATTTACGTGCTCTGTGTGTGCTACGACCCCGGAGTTGAATTCTCCTGGCAGGGTTGAGCACTCGTAAGAAAGACAATAAGGCCCACAAAGCCAAAACGACATCTGATTTGGCCTTCAAAAAAAAGTTTGCCAATCCCTCGTTTAGAAAGTAACGTAATTCCAACAAAAAGCAATATGTGTTCAAACGACATGCCGTACGAAGGACAACGTGAGACAGAATTTCTCCCAAAGGGCAACAAACAGCCTAACCTAATATGCAGGAACATTTCAAATAATATGTTTTGAGCAATTACCGTGCGAGGGCACTATTGTAGGCACCGGCGATACTGCAGCCTGGGCTGATCAATGGGAATGACTCCTGCCCTCATGGAATTTACATTTTTGGATTAGAACCACACGATAAAGCATAAATATGGGTATACACGATGCGTAAATATAAGTGCAGTCAAAACGACTTCCACAAACACTTCCGGCTTCTGAATCAAATTGGAAAGGACAGAAGATACCAACCACCCTCTTGCAGGGTTATTCCAAGCTGGATGCTCCCGGCCTGCCCGTTTAAACTCTAGTCGGGGTTAATGACATGAGGAAAAGCTTAAACTTTGTCTTCTCAGAAACTGCAATAAATCAAGGAGAAAATATAAGCTCAAGGTGAAGACAGCCTCAATGTACTTTTTAAACCAGCTTAGGCTATCAAAACTGTCTTTAAGCAAAGATTATAGATAATGGGACAATATAATTAGAGAAATTTGGAATTCTCTATGGAGCTCTAGAGATAAAAATCTCTAAATATTGTTGCACTTGAAGTTAGCTGAGGATTTATAGCTTTAGAGGAGGAGGTTGATGGGCTATAAAAAACTGAATTAGAAATGATGACTGGACATAGCAGAAGTGATCTGACACACTGACTCCTGAATGTTCTGACTCCAGCAAAGTTCTCAAAGTAAGAAACTTCGATCTAAACCGCAGACACCTGGGAGGACTTGGATTTATGACAGTGGGGGAATAAAACCTGGGAAATGTATATGGCTTTAAATAAAAATAGAAAGCCCCAATACGCTTATTCTGATGGTTCAGCAAGCAGTCGGCTTCCTGATGGGAACCTGCCTGAGAGAAGTGCGATGGTGGGGTCCAAAGTCACAGTCACGGTTGTGTGACCTCCTGGGCATTCCCAGGGGCATTGAGGAGATGCTCTGGCCAAGGTGAAACCTCTGTCACTGAATTTCCTAGCTTTCTGCTCTAAGAATTGAGAAGGAAAAGAAAGGAAAAAAGGGGAAAGAGCCTGTATCGCATTTTTATTTTAAATTTGCCATGATGTTTTTGCATTACTTATTAGAATATTCTTTCATGAGGGATTGTCAAAAGGGCATTAAAATAGACGCTCATATTGTTTGCGAAATAGTCAAGACAAAGAATCCGAGACTTGAATCATATCGCCGTAAAGTTAGAAGGATAGAGGAATGTCATGCGGTCCTTAGAGCATCTGCGACCACGTTAGAAGATATTTTCCCTTTTGCTAGAAGCCAAGTTGCCTCATTTGAGATGAACTCATTGGAAATCATTTCACGGAAAACCGTGAGGAAAAGGAAATAGGAGGCATTTCAAATCAGTTGTGTACCAAATAGATTTCTGTTTAGTTTATTCTGAGACCACTGTCTCAGAAAACAAAGCTGGGGTGGTTTCGTGTTGTTTCAGAAGGGGAGGAAGAAGCTAGATTTTCTTAAATGTCATCAAATGGCAAATTGTTTCATAAAATCAGGAGGCAAACCTTTACAACGTGCTTATTATTTTGAGATGGTAAGATGGATTATTTTTGACAAGATTGACTTTTAAGAATTGTACGCAATATTTTTGGAAGGGGAAAAAAATTCCAAACTGGCATGTTTTCCATGGATTACGTCCCTGTGACCAATTTAAGTGACTATAATTTTAGTTGGCACGTTTACATCTTAATTGCAGACGACAGTATTAGGCTGTTGCATGTTCATAACAGAGTCTGGTTACTCACCTTCCTTTTTTCTGTCTTTCTCTTTAGTGTAAACTTTTAATTGCAACAGAGCAGAACGAGGCATAAATTGCAACCGTCCAGCTTGATGACTTTTCAGAGGAAATAAATCCACGCGACTGGCATTCTGATCCAGAAGCACCCCCCGGAGCCACCGTGGCCCTTCCAGTAAATATCCCAATTCTTAAGAGTAAGCACTTTGTTGACTGCTAATTGAGGCAATTATTATTTTAACTTTCAATAAATGGAATCACACAGAATATACTTCGTGATGTTCGGCTTATTTGCGTTCAGTGTTATGTTTGTGCAAGTCCTTCATGGCCTGTTACGCTCTGCAGCTCACCCGGTTGCCCAATACTTCATGGTGTGCTGCAGAGGACACTGCGGGTGTTTCCGGCTGCGGGCCCCCAGGAGCACGTCTGGGGCGCGTGTGACTCCAGGCACACCCCCCGTTCCTGTAGGCGTCCTCCCTGCGAGGGGAACCGCGGGGTCACGCGGTAGGAAAGTCCTCTGCTTACGCTGAGAATGTCCAACACTTGGCCCAGGGCTTATGTCTATTTACACTCCCACCCAAAGGTAGGGGTGATCCTAGCCAGACATTTCTGTCTTTTCCATTTTAGCCATTCTGATGGGTCTCCAGAACTTCCAGATTACAGTTTTAATTTTCACTCGTTTAACGACTAATGACATTCAATGTCTTTTCGCACTTTTATTCATGATATGATGTACTCTCTCGTGAAGTATTTATTCACGTTTTTTTAAACTCGTGTCCCGTTATATGTTCTGCCCTAATCTTATATTTTTTATTTATCCATGAGAGACACATGGGGAGAAGCAGAGACACAGGCAGAGGGAGAAGCAGGAGCCCGACGTGGGACTCAATCCCAAGACCCCAGGTTCACACCCTGGGCCTAAGGCAGATGCTCAACCGCTGAGGCCCCCAAGCGTCCCTGCCTAATCTTATTTTTATAGGAAGTTTTATGTATTTGAAATACAATTTGGATATACACCCAAGTTACAGACATCTTCTCCAAAACTGTGGTTTCCCTTTTTATGTTTTATGATGTCTTGTGTCATATTATTTAATGAAGACATTGTCACTTTTTAATATTATCTCCATTATTATTTTTCTTTGACTCACCCATCATAGTAAAACACATTGTGTGTCTGTGTCTTATGAGGCCCCAAATAGGAAGATCTATTTAAGCAGCATCCTTGCATATCAGCCCATGGAATTTTGCCCCAAAGGCACAATGTACAAAATCAGGCTATATAACATGTGCTCTACCTTTTGAATCATCAAACTAATCTGCTCCCAGTGTTTTGGTTTATAATTACTGAAATTCGTATATTTAAAATATATTAAAAAAAAAGAATAAAAAATACAGCCTTTTGAAATTTTAAATAGGAACGAATGCACACAAGTCTTGAAGATCATGGAAAGTAGAAATAATGATATATTACTGGCTTTATGAGTCTGTGTGTGGCATACCCGGTATTCCTATGCCACCAACTTCTTCCTTCGCCATATGTGACTCCATGGAGCTTGCTGTGTTTTGTGTTACTCTCCTAACTAGTGCCCCTGTAGCGTCTGTTCTACTTCTGCCCTTTCTTATTACCAGAGACACCTTCACACTGACATCAATCACTTCCTGGGTCAAGATATTCCAATGCCTTTGGGTAAATTCAAGCCCTTGGAGCAGCAGATGAGGCCATGATAGAAGACGGTGCTGCCCCCCTCCAACCCCCACCGCCCATCACCTGGCTTTACCTGTAGCTCCTTGAACAACAGGGGAGTACAGCCCTGCTGACCTCTGACTCCTCCTTTAAACCTCTGTTCATAGTTTACTACCTTTGAAAAGCCTTCCTGACCTTCCTAAACACAGTTAATTCCACCATCTGTGCTGCCCAAATGTTCGAACATAACATACTTCTCTCCCCGTTAGTAATTTTTTTTTTTTCTGAGACTGCGGAGCTTCAGCCAGAGACCAACATCCTACTCGTGTTTGAGAGCACAATGCCTAGAACAGACCCCAAAAATGTCTGGTATGAATTCATTGAGTAAATTAATGAACCGTGCTTTTCTCTAAGTTCTTTTCTTCCCTTTCAAAAATACTTTTAAAAATATCAATAAAATTTGATCATAAAAATTATGTCTCTTGTCATAAGGAATAATTAAAAAAAAAGAATAAAGGCTTATGTTTGCTTTGGGGGCTGAGGAGGAAACATCAATAAACTTGCGTGTTTGACACGTTCACAGTCCTAAATGACAAGCCCACGGTCAAGAACAGAATGACCCAAGAGAAGGACAGTGAAAACTTTTTTCCTTTTGTCTGCCTGGCCAAGAAAAGCCCTGTTTACCGGTCATTGAAAGGTTATTTAGAAATTTTAGTAGCTGGTGTCTTTGGTCAGTGTTGAAAGAGAAGGATAGAAGGGAGGCTTAGCAGAGCTTAGAAGAAAGAGAGGGTTTGCAGTCCCTGCTGAGGGGGAAAAAAAAAAGCCATTATTCCTTGTGACCTGTCAGATAAGAGGAGTCCTTGGTAAGAACAGGCTGAGAGAGATTAGAGAAGGTGATGTAACATTCCAGAAGCAGAAAACTCTGAAAGCAGGTGGTAGGGCAAGGTCTCCCAGTAGATGCAGGGCAGGGTTACAACAAACACAGTCTGACAAAATCACAAAGACGGTAAAGGTGATCCCCAACTTAGATGCAATTGATACGATTGGCTCCAACTGGATGGTAGTAAACATTGTAAGTTACATCATGAAAAGCTTTCTGGAATCTTTGATTACGGTGACAACTCTACAATACAAGGGCATAGGATAAAAATCTCATTACTTTTCTTTTTTTTCCCCTTTCAAGAGGCTTATGATATGGTTTGATGCTATGTCTTTGTCAAATTTATTTGAGTTGTCAAAGAGTAACGTGGGCTGTCACAGCGATAGTCTGAAAGCTTAATGCTCTCACACCTCATCCGCGTGCTATTCACACGGAAGTGTCATGCCATAATCCACGTTATCCAAGAGATGTAGATGTTAGATGCTTCACACGCTCACTGGCTCCCCTCCGCTCTGCAAACCCTCCCCTGATCACAGCACAATTCATATTCTCTATTGCAATATCAAGGCTGGGAGAGGGAGGACAGTTAATGCAAAATTTCCACCATCCATATGGAGATTTTATTGTTAGAAATTCCTACCATCATGTCTGACACCATTCACATTGACTAAACCTATATTCGGTGGTATCTACATTTAAAGTTTTATCGATTTTGAACAATCACTTTTATGGGAAAAATAAAACTGCATTCAAGACTGTTATTTGGATTAATGGGATCAGCCTACTGATATTCAAATCCAAGCCTCAAAGTCACCTCTGAATTTTTTAACTTGGAAGACGGGCCTTGTTGGTAGTATTAATTTTAAGTTAGGTTCTGTGAACCCTCATGTGATGACAGACAAAGAGAACTATAATTCAATTTTAGGAATTAAATTCAAGAGATAATTTTAAGTCCAACTTCCTAAACTAGTGCTAGCATCATCTGAGTAGCAACTTCAAGTTTATAACCCAATTCCATGTACATTTATATCATTTAATTCTCACAACAAGTTTTTAGGCAAGCTTTAATATTTCCCCCATTTTATAGGTGGTAGAACTGAGGCTCAGAGAGGCTCACCAGTGTGCTCAGGACTCTATGGTCATTCAGTGAACTGAGGACTCAGGCTCTGTCTCAGAACTCTAAATCCTGAACCTCGTTACAGAACACCATTGTCTCCATCTGGACTGTCTCTCATATTTCTTTCTTTCTTTTTTTTTAAGATTTTATTTATTTATTCATGAGAGACACACAAGAGAGAGAGACAGACAGACAGAGGGAGAAGCAGGCTCCATGCAGGGAGCCCGACATGGGACTCGATCCCGGGCCTCCAGGATCACACACTGGGCTGAAGGCAGGTGCTTAACCGCTGAGCCACCCGGGCTGCCCTGTCTCTCATATTTCTTAGTATTCCTATTGATTAACCCAAGTCTGGAATAGAATCTAAAAAAATAAAAAATAATTTTATATTTGCTGTCTATTTTCAAAAATTTTAGGAACTTATTGAAATTTTAATACAGGATTATTTTTTTTAGCCGCAAGATACCTTTCTGATAACAATTTAGTGAAAAGCAAAATCTGTGGCATAGCATGGTAGGATGCTACATATCAATTAAATTGTAAATACTGCATATAACAAAAATATGAGGCATTGAGAATTATTAATATATCCTATACCAAGTGAATTTAGTGTCAAGACTGGTTATTTTGGGGTGTTGCAAATATGGGTGACTTTCTTTTATGTTTCTGCATTTCCTAGATAATCTTTAATGACTGTAACAGTCATGATGTCCCTGAAAAACACGTGTTTTTTTAAATCTTTTTAAAGATTTTGCTTATTTATTCATGATAGAGAGAGAGGCAGAGACACAGGCAGAGGGAGAATCAGGCTCCCTGTGGGGACCTGGATGTGGGACTCGATCTCGACACTCCAGGATCACGCCCTAAGCCCAAGGCAGACGCGCAACCACTGAACCACCCAGGCTCCCCGAAAAACACACATTTTAAGAGAAAGTGTGTGGCCACCTCATGGTCTTCAATGTTTTTAGATCTTTGATCTGATCTAACTACTAGTGTAATCAGGGAAAAGTCCAATTGTTATCACCACTTCTCCAGACCAGAAATCACCACTCACTTCCTAACCAATTATACCAGCTGGGCCCTGAAAAGATGCCCCTCCTAACCCGAGAGTGTGAAGACAGCTTCCTCCGGTGGGTCAGATCTGCCCCTTCATGATGGGAGCTTTAACAGCAGAAGTTTTTTAAACCTGTTCTAGAACCAATCTAACTAATCAAGTCTGAGTTTCTTTTCTTTAGTCAATTATACAGCGAAAAAAATGATCCCAGGAAAGAGCCAGTAGCATCAAAAGGCACCCAGTAAGGGCTACAGGTTTCACAGTAAGTGGTACCACTGCTCATTCTAGAACCTAGAATCTTGATCCTGAGGCTAATATGACGCCCATGTCCTTGTCCTCGAAGAGACTGTGTGAAAACTATGTTACTAGTTTATAAAGGTGATTATTTAGGATTCCCTTGAAAAAGGATTTTTAAAATCTGACCATGTCCATTAAAAATACTCGACAACCTTATTCTATATTCTAGTACATAATCCTGAAAAAAAAAAAAGGTGTCACAAATGGGATTTTATTTTTGACCATGTAATCTTCACCAGACTGTGACTTCCTTTAGGGCAGGGTCCGTTTCTCACCATCCATTTACACCCATACCCTATTCCCCAACATCAGGAAGCACGCAAAATTATCAGCTGAATTGGACGAATGGATTCCACTCAAACATCATGAAGCAGTCTCCTAGGTTACACTGCAAACAGTTGTGATTTTACTATGAGGGGAATAGTAGTTTCTGACACCCGATAAGGTGTGCAACTTTATAAACCATCTCGTATACACACGCACACACACACGTACACTCATACTTAAAATTAGCATGAACCTCCTTTTCTTTCTTTCCTTCTTTTAAGTATCTATTTGGATGGCTAATTCTCATACTGTACCACCCTCCTACTCTACCATCACATGTTCCTAGTGTAGAGATGGAAGGATTATTCTCAATGAAATCACTACACATAGCATGGCACAAAATGCATTATTATTATTATTATTAATTATTCTATAAGAAGCCTTCTTGTTAAAGCAACAATCTCCATTGCTACTTAAAGCAATTTCTAGCTTTTATAACTAACGTGCTGAAGTACCTCATTTAATGTTCCAGATCTAGCATTGGCCTCCAAAGGGACGAGATAAAAGGATTGTTTGTAGACAGCGGTCAGAGTAGGAGAAAAAACTTTGTGAAGACACGATTTTTTGGGGGAAACCATGAAGCTGAGTAGCCATCAAATCCATGCCCCTGTCCCGAAGCCAAATAGGGTCCACACTGTCTCATCAGTCATGATTTTGACTGCCCCACCCCCATGGATTTTTCTTGGCCATCAGATTACAATAACACTCCCTACCACCTCTCAAATTATGAAGTTCCAGAAAGATGAAAGTAGTTATTAATGAGGAAAACTTGAGCCTTATTCACTTAAAAAAAAAAAACACCTAAGAAAAGTGCATAAAAACTAATTGCAAGGGAGATACAACGCACAATAGTGCCAGCTCCAACAGTGTCACTTGTACTAACAACCTTTATAAAAATACCTACAGCAGATTTATTTCAGTCGCATAAACACTGGGAGAGTCCTTTGACTTCCAAGAAGATGAAATAATACGTGGGTCATGAATACGTAAGTTTTATTTCTATAACGGAAAGTATTTCACCACTTCAAGATGTATTTATGAGGCAAATTACCGGAATAGTACGGAATTAAATCTGGTTTTATACGGCATCTTTCATAGCCCAAGTGTCTCAGTAGCTTTCCGAAGGTACAGAAACGCGGTGGCAGTTGGAAACTGAAGCAGCTCTTACGCATTTAGGGGCAGATGATACGGGCTGGGATTCAGAGTCGTGCTCTATGGACTCGGGGGACAGGCCATTTGCCCACTCATGCTTTACGGGTTCTGTGTCATCTTGTGCTCCCCGCGCCCCGAGCCCTCCCTACTCCTGCAGTAGCGCGTCTGCGGCTTGCGGGGACCAGGCCGCAACCCTGGGTAAGCCTTGGCCGTGGCATGTGCCATCCCCACGGCTGGCCCTGTGCCGGGGGACGCAGCCACTTGGTCAGCGCGCTCGCCCTGGGGGCTCCCTGGCGCCCGCGGACACACAGGCGGGTGTGCCGCTTCGGGCCAGGACAACAGACACTGGGCCACGTGGGGTGCCAAGGGTCCAAGAAGAAATGGGAAAACCGGAGGTGGATCGGTCTGTCACCTGGTGGGATCACAAGTCGGCAGAAGCTGGAGGAAGATCTTGAAATGACCCGGGCAGCTCTCTCAGGGCGATGCGGGGAAAAGGAGTTCAAGGGAGCGCCCCCGGCCTTGGTGGGGTCCCGTGGCAGGAGCGCCTGTGGCTGCAGAGTACCGCTCCGGTCCGAGGGACACCGGGGAAGGCAGGGCCCCTGAGGATCCGGGAGGGCCGCTGAGGACTGAGGAGGATCGAGGAGGATGGGGGAGGATCCACGAGGACCGGTGAGGATCGATGAGGACCGGTGAGCATCGGTGAGGGCCGGTGAGGGCAGGTGAGGGCTGGTGAGGGCCGGTGAGGGCAGGTGAGGGCAGGTGAGGGCAGGTGAGGGCAGGTGAGGGCAAGTGAGGGCAGGTGAGGGCAGGTGAGGGCAGGTGAGGGCAGGTGGGGGCAGGTGAGGGCATGTGAGGGCAGGTGAGGGCAGGTGGGGGCAGGTGGGGGCAGGTGAGGGCAGGTGAGGGCAGGTGGGGGCAGGTGAGGGCAGGTGAGGGCAGGTGAGAGCAGGTGAGGAGGGCAGGTAAGGGCAGGTGAGGGCAGGTGAGAGCAGGTGAGAGCAGGTGAGGAGGGCAGGTGAGAGCAGGTGAGGAGGGCAGGTGAGGGCAGGTGAGAGCAGGTGAGGACCGGTGAGGACGACGTGTAACCCGGGTGCCTGCGAGCGGGCCGGGACCGCACTGCTGGGGAAAGCCCCACTCAGCGGTCGGAGGTCAGAAAGCAGAACCGTACACACAAGCAGTAACCTCTGACCTTCGCCTTCTCTCCCGCCTTCACCGTGAGCTTGCTTTCCCGTGTTTGAACTTAAATCTCAGTCCACGGCCTTGCTTTCTCCGTTTCTCAAGAACGTCCACAGCCTATTTATTTTCCACCTCCTTCGCAGCGACGCTCTGTCCAGAGCGTATAAACGACAAATCAGAGTTTTCACTGACTTTCAGCATTTTTTGTGCATTTTTGCATTTAAGGAATTCTAACTAGAGCGAATTTCCAGCTCTCCTTTTCCTGAGAGATTATGCGGTTCTGTTGTCATTAATTCTGGATCCGACTCCTTTTCTACGTGATGAGACCCAGGTCCAGGTCTTGGCCCTGCCACCCACCGGGTAAGCTCGGACAAATCACTCCTTTCTCTCGCCTTGTTTACAGGATGAAGACACTTCTTCTTTTGCTGTTGTTTAAGATTATATCTATTTTATTGTAGCACAATTTTTACTAGTAAACTCAGGAGAAAATTATCTTAATTCCATCAATAGGGGGCTGATTAAAGATTTTAAAAATTACAGATATTCTACGGGAATACTATGTAAGTGTGAATATATTATACCAAATATGGAATAAGCTCCCAAATAGGTTTTATTTGAAAAAAGAAGGTGAAAGATTATACAGGCATCGCATACATTTTATACTTGTCACATTGGCTCAGCCTATGTCACTGGGTGAAGCCGGGGGTCAAATGTGATAAGTGCAAAGAGGCTTTCTAAACGACTGGAGTGGCCACCGGATGCCTTCTCTTGCTCAGCATCCTTTCTGAGGACACCACCCTTTCCCTTTCATAACGTGGAGTCTGAGTGAGGTTGGCTCTAGTCCCCTTCAGCCCTACCCTGAGGACAGTCATGCTATCATCAAAGCTTGGCCGATGGGATCCCACATCAATTGCTTTAAGGAAAGGCAGAGACGCAAGTGAGGCAATGAGACGGCCTGCCAGGGTCTTAAATATTGAATAATAGTTGGCAGCGCCTTACCGAACCCGACAATGGCATTCTGAAGAAGCCACCCATTGTCCTCTACGACGTCGATTCTAAGAATTGATTTCTTTTTTTTTTTTAATTTTTATTTATTTATTATAGTCACAGAGAGAGAGAGAGGCAGAGACATAGGCAGAGGGAGAGAAGCAGGCTCCATGCACCGGGAGCCTGATGTGGGATTCGATCCCGGGTCTCCAGGATTGCGCCCTGGGCCAAAGGCAGGCGCCAAACCACTGCGCCACCCAGGGATCCCTAAGAATTGATTTCTACCCTTTTGTAAAGACAAGGTTTTCAATATTTCCTACAATTCCGGAGAAAGTCCGTATTCAACTCAAAGTTATCAGTGGTGCTGAGGCTGAGGAACCTTGCTCTGGAGGTTCGTACAGTGCCTGGTATTTAATACAATCGTTCAGTCATTACAACTCTCAATAAGCATTAGTGGGATGACTAAATGGCCGAATAAATGAACGTAGGTGCTCAGATGGAAGAATGATATGATCGGAGAGCTTTTTCGAGGCACCTGGGTGGCTCAGTTGGTGAAAACATCTGCCTTCAGCTCAGGTCATGTTCCCAGGGTCCTGGAATGGAGCCCTGCTTGTGCCCCCCCTCCCCTCTCTCTCTCTCTCAAATAAATGAAATCTTAAAAAAAAAATAGCTTTTTCAAGTTCATCCAGGTAGCTCTCAACAAAGGTGGGACTTAAGATATTTTCACTATCAAGTTGGTGCTTTTGTCTGCAGTCTTTTACCTCTTCATGTCACCAAATTAAAGTTCTTAATTTATAATTTATCCCTGTTGAATCATAAATATATTTTTTTAAATCTCCTTTTCACCTTCTGTGACTCATAGACCCAAAGACGTGAAACTTCAGGTTACGGTGTATGTACGATTTACCACTAGATGAAGTATTGGGTGTTGCTGCCAGTTGGTTTGGAATTTCAAAAATATGGAGAAAGATTCCTTAATTATAACAGGTGTTTTTTTCTTCAACAAAAGCATGTGACTCTGTAATTAGTGTTTAATAAATAGGAGTAAGAAAGGTAATCACGGAAAAGCAACACAACCAAAATTCAACACTAGAGTCAAACGAGACAACTTTTAAGATTTCTCAAAGGCTTGATGCTAGAGTTAGGTACTTGCCCCCGTACAACAGAGACATGGTTTAAGCCACTCTAGGCAAAGAGGGACTCTAAAAAATCTGGCCCATGAAAGAAAAGGGAACCACTGCTGGGTTTCAGGAAGGGTAGCAGGGTCGAGGATTCGACTGCTAGGCCCCTGTTCACAGCCCAGGTGGAGAGCACCGCGCCGTGAGGCCGGAGGCCTGTGTAGGCTGGGAGGGGCCCGGCCAGTTTGGAAGCCGTTAAACGTGCTTTCATCATTTTTTATTCCCCACAGTGGCTGGTTCACGGCAAATCTTCCTTCCATATTTGTGGGATCGTTCCTAGGCTGCGAGTACGCAAAACCATGGAAAGCTGAGAGGCAGAGGCAATTCTGAAAATCCTGTAGATATTTTTTAGAAGCCACACGAAGAGTGACAAGGAGCCTCAGTGGACCTATCATGACCATTTTACCGTATACTTTGGAATCCATAAGTCTCATTTCTTTCTTTTTCCCTAAATTTCTCCCTTTCTTATGCCAACTTCTTCCCCCCCAACCCCATGCCCTTCCCCGCCTCTAGCTGGTTCTAGAGATGCTTTATTTTTTGTCACGCCGCCGACAATTTGGAATGAAGTTCCAACTGGGTGAATGAAGTGCAAGAGATGACCAACTTTTCCCAGTTTGCCCAGAACTTTACTGGTGTTAGCACTACGGTCACCAGCCCGTGGAAACTCCTCAGATGTGGGCAAACCAGGATGGCTGGTCAAGGGATGTCCCTCCCTCGAAGGGAGTCTGTCGGAAGCACCGGGACCTTCCTGAGTGTCTTCCATTCTCCTGCTCTAGGTCCTCCGCCCTTCTCCCCACTGCCTGGATGCCAGGACTGTATTGTAACGTGCCACCGGGTCGCACAGCTCCTCTGCTGAAGGGCTTTCAGTGATACTTCGCTGCATCACAGGCAGAGCTAGAATCCAGAGGACAGGATCAGCCTCCTACTTCCATTTCCAGTATTTTTCTCTCGGTTCTTTCTGACGTGAACTCTGGCACACAAACAGATCTACTTACGATCCAAATCCACTTTTAATTTTTTTCGGTCATTCATCACACATTTATAGTCCCCGCATGGTCTAGGGATCGTGCTAGGTCCCAGGGAAAGAGGAAATGAGACAGACGGGTCCCTATCCTTACGTAAACTGCCGTCGATGAAGTTTTCCTCGTTGCAGATTCAGCGGAGACACCAGCATTTTACACGTGCATGGTTGGACCCGACTTCACCTACCTTATAAGAAAGGTACCTGAGGCTCAGAGAAACTACACCACGTACCACACGGATACGTGGTTTACCCCACGTGTGTTTGACCAGAAAGTTTCCGTCTTATTCCTTTATAGCGTACTGCTGCTCTGATGAGCTCATTCATTCATTCCTAGATCCTGTGAGACCCTTGGCTGGGCTGGATACAAATCTGACGGATCCATCAAGGTGCAGTTCACAGTCTGGTGAACTCCAGACTCCATCAGACAAGGTGCGGGCTCCATCAGTTCTTCCCCTGCTGTCACTGCAGTCTCTAGACTCTAAGCACTCTGACTCTGATTATCTGCACCGGTCCTTTGTCCCTAGATTAAACACTGTCTTCTTTTCATCTGTTGTGCGTTTGTGCCTTGCAGACTCAGAGATTTTAGGCTCTTTGCTGACTGGGATTGAGTTGTGTATTTTACAACAGCTTCTGTAATGCCCACCATACTGGGACTTCACACAGACCAAGTTCGTATTAAATACTTGATCGCTCAATTACATTGCTATGTTCTGCATACTTTCATCTGGATTGTCTCCTTGCTGCTCAATTTGGACATGGCTTTGGCCGTACCAGTAAGCTAAAAGTATTTTGAAAGTTGGCACGGTAACTTTATCAAATTTTATTTTTTATTTTATTTTATTTTATTTATTTTATTTTATTTTATTTTAGTTTAGTTTAGTTTATTTTATTTATTTTATTTATTTTATTCTATTATTTTATTATTTTATTTTATTTTATTTTATTTATTTTATTTTTTATTTTATTTTATTTTAGTATTTTATTTTATTTTATTTTATTTTATTTTATTTTATTATGAGAGACACAGAGCGAGGAGAGAGAGAGGCAGAGACACAGGCAGAGGGAGAAGCAGGCTCCATGCAGGAAGCCCCAGGTCTCCAGGATCACAACCTGGGCCGAAGACGGTGCTAAACCGCTGAGCCACCCGGGCTGCCCCAACTTTATCAACTTTTGTGAGCCCAGCTCCTATCATGGGATTTGGTGCATGTGACAAAACACATACTCCTTAAATGGATGAATCACTGACTTAGGGGCTCTGACTTCCTCAGGGTAAGGAGGGATGCGTTCGGTAGATCCTTTTCCAAATGTTAGCCAAGTAAGCCCTACTCCGCAGGGATACATTCCCAAAGCCCCAGCGGATGCCTGAAGCCATAGATGTATTTTTTCTTTTACATACCTACGATAAAGTTTGATTTCTACATTAGGCACAGTACGAGATGAGGACAATAGCCAATCATAAAATAGGACACTGATAACAATGCACTGTAATAAAAATTATGTGAACGTGGTCTCTCTCTTTCTCAAAATATGCTGTTGCATGCACTGTACTCACCCTTCTACTTGTGATAGTGGGAGTTGATAAAAACTCCTACATGATGAGATGAAGTGAGGTGGATGCTGTAGGCATTGTGACGTGGTGTTAGGCTACCCCTGACCGACAGTTTGTAAAAAGGAGGGTCATGTGCTTCGGGACTGTGGTTGATGGTGGGTAACCGAAACCGTGTGAAGCAAAACTGCGGGGAGAGAGGGTTACTGTACACCTTCAAGGGGGACTTACTCTGGATTCTGAACGTGGCCATTTGTTTCCTAAATGAGTTTGACTTTATCCTTAACGGCTCTCATGCCTTAGTTTCCCCCAGTTTCTATCGGCCCCACACGTCTCTGACAAAGTTATCTCTCCTCTGCCGCCCTGATCATGTCATCTCATTCCTCAAAACCCTCCCCTGACACACAAAACAAGTCCAAATTACAGAGTGCAAGTGTCAACTTCTTTATCGGTGCTGGCTAATTCTTTTTTTTTTTTTTCTTTTTTGGTCTCATTTATCTCTTTTCATTGCTTTAAACATCTTTTTTTTAAAAAAGTTAAAATTAAACTCCCCCCTTCCATCTTCTAGTCCATATTTTGAAACACACTTTTCCCAACTCGGGGATGACTTTTCTCCCCATCGTAGCCATTCTTAACTTTAAAAAAAAGTTTAAAAGATCAGCTCTGAGACTTTCCCCTTCCATCATGTCTCCTCTGACCCTCCTCAAAGAAAAAAGAAAACACACACACACACACACACACACACAAAGTCTCCCTCCCTATAGATAGTAAGCGCATCTTCCAAAGGGTTCATTCACCTGGGATGAGAGTGATTTCATTTTACAGGTCTTATTAGGTAACTTTCCCACTCAATACTCTTCAAAGCCTTTCTGCTGCCCATTACCTTGGCCTGGCATTTAAAGCCTCAGATGATCTAGTCCTAATTTACTCTATACTGCACCCACCATACCACGTCCTGGCAAATTTTTCTTTGTCCCCAGCTAAGCTTTCTTCCCTCTGTTCCTTTGCTCTTAATACATCCTTCTGCCTAGAATGCTTCCCTTTGCCCCATGTCTGCATGTCCAAATCCTCCCAATAGGGGCCAACTCTTCCATGGGGCTTCCCCGAGTGAGTTCTAGCCCAGATCCTTCCTGGAGCGCTCATGCTGATTTCTTTGCACAATGTGTCACATTCTGCACTGTATATGAACTACCTACCAGGTGTCTTTCCTTATCTGCTCCCATGCCTGGTATATCCTTACTCTCCTCCACTTTCGTAATTTCTTCATTTTTTAGATATCAGCTCAATCCTCACCCTCAGACTCCTTCTAAAAATAACCTGACCAGGGCTACTATTTTTATTTTTATAATCACTGTCAACCACAATACGGTGTACTTGTTCATGGCACTTGTCACAGTCGTAATTTACTTTCAGTTGTATAATTACTTCATTACTGTCTGCCTCTCTTTTTAGAACTATTAGGGTCGTAAGAGCAAGTCACCAGCAAGTCTTTTGCTCCATCAGTGGACACGTTCCTAACTAGGCACAGTATTTGGATCGTAGCGGGTACTTAATTGATGTTAGTTGAATAAATGAATGAATGACACACATCCTCTATTTCAGGTTGGGGATGAAGTTTCCTAGAAGAGGTCACATATTAAAATGATTTGTCAACTGATCGAGGCCAGAAGGATTTCTGAGCCGGACAGTGTTTGTTGAAGAGGCTAAGCACAGGTATTGGAGTTGGAAGGCTTCAGTTCTTCCACATACTCTTTGTGGGTCTATGGGCAAAAGGGCCTGGGCTACAGTGAGGCAAGCAAGGCACCCAAGCCTAGGGTAGAAAATTTAAGTAGGGTTTTACTCACGGCTCAGAGAGTGTCTACCAGTCTAAATTTTGCATCCTGAGTACCTTGCTTTCTTCACCCCAGCCTCCAAGCCTTGAAGGCAATTTCCTTAACCTCTGTGAGCTCTGGTTCTCACAATTATAAAGTGAGGGTAAAAAAAAAAAAAAACACTGCATCCACGGTTTAAGGTTGTTTTAGATGTTATATGAGACAGGATGATAAGATTCCTGGTGTATAGAACAACTCAACAGGTTAATTAGCTTTATTACCCATGGTCACTCAGCCTCGAGTAGAATCTTGAGGTCATAGACCCAGAGTAGGTTTGGATGGCATCACAAAGCAGGGATAACACTTTGAAGTTATCTGGAGAAAGAAATCAGAAAGCCCTCCAGACAGCTGGAAGAAATATATACACAGCAGGTATAAAGGAAGAATAGAAAACTGCCAGACACAAGTTCATTTTCGTACTTCACAATTTGCCCAGGCCTGGAAACTTTCATACTATCAATAAAAACAAGTATTGGGGTTTTTGGTTTTTGCTTAATTCTAGTTGTATAATTTTTAAAAAACTTGTTCTACATCATCACCCAATACATTTTTTTGAGTCTGACTCGTATCTGAACATGAAGCAAGCCTATCTTGTCTTTCTCATGGACGGTGAACTTTCCACTCAGGGCTTGTTTTCTTTATATAAAAAAAAAAAAAAAAAAAAAACCAAAACACCCAAAAACCTGCTGCTTTGTTTCCAATGAATGGGTGTTCATCCAATATTACCTATTTAAAATATCATGTGAGAAACTCCTTAGTGTATAAAAAACATAATTGTCTATTGCTGTTCTCCAAAAAGGACAGCTGTTCCAAGTCTTTGGCTAAATTAACAAAAATATCATAAAGAATGTTTGCCAATCTATCATGTCACAAAGCTTTTTTTCCCTCCCAAATCATACATTATCCTAATGCATACTTTTTAAAATAAGACAGATCACTTCTAAATGATTGTCTTTAAGATTTGCATAATTAGCTAAACTAAATTAACATCCTGAACTTGGTCATGATTGCCAAATTTGAAGGTCTTACTTCCATTTTTGTTGAAGAAGCTTGAATTAATTTATTCTCTTATAAAGCTTGAATGCATAATCAGTTTCTAATTTGAATAAGCAAACTGGCCCAGAAAATTTTGCAAATTACTCTAATAAGTTCTCTTGGTATTTCCCACAGAAGGCTGAACAAATGTTGATAGAGGGACACACTGTTTGCTTATGTCTAATCTTCCCATCTGAGTTATATAAATGTCACAAATGAATCTCGGACACATGTCCAATGTCAAATATCCATAAGATGGCCCTAGGAAGAGACAATCTACATATAGGACTGATTAGAGAAGACTAATTTTTAGCTTGCAAGAAACTGTTGGGATGCAGGGGATGAATAGAGCATAAAAGTCCGAGGGAAGCTTTTGAAAAAGGCATGTATTGAGAAACACTTTAAGTGAAGATGCTGTTGAGGAAAATAGAAGCAAAGCCATTTTCTTTCTGGAGGCCATGTGCTAGCCATGGTTATAAAGGCTTTGCATGATTTTTCCTATTTCATCTTCATGGGTCCCTTAGCCGCTGAGGAAATGGGATTCGAACCCTCGTCTGTCTGTCTTCATTTCTGGGTTTATGATTTTAACCACTGAGTCAGTCATACATGGGTTTGGCTACATTAACCTATTAGCCTGCCTACTATCCTTTTAAAACTAGGTGTTATAGACTAGTTAGCATTACTGGAGCAGCAGACAATTGCATACGGATCCTTAACATAAAATCTACTTAGGATAGAATCAACAATGTACCCTACTCTACTGGGGGGAAAGTACTCAGCAGCATTATCCTGAAACCCGTAATTGTTCCTTAAGTGAGAATGGCCTAAGTTTGTTAGGGAGGCCTTTTATCCTTCTTTCAGGATGGGACAACTCTTTTAAGATCAAGTAAGAATTTAATAGCTGGTATTTGGGAAATTCAACAGACCTTTTTTAGAAGAAGAGCCCTTTCATGATGTGTGCCGGTTAGAGAGCAATGGGGATGCAAAGAGGAAAATCAAGCACTAATAGGTGCTCTCAAGGTAATTCCCTTTTGTAGTGCAAAGCAGGCCTTAGAAAGCGGGGCCTGAGCCCAGCAGGACGGCCCCCTACCCGTCTGGTGGCCGTGAGCTGCAGGCCAATCATAGAAGAAGATATTTCAAATGATTTTACCGTGGGAGTGTAGCCGGAGGCTTTTGTATTAAAAACCAGAGATTACACTAGAAGTGCCGTGAGAGGAGACATCCAGCCACGATGAAAACAATAACCCCAATGACTCTTTTATAAGAGAATATGAGGAGAACTTTTGTTTTCATCTTTTGAGAGCAGCTTATTTAGAAACAGTCAATCAATCAACCAACTGATAAACAAGTTTTGGTAGCAAATTTCATTTAGCGCCGTGATTTGCAGAAGGAACAATCCATTCACGATAACCAAATTGAGGAGACTTAGAAACGTGTGTGTGTGTGTGCGTGTGCGTGTGTATGTGGGTATGTGTGTTTGTCACCACATCAGACACTGTAAGCCTAGAAGGAAATTGGAGGGGAAGCTACGGCAAGAAGATCAGATGAAGGTGGGTGTATGTGTGCTGTAAGGACTCGTGTGGTGCCTTTATTCTCCTATTGGGTCACTCGTTTATTCAACAAATATTCATTGCGTGCTTCTTACGTACTTGACACTCCTCTGGACACTAGACTGCTTGCAGTGAACAAAAAAGATAAAAATTCCCGTCCTCATGCAAGTTACAGTGCAGGCTGGACGGGGGTGAGAGGGACAGATGAACATCCTACCTCCTTACGGGAGGTACAATGCACACATTGTATGCAAACAGGTGACAAAAGTGATGGAACCGGAATCGTACAGTGACAAGGACACTGGGGAATGCTGGGAGAGACGCTTATTACTGTTTCAATCAGGGCAGGTGTTCTGGTCATTAAGGACATTCAGTACAGTCTTGTTCCTTCTAGGTACACGATATGACTGCCCAACCCGACCTTGCAGGACTTCGGTGGGGTCGTGGGACTCACCCTGACCGGTGGAGTGGGAACGGAAACCACGTAGGGCCACAGCTGGACAGAGATCTTAAAGAAAAGTTGGTGATTCTCCGAGTGTCCTCTCCCCTCCCGGGGCAATCCCCAACTAGCTGATGGAGGTGATAGAGTCCTGTGGTTAAGGGCACAGGGAGCAGCTCCCTCTGCTGATGCTGATGATCAGGCAATGTGGTCAAGAAACAGACGTGCTGGCCATTTGTTACGCACTATTACTGCTCGTCCTGAGAAGAATAGAGGGTCGGAGTCCATTTTCAGTAGGTGCTAAAGCCCAGCTGCCATTGTGTTTTTCTCAGGCACTGGAAGACAGTGTGGGACGGTGGCCTCTGTTACAGAGCAGGGCTCAGGGCACTACAGGCCCACTCTGACCCCCTACCTGTTTTGGATGGTCTGTGATGTAAGGATTTTTTACATTTTTAAGTGATTACCAAAAAAAAAAAGAAAATCAAAGGATAAACCCTACTTTGTGACCCATGAAGATCACAGAGAATTCAAATTTTAGTGCCTATAAATAAAATTTTATTGGCACACAGCCACATGCATTCATAATGTATCGTTCACGGCTGCTTCCCTGCTATAACAGAGCTGAGAACTCGTGTTGGAGTTGAATAGTTGGGTTGAGATTGCAAAGCCCAAAAGGCAACAGGGCCCTTTACAGCTAAGTGTTGCTGAACCTTGTTTTATAGGAGTCACCTGGCTCATATCCTTCCTCAGAAAATGTACACTCTCTCTTCCTGGGCATGAGACCCCCCTAGCGTACAAATGTCTGTCAACAGATCCTCTGACGGAAGAACCCGGGGGATGCAGCGAACAAGTTCACTGGGAGAGTTTCTTACCTGCACTTCCTACTGTGGTGTATTGACAGTAAATTCGTAGCTCATTAAAAGCAATCCCACATTGGGACAAAACGAGGCAACTACGCATTTTATACAAGGTTCTGTGCTAGACTCTGGCCTTAACCCTCAAGGAATCTGTAGTCTAATTAGAGAGAAAGGCTCCAAAAAGATGCTAAAAATAAATAGATGGCGCTTGTGCTAGGCTAATGGTACAGCCAGGGATCCAGGGGAGAGCAGATCACTCAGAAGCGGAGCGTATCTTAAAAGTGGGGCATGTGTTCAGGAGAAAGAGTTAGACTCATCTCTTCTCTGGGCTGCTGCTTCTGCTCTTAAACCCTAGTTGGGTTTCAAGACCTCTGCAAAGGCTCTGTGCAGTTGATAAAAGTGGATTAGAGCCCAGTTCTTATCTTCTGCCAAAAGCTTGCTTATTTAAATTCTTCACTAAAGAAACAAACAGAATCTCAGGTCAGAGTTGACCCAAAATCATATCATCAGGTCAAGGTTATAAAAGCATCACATACTATTACTAGGCCACGTACATCTCTGGTTTTATTTAAGTGTGCCTATGGCACACCTGTTAGACTGAGAGAGCGTGCAGTGATTTTTGGCATCACCAGCAACGTGGTAGGCTTAAAAGGGAAAGCTAATCAACTAATAAAAATAATTAAAGAGCACGAACCAGAGGAAAGGGTTAAGGAGAAGAACAGAAGAAGCAGTGAATAACGTCTCAAATCACAGCTTCACTCACAGTAGCGCCATCCCCATTTTTTATTTAACTTTGCCAAATTAACTAAACCAGTATTTTTTTTTTAAATCTGTCAGAAATGAAAAATGAAAGATTGAGTTTTTCCATTACGAAGTACCATATCCTCCCAAGGATACAACTATGTTGCAGAATCAGGTCCACACAAAACCTCGACGTATATAAATTAAAGAGCTTTCTCCACAGCCGAGCACAGAAAATGAAGAGCACCTGTGAGCCAATGCGCCTGGCAAAGTACGTTTTCCGTAATTAGATAAAAACACGCTGCCTCCATCGTATGTGTATTGTTGACTAGACAGACAAATTCACACCGTGAACTGCAGGATCCAGGTGTGGAGGCAAGTCCACCGGCGGAGTGGCCCATCGCAGCCCACTGCAACCTCGCCCTCACGGTGGAGACGCCAGCAAAGGCAGTTCTGGAGGAGAAAAGGAAGCTGGGCCACTCACTCCCTCCTAAGAAAACTCACACCAGTTATCTTCAAAAGACAATTAGGGATTCAACGGGGAAAGGCGCTTCGGACCCTTCCTTCACTGGGGAAGGAGCATCTGGGAAATGTTTGTATTCCTTAGAACCTGCCCCATTTATTTCATTAAAGACTTCAAATCCCTGTGTTTCCTGCAAAGTTACTGAAACCATGGTACACGTAATGGGGGGAAAGGGAAAGACTGAAAAATTAGAGCCTCAGTGAGAACGAGAGCTCTGAAAACAATAAAGTATTACTGGATTTTGCTCTGTGCCACCTGCCGCAGTGGACGCTGAACTACAGCGGCGACTAGGACAGCGCTACCCCCGTGGAGCTTGTAGTTCTCCAGCGGCTACCAGCAGGCTCCCCAAGTTACCTCCTTCCTCATTTCAGTAGCAGAAAGGTACACAACCTGCTGACAACGGGCCCCTTGTCTTCTGGTCACTACTGAGGTGATTATAATCCGGGTGTCCACCTGGGTGTCCAATGACCCAGGTGACAAACAGTGTGCACCCATGCTGACGTGGAAACAATGAGTGATAATCTTCTTGAAGACAATAAAGATACTAGGGTCATTGGAAACTTGTATATTCATGACCTTCTTGTTAACTTCAGCTTTGTAGATCCTTGCACTCATCTCCATGCGAGTTTCTTCAGGTCCAGCTTGCTTTGGGGGGGCGGGTACTGGGGAGAGAAAGCTGCACCAGTAATAAATGAACTGAAGTCATATAATGAAAAGTGTGTACTTGATGGAAACACATTGACGGCCTCTGATCAGATTAACAAGTAGCATAATTATAGCTGTAAATTAGGTAGATTAAACTCGCAGTGAATATAGAAAGGATTGGAGTAGAAAAAGGGGAATGTTAGTTGGGATATTTTTATCTGGGTCCATGTGATAAGTCATAGGTCCTTGACTAAGAGGGTACATATACACGATATTAAGAACAACTGATTATCATGACCAACTGTTACCAAATTAATAATAGAGACGATAATTTTACGTGCTGCCTAATGATTAATGGGAAAACCTTTGGAGACTGACATGTTCTATTCCTAACTTCTGCATTTCCTCGCTGTGTGACCACCTAACCCCTCCGAATTTCAGCCTTCTCACGTGGAAAATGGTGATAATATTCAAGTAATAGGAGCATCGAACAGAATTATGATGATTTGTGTGAAACAGTCAATGTCGGCTGGTACACCTTATGTGGGCACAGTGGGTAGCCTCAGTTCAAGAATAATAGCAGTAGTAGTAGGACCAAAATGCTCTATCCTTATGCATATTCAGAGTTCAGGACCGGAAGTATCTGTTTACTACTTTCAACTCATTTTTTCAACAGGTATCTACTGACTACTTCCTTTCTGGCCCTCATCGCTCTGGGCCCCAAGGACACATTTACTTAACAAACCCCCTGAGAGCCCTCTGGGAGCTGCCTTCTTGGAGCTGACGCTCCATGCGAGTAGGGAGGTTACAGAGTATAAACATAAGGAATAGTCAAATTACAGACAGGAAGTGAGAGGCACTAAGCAAAAACAGAGCCTGGGAAGGGAGAGGAAGAGTCAGGGAAGCACGGCCAGTGTGCGGACATGGCCAGAGCTGACCTCACTCAGCGAGACGGTGGGAAATGCAGAAAGATTTGAGAGGAAGGGGAAGGAGAAGCATGTGATATCTGGGGAAGAACGCGCCAGGAGAAGGACTCTCCGGCCCCGAGGTGGAGCTCGTCTGGTGTGCAGCAAGGACAAGAGGCCAGGGTGCACGGAGTGGAGCGAGCCAGGGAGAAGGGGTGGGGGGCACGTTATGGAGATACAGCAGGGGTGGAGTCCACAGCGGTCCACACACCACACTTCAACAACGGTTGATCCAGCTTCAGGCTGGGGCAGGGGAGAGCCTAAATCCAGTTCTGCGGTGCGATGTAAAGATCCATACGCTCTTTTGCACAAGACTGGCCAACCTGCTGTCCAAATGGTGAGCTGCCCCTGAGCCACATCTCGAAAAAAAATCTGGAAAGCTTTTTCTTGTAACTTTAATGGCTTTTTGTTTTACATGCCATGGCCAGAAGATCTAGTCCCTATCCGTTGCCAGCCTTTTTGGTAGTAATGCTCAAACCATGCATTCATAAAATACACCTTGCAAAATTAATAAGTGAAAGGAAAATAAGAGAAAATTGGCATGTGCCTTCTCAGAGGTCACGCCGTGTGGCACAAAGCTTGAGGCTGGATTATTTCATTAGGTTAATCAGCAAGTTAAATTTAGAACTGGAATCATATGAATGAATTCTGAGGCTGTGTTGTGTTTAAGGTGTGAGAGAAGCACGCCTGAGGTCTGTTAGTTTGCTAGAACAGGTGTCATGGTGTAAATGTGGAAAACAAGGTAATAAATGAATGCCCAGAGAATTATATAATCTGCATCGCTCTTGTTATCTGTCATTTATGCTTGTATTTCAGAGTCGAATTTCAATAATGCTCCAATAGCAGTATGCTAAAGGACCCTTTCAGTTTTCACTGTCGCATTTTACAAAGTCAGAGGTTTTAATATGAGAGGAAATTTTAACTAGCGAACTGGTGATTTTAATTCGATTGAATTTTTCTCATTTGCACTTTTTAACGATTATTTATGACTACTATAGATAATTAGGGGTTATATGTTTTCTCAGAATGCTGCAAACAGCATTATAAACAGTAGCTGAGCATTAATTTCAATAGAGTATGAGACACTTTATACTTTTGACCTTTCATAAAATATTCTCTTGTTTAAAAAAAACTGTTTGTCCAAGTTACAGCTATGTGTCCAACTGAGACCTGGTATTGTAAGCAAGCTCTTGACTTCATATAGCACATTTAAAGTATTTGGTGGTAGCCATTGATAATTGTCCTCATAAATAAAAAATCATTGGCCGCCTTGTGTATTTTAAATGGAGCAATATAGCATATTGCAAATAATAAATTGTTATTACCTTCTAGTGAAAGTCCTGTGCTTTTCAGCAGGTTTAATTATCTTTCTTCTTAGTATATCTAAAGGTGAAAAGCTTAAGTTTCTGTGCCATGGACAAGAAAACAAAATAGCTTCTACATACACAAATGTAATGTTAACAACTTAAAATAATGGCCCAGCAGCATCATCTGCCTTTTCTTTATGATCAAACTGAATCATCTGGGGGACAGAAATTATATATATATATATATATATATATATATATATATATATATATATATATTAGATGATTATTTTGATGTTTCACCGACCATTTCTATCTTTTGCATTAGCTTAGACGGCGGAGCTATAGGCTACGTCTAACACTGACTACTGATGAATTCATAGATGAGTCTTCCACGTCTGATGACTCCATCAATGCTAAAAGTCCTACTACCGAAATTGAGCAAATACATTTCCTAAGACCTCATCAACCTTGGTGCAGAGCGGAAGAGCAAAGAGCTCAGCTGAATTGATGAAAAGTATCCGAAGTCGTGCACAACTAATGATGGGGCTTGTAAAGTACAGCCTCTCCGGAGAAGGGAACTGACTCGCCTTATATGCATCATATTTTTATCTGCATTTCAATACTGCTTGAATATGTACTTCATTACAGGGCACAACGAAAATAGAAGGGCACCTGCTAAGTCAGAGCCATAAAACAGATCTACAGCCTGCTGGCATGTGAAATTTCTCTAATTTATATTTTTTATGAAACTACCCTCACATTATGTGGTTGGGAGCATAAATAATAAAGCATGTTACTTAAGCAATTTTACATTTACTGTATTAGTAAGTAAATGCAATGGCCACCCTTATTCTCAAACAATAAAAACTACCCAGCCTTTTCATGAAAGATGATTGCAATTTCCATTGGCCTGTATATGCAATAAAAAACCATAACTCATCAAAATTTTAGCTATTTTCTCTTAAGATAGAAGAGCGTTTTGCTTGAACATTGAACGTGATATTAAATATTCATGAAACTGAAAAGAGTTTAAGGACTAAGTAAAACTCAAATTCTTTTCAACGAGATTGAAATTCTTTGTGAACCAGGTAAAAACTGCCACTAACCTGAAGAGGTGTTCGAGAACACTGTAAAGAGATTGTACGATATGTCCAAAGTGCTAGAGTTATTTGGAATTGATTTTTCTAAAAGGCCTGTTCCTCCTCTGAAATTGATTCATGATAACAGCCTCCATTTGGGTCAAACAGTATTTAACCGCTTGTAAATTTTAATTAAATGATTTGTCACTTTGAGCACATAGTTTGTCATCTTGCAACTAAACGATGTGTCTTTATCAGAAAATGACTCAGGGGGAAGGCATTCGTCTAATTTGTCACTTGGACACCCATTAAGATAATTTGGTTGTTGCATAGGGATAAAGTTGAAGATTTGTAAAATAGAGTACGCCACTTTTAGTAAGCAGGATCACATTGTAAACTATTAAAAAAACATAATTTGCTCTGTAATTAAATTCTAATAAGTACTTTACTTCTGGTCATTTTTCATTAGCAGATGTTGAACTTTCTGAGAAGAGAAAATCCTCTAGCCGGATTTCGTATCTGCAGGAAAATAGAGGGCTTCAAGCGAAAAGCAATAGGCTGAATTAAAAATATCTGGGGGAAAAAACTCTTCCAGCAGAAGCACTTACATCACTGCGGACCCAGCTGAGACCTTGTCTGCGGCCTGGTTAATATGATCAGAGATAGCCTGGGACAGAGGGAAGGGGACAACTGATGAGTTATTGAGGAAATAGCAGAGATCATCAAACTTTTCTCCTAAGAAAGGTGTGTCTGGAAAAAAGGAAGGTGTTAAATATATTCCTTTCAGTGCCCAAAAGTTATTAAAAAGTTAGCACGTGTGTGTGTGTGTGAGTGTGAGTGCGAGTGCTCAAGTCACGCAGTGTGCTCAGTCTCTTCCTACACTGATACAGCGGTGACATTGCCCAACAAGGAACACATCTGTTAACCAAAAGTTCAAAAATCTGTTAGGATGTACACTTACTTTGAACCTGGAAAGTAAGATCTTTCCAGTCTTATTACTCCCAGGTTGCCCTGAAGGGCTTTGCGATATTGCACAAACTTGTGTGCAATTAAGGGAATTGCGCCCTTAGTTGCAGATTAAGGGAGATCTTTTACTGACCAAGAATCAAACTCCCTGACTCCAACTAAGTCCCTGGCAGACAAGAACCACACGTGAGATGACGCCATTCCCCGTCGGGGTCTATACGCTCACAGAGCACCAAAATCATCTGGAAGCTTTTAGAAAATTCTGATGCCTAGCCTCTATTCCATATATGCAGGTTCAGTTGTTCCAGAGTAAGGACCAAGCACTGGCATCTTTACATCCCGATGTGCACCAGGGTTACGAAGCACTGGGCTGACACGGGCAGTATTGAAGTAATGTGCGATGAATGGGAAACGTCTGTTTCTGTTAGAATTATCCTACAGTCATTCAGACTTAAAATTGGGCGCTGTCCTGAGTTTCTACCTCTTCCTAACACCCTGCCCTTTAACCTTCCCTCCTCCCACCACTACCAACCTACCCAGCTGTTCATTCTTCGCTGATTTCCTTTTTCTTTCTCCTCATTGTGTTGCATGTATTCAGGCACATTTACTAATGGCCGTTGAAAAGCTTTCCCAGCTCATGCTGTTTCCTTCCTCTCACAGGTCTTTTTATTCCACTGATAAATGCTAGGAAAATCTTGGTAAAACAGTTCTCATCAAATTATGCCTCCACTCAGTAACTTCCAATGGCGCTGAGACCTGAAACCATCTATCCCTACAGTTTACTAGTTATGTTAATGTGGCATTACCATTCAGTGGTCTTTATTATCAAAGTAGATTCTTGATCAGTATATAAATGAAGTGTATTGCTCATTACACAGCCTTTCTGAGACACCCATCCACTCTTCCATAAAAGGCATCAACAATTTATTCCTAAGACTTTTTAACCCTCTCACCTCAAAATCTTCTCCCTGCCGTGCCTGCCAATCCTCAGGAAGCTACTGTATTGTTGCCCTTCCCCAATCCTGACCGAGTTCCACGCTGAAAGGCTGACTCAAACCAAACGTCAAGTTCTCAGTAAAACCTAAACTTGTCTTCATCCTCTGAGACACTATGAAATGTCTTGAGGAAGTCTTCTGAGTCACCTACATGAACAACAAACCCAGCACGGTCTTACCAACATGTGTTAGTGACGTCCGAGAAGCCAATCTTCGACATTTCTTCCAACAGAACAGTGTCCCAGAATTTTTTCTCACCCTGACGTTCCAGATCTTGCACCAGCTGACCCCCAGCCGCCTTTCTTACCTTCCTTACCATTCTGTTTTAACTACCCTGCATTCCGGACCATCTGGGCAAACTTTACTCTTTGTGGACCTCACAACCTTTCTTACTACCTGCCGTTCCCTCATACTGAAATCCCCCTTCAGTGTGGTTTTCCCTAGAACTAACATTTATGGGAGACTTAAAAATACTATTAAACAACTAAGATTAGATGACCTCTAAGGTCCTTTTGACTCTTTTGACTTTAGATCTATCATGGAACCTGTAATATCAGTGATACATGGAGTGAGAGATGGAAGAAGTATTGGCTGAAAGAATGGGATGGTGTTGATCAATGATATATGCACCACAAAATAACCTGATGGGCTATTATTTTTTCTTAATTTAGAGATATTTACAAACTTGGGATTTTACTTCTTTCTTCCACGGTTTAAGTTTGCCTCAACATAGCTTTCTTGAAATCTCAGTATATGAACTTTTTGATTCTTCATCCTCTGGGATCATGATTGTGCTGTGAAAAATGAAATTCAACTGGCCTAGTGAGGTGTGCTTCATAAAGACGTATTGATTCTTTCTTAGTCCTCCAAGATCTTTTAGGGACTTCAAAATTGGAAGCAACTTCATTTATCTGCAGGCCCATTATCTTTTTAGGCAGTAGAGCCAAGTTGACTCATCCCTAGCTAACTGGTCTCTGTTTGTTTAGAAAGAATGGAACACTGGGGAAGCCTTTCCTTAGACTGTTTGGGAGTTGGTGATGAAAAAAAAAAACAAACTATTTTTGTTTCACTCTGATTCATGAAAGACAGTACATTTATATTCTCTAAGTGAGAATCCAGACCCAAGTATCATTTATACATCCATTTGGAAGAATAAGGATGAGGAGGAGCAGGTGGGAAAATTATAAAACAAAATGAGGTTCAAAATGAAACAAAAGATTTAAATATGGGAAAAAATACATTAGATGTTCTGTAAGTGAAGACTTGACATAAAAGACTAAAGATGTGGTAAACTTTACTTTGGGACAGTGGAACAGAGAAAAAGTGAACCATAAAAGAAATTCATAGCCAGAGTGATGAAGTGATTTCAAAATGTGTAGATGAGTATGTGTGTAGTTAAAGAGAACAGAAAATGGTTTGAAGGGTTCCAAAAAATGTCTGAAGTGAATTTCGGCAGAAGAAAGCAGGGAATAACATGGAAGAAATATTTGATAAAAAAACAACAACAAAACAGATGAGGCTTTTTCAGACTTAAATAAACATATGAGTACTGAGATTGAAAGTGCTCATTGCATAGCAGTCAAGATAAATGAAGCTTAGTACATACTCAGACTAATTCTGAGGCTACACTGAACCCGCACAGGACAATAATAAGGAGAATATCTTAAAGGCAAATAGAAATAGAGGACAGATTTACCTACAAAGGAGCAACAATCTGGTTGACTGCAAATTTCTCATGGGTAACTAGCGGATGTCAGGAGATAATGAATGACAGCTTCAAAGTACTGACGGAAGAGACAAAAAGCAAAAACAAAAGCCCTGAAATTGGAATTAGACATTTCATAAAACAATTGGGGGGGGGGATAAGGGTTAATATCAGGCCTGTGACACGCTCATTCCCTACTGGGGTCCTGGTTGGTGGGGGGAAATGAGAAGTAGTGAATGACCTTCACGAACTTTCTTATAAACATGTCAATGGCTTTGAACAGACCTCTTTGCAGTCTGACAACAGTATTTCTTACAGATAGGGAGTCTTTGTGTGGAAAATGTTTTTTTTTTATAGGATATACGTGGTGTAACTAGATAGTTTATTGTAAATAAGCCTGGACTTTATGGATGTAAGGAGCACCGCTTGCTGGAGAACGGGGGGTGGTCATCTAGACTTTCCCCGTCTCTGTAATTATCAGAGTATAAAATGAAAGAGCTCCAAATCCCTGATGGCTTCTTCTCTGAATAATTTAGCATATATTGCCCAACAGGATTTTGTCTATCTGAAATGAAAACACCTCCTAAAATAGGAAAAGAAACATTTTTGGAAGCTGCATATGGCGGTCTTGAGTTCCTGCAGGAAATGAATGTTTTGCCTCAGCCCACTGCTTGCCCATATCCTTGGACTCATTAATAAAGCTCGGTGCTGGGTAAGATCTATAATGTGCTGCAATGTTCTCTGACAATTCAACTCTTTGAGTTAATACAGCTATCGTTCAAAAATCCTGAACAAATTTTCAAGCTTACCTAGTGTAAGAGTGCTTGCCACCAACAGGCTCACACTGAATAAACTAAAAACGTTTTAACAAAAATAAAAGTTAACCCAGAGGGAAGGACGCTACTAAAGAAACAATGGTGAACAAAGAGAGTTGTGCATTTTGATAAAGTTAATGAACTATTGATCAAAGAAAGAAAACAACGAAAACAGTGGATATGTGTCTGTGTTTGCGTGTGACTAAACAGCAAAATAAAAATTCAAAACAGTACAAGTGTGTGTGTGTGTGTGTGTGTGTGTGTGTGTGTGTGTGCAGATGAGAGGAGTTTGTTGGGTAAGTAAATCATACTAAGTTTCTTGTCTTTTTGGGAAGAGGTTACTGAATAAATGTAAACAAGCTAGAAAAATTTGTAGCTAACTCCGCATGTTAAAAATGTAAGAGAAACCACGGAAAAGAATTGAAATATGTATCATAAAGATTTAACATTCAAATTAACAGAGGAAAAAGTGTGAAAAAAGAAACAGAGGGCAGGTGAAGAGGAAAAAAAAGAACCTGTAAATTTAGAAGCACAATACCCCCAAACATATAGTTTTTATGGACGAATATAAACATCTTTTTTTAAAAAAAATTATTATTCTCAATTGAGTTAGGGAAATAAACCCTGGCCTGCAATTTAGAATACAAAGTGTTCTCACAAAGTTCAATTAACCATTTTTATCTTCCTTTCCTATCTGATAAAATTTTGATATTATCTGATTTATTCAATATAGATTCTAATAATGTAGTGTTGTAGATTTTATTCCCATACTGTTTTTCCTAGAGAGTATGATATCTTCAATTATTCTTTATTTCCTTTATGTTCACTTGTTTAACTATTTAGCCTTTAATTTACAAGACTTCATTTAGAATCACCTCCTAGTAATATCCAATTGGTGTTTATAAAGCTCAATTTCTCCCTTGAGAGTTCTGTCTGGGGGTTGTAGTAAGACGGCTTTTCTATTTTTCCCAATACTGCTTAAAGTACATTTTTTAAAGCATATTTAAAACCCTTAATATGTGTCATATTTTACATAGCCTCTTGTGAATCTTCCCTTATGTCAAAACGATCTATCTAGAGAAAACAGGAGTTACTGGATTGGCTTATAATTAAATGACAGGAAAGAAAAAAACGAAAAGGAAGACTATTGGGGTCTTTAGAGGCAATTCCTGATTCACATCTTTCTCTCTACCGTTCAACTGTCATTTTTGACAATACAAATCAAAATAAAATGAAATCAGAAAAGCAATATACGGCCACCCGTATCTTATCAGGTGTGTAGTGAGGAATTTAAGGTCACCCCAGGAGAGGTCTTCGCTTTGCTCCTGGCTTCTGGGAGGTGACCCCTCGGCCTCTAAGATGCCATGCTTGACAGGAAGGGTGGCTTGGGTGTCTTGGATGGATTGGGTGTCTTGGCCCAGCCTGAGAATAACAACGTGGTGGAGAAGCTTTGAGCCACATCCATAGTGTGACTTAGGGCGGGGGCTTTGGGTCACGTGGCACCAGCTCTACCTTCTGAAGGCCTGGCAGCAGACCCATTAGGTGGGCAGTCAACTGTGTATCCAGGATAGAGCCCCAGTAAAGGCCTTGGACACTACGGTTCAGGTGAGCTTCCCTGACAGGTTGTTACCCACCAATACCGGGGAAAAGAACTTGGTCTTGACTCCAAGGGGAACAAGGGGACAGTGGAAGCTCCATGTTTGGGATGCTTCCTGGCCTTGGTTCCATGTTCCTCTCTTGGCTGAGTGTCCTATGTGTCCTTCAGCTATCATAGACACCAATCGGAGGTACAGTCGAGGTCAGTGATTTCTGTGGAGTCCTCCTAGCGAATTAGGAAAACAGAGAGGGAGAGGTTTTGGGGGTGCATTTAGCTGGTACCAGGTAAAATAAAAGTGCTGAACGCACGCTCAGCCATGCAATTATAAGTTTATTTCCTTCGCCATGACTTGTCGATAATGAGCAAGCATTGTTGAGGACTGGCGTGTTACGCACACGGAGAATTCTGATTCTGTGAATCAATTTTAATTCTAAGCAAAGCTATTGGTGACCGTTCCTTATATTAGTAAGCTGCTTAACCCGTGCAGTTTTAATGTGTTTTTTTTTTTTTAAAAAACAAAATCGGGCAGCCTTGCTTAATGTCAACAGTATGAAGTAACTGGCAGTTATTTCAAAGGCTGCTTTTGTGTGTGTTTTAGCAGCAAATTTTGTTGACACTCACTGGAAACCCATCTTTAGGGCAGAAAATTTGGCAGATGCTTTTGTTCAGCGGGTTTCTTGACAACTGTGTATGAAAAGCTATTTTTTGCCTTTCACAGGGACTGGTCAAAGGCTGAGGTTTGCTTTTGGTGACACTGCGTTAATTGTCTCCCTTGGGGCTGCCAGAGAGCTGAAGGCAAGTTAGCATTTCCCGACTCTTGCTTCCTCTTGAGTCCATGCTTCTTGCCTTCTAAATGCGCTGTTTATGCCTGCAGCGTGGCTGGCTGCCACCTTCCCTGCTTTGCTGGGACTTCCTCTTTCACCTTTTTCTTATGCTTGTCTACTGAATTTATGGGAGAAAGTGTCTAGTTCCCGGAGCCCAGTGGCTGCAGTGGGTCCCAGCTGGGCAGGGTGGCACTTCCGAGGAGGAGCAGGGTTAGGAAAAGGTGAAGCTCTTGCTCAAAACTCCGTGACCCTTCCGCTGCAGGCATTTGGCTCCCTTAGTACATAATGGTGCTTCGTTATATTTATTTTCAGTATACATTTTCGGTTTCGAACTCGAGGTCTCATAGAGACTGAGGAGACATCCTAATAGGCGATGATATTTCAGTCTGGGATGGATTTATTTATTTATTTATTTATTTATTATTTATTTATTTATTTATGACGCACAGGGTTGGAGATCAAAACCTATAGGGAGACATCAGGGCATGAGAAATGAAACACGAAAACAACAACAAAAAAAGCTCACAGTGATCTGATACTTTTCTTGTATCATTTTATCAGTGTTTTCAAATAAATCAAAGGCTGTCTCCATTGAATTGTGTGTGTGTGTGTGTTTTTTTTTTTTGTATAGGTTGCTCATAAGACGAACGTATGCCTTAATCCTTTGTTCCACTCTCTCTACTTTGTTATCTGAGGACTGATCCTCATACTACTGACTTCTTCCGCTATTCAAAGACCCGATCACGGTGACAAACTCACGACGTGTGTGTACATGCACGTGTACATCACATAAAAATATTCTGACCATTCTAAAGGAGGTAAAGCCTGAATATTTTAGTCCGTTGATTAAAATCGTTCACGATTCTCAGTAGCGAGGGAAGATTAGATTCCTTGGCATGGCTTTTAAATGATGTGGCCTGTGGACCACACCGCCCCCCCGCCCCAGGCCCGTCTCAAGAAATAGAGTTCACAGTTATAAAGATTTTTTGTGACTCTGCTCCACTCTTATATAAAACATCTTTAGTAGGAAATAGGTTGAGCCTTTGAAAAGAATACTTAGTTAAATGTCTGTTAATTTTGCCTTCCCAGCATCTATCTCATTCTCTTCTGCCCACAGTAACTTGATATTAAACTACATTCTTCTCCTGGTCTCAGTTTGAAAAGGATCGACCCCAGGGCGCCCGGGTGGCTCAGTCGATTGGGCTTCCAACTCTTGATTTCAGCTCAGGACATGATCTCCAGGTTGTGGGACCAGGCCCCACGTCAGGCTCTGTCCTTAGCATGGAGTCTGCTTGTGTTTCTGCAGCTCAGTGCCTCCCTCTGCTTGCATTCTCTCTCTGAATAATAAATATATGAATAAAGAAAATGAAAAAAAAATGGATTGAGTCCCCACTTAATTCTACACATCAGCTTATCCTATTCCTCTGGATCTAGTAGATAGTTAATGAAGCGTTTTGGGCCATGCAATAAAAGCAGATCCCAAAATATAGGTAGAAGCAACCAGAAGAAATCACTTTTTGGCCCCCTGGATGATATTGTGTGAGAACGGGAGGTCCGTAACTTATGAATCATTTTGCTACTACAGAGAGAGAATTAGAGTTGTTGATTGTTAGTGGAGGCACCAGAAGACGGAACTGGTATCATGGGTGCTGGGTAGATAGACAAATGGGAAATATAACGGGTCGGTGACATTCTCTAGCAGCTAGATCAAACCTTACCTAAAGGCTACCTCTTACCTGTTTTTCCCTAGATTCACAGGGATATAATCGTCATACAACATCACATACGTTTAAGGTACACAACTTTGATACACGTGTATGTTGCAAAACTATTACCACCAAGGAACGACTTACCGGAAGCCAATCTTTTCAGTTACATGAACCAACCTATTATTTTTACTAAGCTGTTCTGAGTCTTTGGCTGATGCTTTAAAACATTACAGTCCTACAAACCGCTGCTTACGCCATACAAAACGTATAATCTAAGTTTAAAATTTTCTTTATTAATAAAGTTTTTTTTTTCTTTTTTTAAAAGGCTTTATTTATTTATTTATTCATGAGAGACACAGAGAGAGAGGCAGAGACACAGGCAGAGGGAGAAGCAGGCCCCACGCAGGGAGCCCGATCTGGGAGCCCTGGGGTCACGCCCTGAGCCGAAGGCAGATGCTCAACTGCTGAGCCCCCCAGGCATCCCTAAAGTTTTTTTTTTTCTTTTTCATAGGAACTAAACAGAAATAATCATTTTACTTTACTAACATAAAACTATTATGTAGAACCTGAGATTTAGGAGTTTCCCAGTCTTCACTCTACTTATCCTTGGGCTGATTAGCGCTGGTCAGTTGAATGTGCTCTAGTGATTTGCACCGTGTTTCTTTAGTCGGCCTGGATCAGCTTCCTGCGGTCTTACCCCCGCCTGCTCTTCTCTTCACCTGCTGCATCCCTCTTACTCACTTATGCACTCCGGCACTGCCCTGACGTGGGGCGGAGAAAACAATCAGAAAACCAGCATCCCATTTTAGCTGGTTGGATGCAGTCCAGATAAATTCACTATCCAGTAGAATCAATCAGTAGGGAAAAAAAAAAAGTCATTATAAAAGTATGACTCACTTGCTTGTTTTCTCTTCCAGACAGGCTAAATATTTAATAAGAATCCAGGTGTTATTTATTCATTTTTATTAGGTCCTTCTGACACCCAATCCTGCATTGTGATGGGCAATTAAGGTAAATATACGCGTAAGGGAGAAAACTTCGCTTCTGGGAAACTATTTTCACACCAATCCCAGTCCAATTGAGTTATAGCTTAAATATCTCTTGCTTAAAATATTTATTTATAGGTAGTGGATATACTTTAAACTATTTGTATTCTCTCATTCATGGGAAAATTAGAGACTCTGATTGGTAGGGCATCTTTTTTTCCCCCTGCCAATATGTAATTAATATTGTCATTGATTTTGTTATCTACAATGGTGTTGGTGCTTATTAAAGTTTCCTAGTAGCTTTGTGATTGCTTGCATGTAAATAGGTTACAGCAACACAATTGTTTAGTCTGCTTTGAATATTTGCACTTCTTTTACATGGTTTAGCTAAATTTTACTTGGTTATGAAATTCCTGAGGATGGCTCAGTTCACATTTCCGGGCTTTTTGGAGAGTGAAAACTGAATAATTGGGATGGCCTGAACACAGAGAATTTGCTAGATTACAGTTCAGTCAACCCGTATAATCACAGTGGGCTTATTTCCCCAACTAATTCCTATTAATAACAACTACAACAGTAATAGTCAATACCTACTGAGTGTTTGCTATGTGTCAGGCATTTTTCTAAGTTCTTTGCAGGAAACAGTTCATCAAACCAATCCTGTTATTTGCAGTATTTTCCCCCCATTTCACAGATGAAGAAACGGAGACGTTTCTCAGAAGTAACTGAGAGGCAAACAGAGAGGTTATCTGCTTAAGGTTTTGGAATAATAAGTAACTGCTGAGTAAAACTGTTCTATCTGCTGTCCTTGAGGGGAGGAATTTTTGTTTATTTACTGCTGGATCCCAGGCTTGGAACGTTGATGGAGTAGAGGGTAGGCGGTACTGATGTGCTGAAGGAAGGAAGGAAGGGAGGAGGGAAGGAAGGGAGGGAGGAAGAGAGGGAGGGAGGAAGGGAGTGAGGGGGAGGGAGGGAGGGAGGGAGGAAGGGATGGAGGGGGGGAGGAAGGGATTGAGGAAGGGAGGGATGGAAGAAGGAAGGGAGGGAGGGAGGAAGGAAGGAAGGGAGGAAGGGAGGAAGGGAGGGAGGGAGGAAGGAAGGGATGAAGGTGTAGCACCAATATTAAAAAAACAGGGGGTCTATCATCAGAATCCCTGCATTTATCCCCAACACTCTGCTGCCTCAGAGCCAACGGGCAGCAAGTGGAACTGTGCCCTATGGAAAAGCAAGAAGAGATATTTAAAATAATAACTTAGGGATCCCGGCCACACCTGGAATCGGGATTAGCATTCTACGGCCCTAATCTCTAATTCTCTCCAGGACCCTTGAAGGGAAGAATGCTTATTTCTTATTTAGAGTTAACGAAACGGGGGCTCAGAGGGGTCAAAGGACCGACCCAAAAGTCTGACGACTAACAGAGATTGCACAGCAGCAGTGTCCACAGTAGCCACACTGTGGAAGGAGCCTCGGTGTCCATCGACAGAGGATGGATAGAGAAGCTGTGGTCTGTGTATACACCGGAATATTCCTCAGCCATTAGAGACGACAAATACCCAAATACCCACCATTTGCTTCGACGTGGATGGACCTGGAGGGTATTATGCTGAGTGAAGTAAGTCAATCGGAGAAGGACAAACATTATATGGTCTCATTCATTTGGGGAATATAAATAATAGTGAAAGGGAATATAAGGGAAGGGAGAAGAAATGTGTGGGAAATATCAGAAAGGGAGATAGAACATGAAGACTCCTGACTCTGGGAAACGGACTAGGGGTGGTGGAAGGGGAGGAGGGCGGGGGGTGGGGGTGACTGGGTGACGGGCACTGAGGGGGGCACTTGACGGGATGAGCACTGGGTGTTATTCTGTATGTTGGCAAACTGAACACCAATGAAAAATAAATTTATTATTAAAAAGAAAAAAAGATTGGAGCCTACGTCTGGTTAGACTCCTCTATGAGGCCCGAGTTCCCGCATGATGGTAACAGCAGCTGACGCTTAGTAAAAGGCGGCACATCCTTGTATGGTCCTACATGCCTCCGTCATGGAATAAATTTCCCTTGACACCCCCAGGGGCAGGCACCGCTAAGATTTCGGCAGGGAAGGAAACGGCTGTGGCCCCACCCGAGGCCCTACAGCTCAGAGCGAAGCCGGGCCTGCCCTCGCCATCCTGAGTCCTGCCCAGCTCGGTGCGGCGGGGGCTGAAGCGGTGCCCACCTGCTTGAAGGGATCAGAGAACAGTATGTCATAAATGCAGTTTCTATCCACAGATACTTCTGCAAGTTCTAGGCCTTTCTTTTTACTACAAGCCTCCTTCTGCAAGCAATGACTGTTTTGGGGGGAGCTGCATCCCTTGCAGGAAGGCAGCCCTTCTCTTGATGGTGTCCACATCTAATCAACCTACACAGATGAGGCATGTTGCTTCCTTTCGTGTTTCCTTTTCCAAAGAGGCACAAATGGCAAAAAAAAAAAAAAAAAGTCTACTGAATATTAAAATAAAAAAAAAAAAACAACAACTTTTGAGCTGATTGCATTCCTTGGAGCACAGTTTTATAGGAATGGTTTTCAGATATTTCTACCGATCAAGAGGACCGTAATTATTCGCTGTATGTTCTTTCAAGATGGGATCACTCCATAAATCTTGTTTTTAAAGATTTTGTTTATTTGACAGGGAGAGGGAGAGAGCACAAGCAGGGGGAGCAGCAGAGGGAGAGGGAGGCTCCACCCCAGGTCCCGGGGTCAGGGGTCAGGGCCTGAGCGGAGGGCAGACGCTGCGCTGACAGATCCAGCCCGGCGCCCTCGCAAACCGGATTAGTAAGAGTGACATGGGATCTTGGGCGCCGACTGTCATGATCCTCCCTTCTCGCCTTTTTCTCTTTTTTCCCCTTTTACAAAAAGGTTTTATTTAAGAGACCATTTTAATAAGTACAAATTTTAAATGTTGCCCGATGAAGAAATGTTCTTTAGTCACTTTGGAGGTAAAAGTTACATTCATGCCTCTGGTTTAACATTTATTAATTTTCATTTTCCTCCCCCTGCCCCCCCCCCCCCACCAGCCCAGGTTTGTTTTTCTCGTTCTCTCCGTCTATTTTCTGGACATTAGCCTAATCCTAAAGACTAGAAGCCCGATTTCTTTTCTTTTCTTTTCTTTCTTTTCTTTTCTTTTCTTTTCTTTTCTTTTCTTTTCTTTTCTTTTCTTTTCTTTTCTTTTCTTCTTTTCTTTTGTTTACTTTTCTTTTTTTTCTTTTTTTCTCTTTTCTTTTCTTTTCTTTTCTTTTCTTTTCTTTTCTTTCTTTCTTCCTTCCTTCCTTCCTTTTTCTTTCTTTCTTTCTTTCTTTCTTCTTTCTCTTTCTTTTCTTTCTTTCTTTCTTTCTTTCTTTCTTTCTTTCTTTCTTTCTTTCTTTCTTTTTCTTTTCTTTTCTTTTCTTTTCTTTCCTTCTTTCTTCTTTCTTTTTAGAAGCCCAATTTCTGTAGCAAATTACAAACCACTGAGCTTTAGGACTAATGTACCCTCTTATTTCCACAACCAGGTCTTTTGATATCGATGAAACACCAAATCAGGAGCAACAGACTTGCTCAATTTTTAAAGTGCCATTGACTCTTCATACTGATAGCTCTACGTGCTAAATAGTCAGGAGAAGGAAACAGAATCCACACCACGAAGAGCTGTTCATCCTCACTGTTGCCAAAGCACAGTAACATTAATAATAAATGACTAGTTTTGGAAACAGTAAGCAAAAAAGGTATTTTGGGCTGAGTTGCTGAGAAACATTTTGCATATATGCAATTTTTTCTTCAACATGGGAGGAAAAAAAATGCCACAGATCATCTTTCTAAACAAAACAGAATAAACTGGTGGTGTGAGACAGTGATGAAATATGTTTACCTAACTCATAAAACCTCTTCCGATTAAAAATCCCTTACACTTGTCAAGAGAGGAATCAGTACTTTAAAGAAGCTCCAGGATCAAATAATAGGACTAAGAAATTTTTGTGTCCTGCCTTCCCGTTTTTAATTCTCATATGTAGCTTTTCATGGGAACTTGTGCCATTACAGGACTTTGGGGCTGTTTATTACAAAATAAAAATGTTTTTCAATATCTTTCATGCTTAAGCCCCCACGTAACAAATCTCCAAACTGGACCCGGGAAACAGAAGTCGCGTTTATCAGGATTATTTCAAGGCCTACTTCACATCCGGACCTCTCGGAGTCCTCGTGGACGTGACTGTTCTTAACTCATTGAGTCATGTAGGCATTAATTCAACAAATAATTAACAGCTAACTTTGTGCCATCTGCCCTGGTTTCTTTTTTTTTTTTTTCCTGCCCTGGCTTCTGGGGATAATGTTGTCAATCAAGCACTGTCCTGGTGAAATTTACATTCTAATTGAGGAGGGAAAAAAAAATTAAAAAAAATACAAGACTTATTTATTGAATATCAATGAGATAAATAAATAAATATTCAGTAAATGTTGATTGGGAATGTCAGGGTGGAGCGTAATCAGCAGAAAGATGGTTGGGGTGAGGGGGGCCTGGCGAGAGTGGACACCTGGGCAGAGCCGTGAAGAAGCCAAGGAGAGGCCACGGGGCAGGGTCCGTGCGTCAAGACACGTTCTAGAACTAGCACCGAGGTCAGTCTGATGGAAGCAGGCCAGCCGAAAGAAAGAAAATTAAGAGATGACGTCAGGGTAAAGGAACAGGTGCCAGGTCATGCAGGGTTAGAAGGACGACGATAAGGTCTTGGGCTTTTCCTGCAAGAAAGGGAAGGCTCCGAAGAGTTTTGAGGGGGAAACGATGAGATGACATGACTTATACTTTAAAAGTTGGGAATACGGGCGCGTGGTTGGCTCAGTCTGATAAGCACCCGACCTCTGGATTCAGCTGAGGTCGTGCTCTTAGGGTCGTGGGATCAAGCCCCGCGTCAGGCTCGCACTCAGGGCAGGGTCTGCTTGTCCCTCTCCCTCTGCTCCCCCCCTTTGTTCTCTAAGTAGATAAATAAATTAATTAAATCTTTTAAAAAATCAAGCACCTACATGCATACATAAGCACATAAATAGAAGTTGGGAATAGACTGCAGGTGAGGGAAGAGCAGCGTGGGGAGCACTCAGGGAGTTTTGCGCCAACCCAAGCTGGAGGGGAAGGTATCAGCCTGTGTTCCAGCCTCCAAGACGAGTGGTCACAGTCAGTGTGTGCGTGTGTGCACACGCGTGTACAACCCGTACTCCGGGCACGGCCCGTAGGGTTTATCTCCAGCCCAGCCCTGGCCCCCCGCTGCCAGAGGGGATGGACGGGAAGGAAGCTCGGCCGGGCCCACGGGGCGAGGGCGAGGCCACAGCCGTCAGGTGGGCCTGGCAGCGGGCTGGGCGCCTCGCCTCCGGTGGGGGGCAACTCTCACTAGTGGACTGTGAGCAGGGGAGGGCTTCCTTTTGGCCTAAAACACGTAAGATAGGGAATTCCTGGGAGGCTCAGCGGTTTAGCACTGCCTTCGGCCCAGGATGTGACCCCAGGGTCCCGGGATCGAGTCCTGCATCGGGCTCCCTGCGTGGGGCCTGCTTCTCCCTCTGCCTGTGTCTCTGCCTCTCTCTCTCTCTGTGTCTCTCATGAATAAATAAATAAAATCTTAAAAAATTTTTTTAGAAAACCACATAAGATAAAGGAAAGTGCCTAGCATTTAACAGTGATTTTGACAATGGCGAAGCGGTATCTAGAAAGGTCTTGAAAATGGCACTTTCACGAAGAATTTCCATCACCTAGATTTCTCCTCCTTAGGACCAAAGGGCAAAAATGTCCAGGTCAGTTTCTATGCTCCGTGGACAATGACTGGTCTGTTCTTGAGAAATATAAAATCGAAACCCACACAGGGTTTTGAGGCAGCTGCTGCCCTGTTCTCCTGACACGACTGTGGCCTTGGAGCCAAGGCTGGGAGCTGGCCTTCCATCAGGATGTCAGCCTTCTGTCCTATTCCAGCTTTTCACATAGGCCTTACTTATGTACGCCAATTTTTGTGATTATTTAAGCATTCTTGAAGTGACTCCATTCGGGCCCACGGATAAAATACCAGCTAGACGCTATCCTCTCTTCTCCTTCATCACATAATGTTATATTTTTCATTCCCAGGGTCAGCTAATTTTATTTATTGCTACTGCCTATAGCCCTTAAATATATAAGAATCTCCATACACATCTGTATAAAATAAAGCCTTGAAATTATTTCTTCAAAACAGCCATCATTTGCATTTAGCAGGCAGTGCAAATTTATCTTTCTGTATAATGCTGCTACATCTTAAAAAGGCAATATCATAAATGAGATTATCCCTTCAGAAAGCAATCCCAGACTAAAATAAATCAAGATATGGAAACCTTACAAATGGCCTTTAATATATTGGATATTACCAGAAAGTATGTGCAACTTAAATGTTTTAAGACAACGATTTATTGTTGAATTCCTAATGTAGGTTTTCCCTTTAAAAATATATTACCAGCCTCTATCCAATAGTATTAATAATCTCCCACCCTTTTATAGCTGAGAAAGTCAGCATAGGATTATACAAATCAAATCTTCCAGTCCTGTTTCTTCATTACAGGGATGGAAACTGAGGTTCAGAAAGCGAATAACAGCTAGTGAACAACAAAGACAAGAAACTACTTCATCTGGGACCCCCGGGGGGCTCAGCGGTGAAGCCTCTGCCTTTGGCCCAGGGCGTGACCCTGGGGTCCTGGGATCGAGTCCCACGTCGGGCTCCCTGCATGGAGCCTGCTTCTCCCTCTGCCTGTGTCTCTGCCTCTCTCTCTGGGTCTCTTATGAATAAATAAATTAACAATCTTAAAAAAAATAAACTAATTCATTTAACTCTCTAAGAATTTTTCTCATGACATTACACCAATTTTATCTGACTTTTCCTCATATAAAACTCTATCTCCAGCTTCCCTATAATCAAACAGAGCACAATAAACCTGCACTATGTGGAGGTCACAGCTCAGCTTTGATATTTTTTGGCTAATGAAAATATTCTACAAAGTCTTTCCTAATAGCAGATAAAAAAATCTAGGCCATTCCAGGGAGATGAGGGACAGGGTTCTGACCTTGGTAATTTCAGCCTTTGCTTTGTTCCTGGATAAACGTGGGAGCTGATGGGGAAAGGAGAAAAGGCAAAGCGGAAGGAATGGCAAAATCATGCCACTTCTTATCATCCTGGTCATATCAGTTACCATACAATTTTCATGGCAAAAGAAAGGCAAAATTTAGCCTATTTCCTTAGGTTTGAGAGGAAGGATTGGGAGGTACCTTTCTTTCTTTTTTTCCTTTTTTTTTTTTTTTTAAGACTGATTTATTTTAGAGAGTGGGAGTGGGGATGGGGCATGGGGCACAGAGGCAGAGGGACCGAGAAATATTCAAGCGGACTCTGCTGAGTGTGGAGCCCATTGTCAGGTTCGATCTCAGGACCCTGAGATCACGACTGAGCTGAAACTGAGAGTCCGTTGTTTAACCGACTGTGCCACCCAGATGCCCCAGGACCTACCTTTCTAATAACCCAGCTGACACTGCACCTATCTTCAGCATGTTCCCAAACAAAGCGACATTCAGACCCAACCACAGCCTGTGAAGGCAACAAAACAGGCCTAGTCCTTTTAGCCCCTATTTTAAGTTTCTACTGTTGGAAAGTTGGTTTGTAATGGAATATTTTTGAGGGTGTATGACTCCCACATAGACATTTCAGGGTCCCTCTTCCCTCCCCCCGGCCCCGAATGAAAATCAAATAAGAACTAGAGATAAAAACACATAAGCTCATGTGTGTAATGTAGTTATTAGCACGGTTCCTGGCGATGGTTAATAGGTCAGTAAATGCCTCCAATGATAATATTGACAACACGTTATAATTAACAATGTCATTGTTCCTATTTTTATTATGTAAAATCGTACAGTGTCCAACCTGCTTGTTACTTTGCCCCTACAACGCTCTGTACAACAGCCTTGAGACACTGGGCAGGTAAAGAGCTGCGTTTACTTAACTGGCCCAAACAGCAAGGTGATACGGAGCTGGAACGGTCTTGCCTCCTTGAACTCCTTGTCCCCATGTGGGGACAGAGACACTAAGAGGAAGACATAGAAAACACAGAATTTTCTTCACCTCTCAAGTTGTTTGAAAACGGAAAAAAAGGTGTATCTTTAAAACATCCAGTCTTTATACGACCACACCACCTTTTTAGGAAGGAATCCCCAGTTGTCATGGTGAGGGCCCAGCAGAGCAGATCAGGAATGTTCTTGATGAAACAGTTGTACATACTAATGCTCTGTCTAATGCTGCGACGACATCTGAAGATGCACAGTCCCCTCCATCCGCCGAGGGCCTACCTTCTTTCCTCTTTTCCTTGCTTCTGTCTCCCGGGCAGGTGATTTTAGGATAATACCCGTAACTACTCAAGAGCTCTCTCCTGATGTGTACTTTGTTCTCTGAACCCTTTTAAGTTGTAGCTTCTCTGATTATTTTGGTCCCAGAGTTTCAGGCCTTTTACACATTGTTATTCTAAATTCCACGAGTCACTTACTGGCTCATAACGCAGGTCTTCCAAACCCCTTTGAGTTTGCACATGCTGTTCTACACTATTTGCCCCCCTTTTTCTGACATTAGCCAAAATGACTAATATGAAAGCTGCCCAGGATGGTTCAAAATGAAAATAATGAGCTCGCTGAGGAGTAAATAATACTGATTGAGGAATGACAAAGTTTTGCTCACAAACTTTACTTCTGGCGTAAGTAGTTTGCTATGATGACTACATATCCTACTATGGAGCAAAAACAAGACAAAACAAAACAAAACAAAAACCTCAAAACAAACAAAAAAATTGTTAGAAATGATGTAAAAGTTTCCTTTTGTAAGCCAATATGCTTTTCCTCGAAATGCAGAGTCGTATTTGCTCTTTAATTTTCATTATAATGTAACAAATTTACAGCAACCACGTTCCTATTCAAAATACACATTTCCTAAAACATGTTAATGATGTGTTAAGTAGGACAAATTAGCTTACTTGGCATTTTTTTTCCCTCAACATCCTTCTGATGTGTTTTCTTATACTGAAGAGACTGGGAAGCTAAAAATGACATTCTCTGACTCCTTTGGAGTTAGGTTTCCAGGCGCGATTTAAAATCTGAAAATCAGATGAATATGCTCAAAACTTAAAAATCAGAACCTCTAACAGTGGACCAGGGAAGCAGTGGTGTGTGGGCCCCCCTTTTGCTCATGTGAGATTTATAGATGTGGTGGTGTGTGTCTGGAGTTCACGGTGCCGGCTACTCCTTGCTGATCTCAAGAGTCTCATTAAGGCGGGAATTTTCCAGAAAGCCCATAGTTCTATAATGGACTTCCTGAATACTTCAGCTTCCTGGTTTGGGGAACAGTAGCCCTCTGGGTGGAAAGGTATGCAGCATTGTTCGGGGAGCCTGTCCTGAAGGCCAGCCTACAGCCTGTTACTGTGGTTCTCTCAAACAATTTTGTCAGCCTATTTCCTCTAAACAGCAGCTTTCAGCCTATGAATCTAGGCTGGTTTTTGTGACGAACTCTCACTAATTCAAGTCTGAGGTCTTGAGATGAAGGTTCAAGGCACTGAATATTTTTGAAGCTTCTCCAAAGTCACCATTCTACTCCATAATTTTCTACCCACATGGTCATTTAGTAACTCACAGAAGCAGATTCTTCAGTCGACTTTTGGCTCCGTTAACCAAATCTCCACTTTTGCTACCAAGCACTATGATCTATTTTGTATCTCCTCTTCTCTTATGAACAGATTTCCCTTGACTTACACGCAAACTGTTCAGAAAATCCATCTCTGAGCCCTATCTTTGAATGTGTGTTATCTGCAATCAGAAAGATTGTATTATTCACGATTCAACAACACAGAGGTTCTTCCCCCACCGCCCCAACACACAAAGATGTTGCGGCATAATAAAAATCTGGAAACAAGTGGATCTGAACTTGGAAGCTGGCTCCACCATTTTCCTTATTATTGGTGTGGCTTTGGAATAATTATTTAACTTCTTCGAGTCTGTTCCTTGAGATTCAAATATTTCCTACAGTTCTTGGGAAGATTAGTGAGACGTGTATGTACATCAACGCTGCCCATGTTTTTCCTGTTGGAGGATGACTCTTCTCCATAGCATGTAGCTTTGTATATGGAAGTGTTATAGAGAAACAAGCTCTATCATACAAACCCAAGTACGGATGTATTTCCCTTTTCTGCCTTAGGCTGCATAGGCAATAGGAAGCTCTTTCCTGAGATTTAAAATGTTCCAGGTAGACTGAAGGATACTCATTAAAGAGACCAGGTGGTGCTTGCTTTGACAGCACATATAGCCAAGAGACCTACATAGGAGCAGCGGAGTCCTGCCCAGACAGTTTCATGCTGTTTCCAGTTTTCCAATTCTTGGCTCTGGAGCATTCCATCATTCCTGATCCATGCTCAGGCAAGGTTCCCCTGGCTCTTGTTGATATCCTTAGCTCCTAAGATATCTTTCTAATAAGTTATTTTCTATTTAGGTTCTTCATAGTTGGTTTCTGCTGTTTCCTATAAAGAACACTGACTGATAATTACTTTTCTACTCTGTGAAAGAGGAAACTAAGCTGTAGAAAGGTTGTGTTACTAACCCAAGGTCACAAAGCTAGTAAGTGGTAAAGCCATTATTTAGATCGGGCACTTCACATGGCAAAAACCCCTGTAAAAGCTGTGTTTCTGTTTAAACAGAGCTGACTCCTAAGCTCGGATTTGTCTAACTGGTCTTATTTCTCTGGAGTAAACCCAGGAAGCTTCCACTCAAGCCAATTTGAGTTACTTTAAAATAGGAAGGGGAGAAAACAAAAGCCCATACAGTTGTAAGGGAGGAGGATTTGCTACATTGCTTTCAGTTCATTACATGTTGGCACCAAAATGGGATAACTGAAATCATTGCACTTCCGAAGAGAAAAAAAATAGGCCATCACCCCCAAATAAAGCAATAACCTTATGTTAATCCATGAATTAAATTGAATCCCATTATCACTTATGTACTAATCTATATAACCTACTTAAAATTTAAATGTATGACTCAGAGTTTGAATAGATGCATGCTATGTATTGTTCTCACATTATAAAATAATCCTAGGACTGCCAATGCGATGTCTATTGCAAACCCTCACACATTTCATATCTTTAAATAAAGAAGTACGATTTTCTAAAATATTCTTTTGTAGGACTGTGTTTTTTGTTCATATCAAAATTTTTATGAAATCTGAGCCAAAGGTAGCTATCTCTATCAGATATTTACTTCAACTTTGAAATACAAACTTAGAACTAATATGCATTTGTTACCGACGTAACTGGATAGGAAACGGCATTGTCCTTACTCAAAGACAACAGGATACAAGGTACATGGCCAATGATACTCCTTGGAAAACATCATGGAAAACACAGAGCATGACCTAGACAAGCATCGTTTCTCCAGCTTTCCATGGGTATGCTTTATCTTCTAACACAACATCTGTACATATATAATGTCACAGATTAAACAGGCATATTCTTATTGTCACCAGTCCAGGTAATATTGCTCCTCTCAACTGTGATTGGGTTAAGAAGTCAACATGTGACTCAGTTTTGGCAAGGACTGAGTCCCATCTTAACATACTGCTAAAGGATTCTGGGAAATGTTTCCTCACTGATGAAAAGAGACCCAGAAGGAAAAAAGGCTCCTTCGTTTCCTTTGGATGTGGATATGTCTGCACGGAAAGCCTAGAACAGCAGCAGTCAACTTGTGATTTCAACAGGCGTTAGTGGAACACACAGCCCATAAATGGGGGTGGGGGTGGGGGGTGGACTCCTTGAATCATTGAATTAACGAACTCTGGAGCTGCTGTCTTATTACGTGAGAGAATAATGTTTCTTTATTTTGTAGGCAAATCTGACTTGGGGTGTTCGGTTACGTGAAGCCCAAGGCGCTGTAACTGATGTACGTAGCAAGCATTTCAGAGAAGACCTGAGGACAATCGCTGGTCCATCGAGAGCGTTCCAGGAGTATTTATCAAATAAATGATGGATGAAAGGAGGTTAATGTTACCTTACAGACTTGAGGAAACATTAAGGAATCGAGATTTATTTGGGCTAAGGACGATGATAATGAGGGTGACTACAAGGAAATAATGGTTATGATGGAAGCGTCACGATGGGGGAGAAGGCACATTTTAGAACCTCTAGGGACCACGTCAGAGCTTGGCCCTTTTCTTGAAGTGAAAACATGAACTCACAACCCAGTGTCTTTCCTGAGCCTTCATCCGAGTGTGAATGTCACTCAAGTGTTGCGGCAAAGGCTGGCCCCTCCACACGTCTAGCCTCCAGGCACCACACTTGTAAACATTCTCTCCTTCCCATAGGGAAAATAGCATATTTCCAAGATGGAAAAATAGTTCGGCCACCAAACGTGTAAACTCCAAAACAAAGCAGAACAATGTGCTTATGGGTTGTTCCTTCTATCAGCTTCCAGGAGAGAGAAACTTGTCCTGTGAAGACTCATTTAGTTGGACGAGAGGAAAATACAAACTAAAATGCAAGGAAGGATTTCAGATGAGGGAGGCTCAACACCGAAGAGCGAAGAGCGAATCACTCACAAGGAGAGAGCGTGGCCTTGCCTAGGCAGCCCTTAGGCACAGGATAAATTCTCCTTCTAATGAGAAGTTCCAAACCATTTACAATAGTGTCAGTACCTCTTGAAAATGATCAATTAAACCTTTATTGAAAAAAACAATAAAGGCCCTTTCTCCATTCTCGTTATCGAGATCTCACAACCAAGCATTTGAGCTGGAAGCTCTCACGCTCCAGTATCCACCACAGCGCTGGGCCCGGTCTTTCTCCAGCTCCCTGGCTCCTACTTCAGCTTTGCCCCCCTCCCTTCTCCAAGCAGTCAGTAACCTCTTTCTATTTTTTCTCTATATTTATTTAAGAGTTTTTACCTATATTGATTTCTCTCAGATTCTTTTTTTTTTTAATCTTTTACTTATTTATTTGAAAGAGAGAGAGTGAGCGAGTGAGAGCATAAGCTGGGGGAAGGGGCAATGGGAGAGAGAGAGAAGTGGACTCCCCGGCTAAGCACCGTCCCAGGGCCCTGCGATCATGACCTGAGCCAAGGGAAGACGCTTAACCGACTGAGCCACCCAGGTGCCCCGATTTCTCTCAGATTCTTGTCTCTAAGTAATTTATTACAAAAATATTGACTGGAAGCGTGCAAGATGCAAAACTGGTTTGGTAACATAAAAGGATGCATAAAATGTTGACCCCACTCTCAAGAATCTCAGAATCGAGTTCAGGAGACAGACACTGAGGCAGCTCCAGTACGAGACACGCTGTGATAAATGCCGTGACAGAAATCTTTAAGTAATGAAAATAGAAGTAACTGGCTCCCCACTGGAGTCTAAACGTAAACTGTCTCCCGCCTACTGCTTATCGAGCCTCTCCCTTCAATTCAGACTCACCATATTTAGGAAAGAATTCACCAGCTTTCCTCCAAAAATTGTTCTCCATTGTGATGACTATTTCTACTAGCAGTTTCACAGTTAGCCTAGTCACTCATGCTTGAAAGATGGGTATTCTTTGCATTTTCCTCAGATTCACGCTCCCCATCTAGCCATTCACCAAGTTCTGTTCATTTTTCTTTTGAAATGTCTCTTTTATCCTTCTGTTCTATGGTCATTACAACCTCCCTAGTCCAAAATTGGATCACTTTATACCTATGTTCTGGCCATTTCCTAGCAGATGTCTTTGGATCCAGTCCTTCCCTCGCCTAAATCATCCCGTGTACTTCAAAAAAACCCCACAGCATCCTAAAATCGGGAGAGGCATTGCCCTCCAATGCAAAAATCTGTACAAATTAATTCAGCATTGCAAGTGAATAGCCATCTATTACCCACATACTTACTGATGGAAACTCAATTCCCCAAAACATTTCTTATTAAATTTATAGATTATTTTGATTGATAGAAAAATGTTCTTTATTTTGCTAAGTCTACACATTTCTTTGCTATGTTTCTCCCTTGAATTCTAGTTTTGCATATCTGAAATATAAGTTCCATCCACCTTTAAAGAAAGCTATTTTGTCTCTTTAAGCTCTACCTTTTAAAAACTGGTTAAATATACACCCCCCATAACTGAGTCTGATAAAAACGTTAGCCCTCACCATCTTGATTGCGCTCCTGTTAGCACTTTACAATTGCTAGCATGACTGAAAATGTAGTGTCCAGAACTAAAAAGAGTACTTTGAAACTTCTCTACCCTGAATGATCATTATTCGACTCACCCCACAAATTCAGGAATCTTAAATATTCCCAGTTTTTATTGCTCCAAAGCACAGCTCCTGAGCTATACATGACAGTTGTAGCCCAATTTATTTATCTTCAGTTTCTTAAAGTATCTTCTGCTTTAGCTGGACTGGTGTTCTTCCCATTCCCATTCCCATTCCCATTCATTCATTCATTCACACATCCAAGCCTTTCCTTATATTTATCCTTTTGTTTGAAATTACTTATCTCCATTCTACCTATCTTAATCTCTTGGCCCTAACATCCGTTCCAGACTATTTCCTAAGAAGCACGGCCTCCAGACTATAGGTAAGGAGTCTCAACTTTGCTGTTGGCACCTGGGAGGAGGTCATAAGGCTCCAGACTCTGTTTGACAGGAGTCTCTGTTTGCCTGAGGGCCTTGACCATCACCAGGCATCTAATAATGTGATGTATGACAAGGGGCTTGGAGGCCAGGCCATGGCCCTTCTGACCTCTGGGGGAACAGATGACAAAACATAGCCTGACCTTTGTGAGTGGCTGGAAATCAAAAGGAAGCCACATGGGCCTTATGTGATTAAGCCCTAATAAGAACTTGATTTTTTATGAAGTTTTATAAAACTTTATAAAGTTATCATACCACGAGTGTAATAGCTTGCCGTGCGTTCTTGAGTCCCGTGAATTATCAAACCCAAGGATGACTGTGGGGGTGTCTGAATTCACAGCCAGCTGGTTTGAAAAGAAAGTGGTCCTGGGGACTCACGAATTCACCTTACATCTGAAATGAGGGCAGACTTGCAGGCACTGCCTCCTCACGCCGTAGCCGGCTCAACTCATCGCACAGAGCCACTTCCTTCTTGAAGCATCCTCTAAGTGCGTCTACCTCACCCATGCCCTCTTCCCTAAATACCTATAGTATTTATATCGAGTATCGCAAAATCCGTCGCTGGCCTGTAGCACTGCAGGTAGGTTATTAAGCAGATATTATGATTATTACCAGCTGAGGTTGGAATTTTTGTGACCGAGAAAATGCAGTGATCTCGTAGCTTCTGGGGTCAGGGAGAAGTAAAGGAAGGGGAGAGAAAAGACTACGTATGTAGTGTTGTGAAAAGGTGGAAGGAAGAGGAGATGGTAGTGATGCCGGGAAGAAGACGTTCAGCCGCTTCCCAAGGAATCGCTGCATTAAAGGAAGTTCCGTGGTTCTGACAATGCACACTGAGCACACGTTAGGCCCTGAAGAGGCGACACCAGCTTTCCAGGAGGGATCCTTGATGGAGCTACCTGATAACTGTTACAACATGGTGTGCGTTGGGTTTGGTTTGACAGAAAATTGTGCCAGAGGCTTCAGGCCTTGGAGTCCGTCTCTGCCTTTCCCACATCTTCTAGTTTCAGCTGAGGAGTACTGTCTCCATCCTCGCTGCCTAGGACTGGAGGGTCATCTCTTCCTGATAACCTCTGCCTATTCCTCTGTCATGTAAACGACGTTAATGGTCAGTGTAGGGCTCCTGCCCAGTGGAACAGGAAGGGAGGATTCCCAGTAATGTAAGAGACTCCAAAATAGAAAGAACGGTCATGAGCAGCACATGCGTAGGGCTATATGGAAACAGCGTAAGAAGCCATGGGGAATAGGGGAATTAAAGGGCTAGGAATGGGCTCACACTGGGAAACTTAGGTCCTAAGATCAGAAATGGTGATGAACTGAGTCTTGGTTTGAGTAGAACAGCAGGTGGTGGAAGAGGGGATGGGAAGAGTGAAGGACACATCAATCAGAAGTTTGATATCCTTGCCTTATAGAAATATAATCCATGCTGCTTTCTTGGTTTTATTTTTTACTTCTTTAGGAATGAATTTGTGTTAGGGGGCCAGGATTCACATTTCTTGGGGCCGGGATTATGACAGACTACATTGTGTGTGTGTGTGTGTGTGTGTGCGTGTGTGTGTGTGTTTCCCAAGATAATGGTTTTCAGAAAGAAAAAAAAAAAAACTCAAATAGGCACCTTGGAGGATCCTGAAGGACCTTAAATTGGGACAATTCTATACAAACAGAATGTTTGATTATCTGCTTGTTCTGTTCAAATAACACTACAGATCCTGGCTGAGCTAGGGAGATGTGCAGTAGACAGGAATTCACTATTGACCTGCTAGCGTGCCATGATAACCTATCAACGGGATACATGTGCAAATCCCTACTTTATAAGCAGTATCCACATTCCACTGGACACTTTCCTGGACGGCTACACCACCTGCAACTTTGCTAACATCCAATACTGGAAAACAGATCAATCAAAATAATGCACTAGATTTTGATGTGCTTAATCTGGTCTTTGTTTGAAACACGAGCATTTACGAATTAGATAAGTAAAGAGTTGTGCATCCAGTTCCCATAATTGCTATCTGATTCCAGTATGCTAGAAAGAATGGGGAGAAGAGCTTATTAATATTGAAATTTCCAATAAGAGATGCATGTTTAATTGAAGTGACATTAGCTAGTACTTTACGTACTGGGCTGATAAGTGCTGATCAATCAACAAATGATGCTGTTATTAAGTAAAGACAAACTACTATTCCTGATTGAAGGAGGCGCATTTATTAGCAAACAACATATGTCTTTATGATTTTCTGTGTTCGAATAATTTTGTGAAATAATACTGAGTGTGTACGCGTATTATAAATGTATTTGGAACTACCCGGAGTAACTCTGTGAATTGTTTGAAATATGCAGCTTGCGTTTAAACAGAAACATTTACTCTTGTTCCGTAGTTTAAAAACATTCCAAATATGCTTTGCTCAAGACAATTTGAGAACCTTTTTGAAACTGAGGGTTTTCAATCTCTTTTATGAGATCAGATGAATAAATTACTTTCAAGGTAGCTGATTCCCCAGGGTAGATTTGGTTTGTTGCTTCTCTAAATTGTGGTGGTTTAAGATCTCAGATATACTTTTCTTCAATACACATTCCCTACTTCTTTTAAAAGCTGCATAGAGATGATGAGGAAAAATATGTAATTATACAATATACAGATGTAAATACATGCAGCATAGGGAAAGATGAATATATATATATTATATATATCACAAACACATATGTCATATGTTCCATAGTTATATATCAAACAAAACATGTTAGGTGAAATAGGGCCTAACACTGATGTTTCTTATGATTAGAACTTTTTTCGTTTGTTAATATCTATTTTACTCAGGATAAGATATTAAATCATGTAACTTCGGTGTTTCAGTCGGGATAGGATGCTAAACAAGATGAGAAGTCATCTCATACCTTTTTCCATTACAGAAACAAATGTATGCTGATTAAAATTTATGAGCTAATAGCCCCCATGGTCCCTAGCACAGTACTCAACACTCAACATGAGTCCATTAATAATTATTGAAATGGATATTGTTTCTGTAAGTCGGGGCCTGGGCCTGTCTGATAAAATATACAAACAGAAAAACATGAACTGCTTTAACAACTGAGAGGTAGTGGTCATCGAGAACCTTCCTTTCTTTGGGGTGGTTAAGCAGTTCTCCGTCTTTATGGAGATGAAGTTCATCGCATTCAAAATCATAACATTGTAAAATACGCCTTTATCTCTCTCGAACACGTCCTTCTGGGTTGGGAAGTATCCTGCAATAAGATAGTGTGATGGACTAGTTGACTTTCCAAGGTCTATTAATCTATGAAGTGAAAATTAATATCCTTTCATCAGATGAGGCTGGCATCCAATTATCAGTAGAGCAGATGTTGTGCTTTTCTGCTGGGTATAAAGAAAAGGGATGTGCATATCATGCTTCGAGAGGTGCACCAATGTAAGTAGGACAACTCTCACTGCCTTACCGCTACTCTGAAGGTAAATTGCTTGAGTGCAGAGCAACCTCCTGCAGTCCCTCCAAATACCAAAAATGAAAAGCACAGCTATGAAATGTCCAGGCTTGGCTCTCTTCAATAGTAAATTATGGGAATGCAACTCATGCAGCTGCTATGGGTACCTGCTGCCTGCCAGATCCCCTTGCTTCTATTTCTTCTGCGCACCGGGTATAACCAGTCATTTCCAAAAGCTAATTTGCAGTTGATTATGCAATCTGCCAAACCCAATCAATGTGCATACTCATGACCACTCATAAGATTATTTGCCTTAATCATAGGAGACCTCTAGGTCGTTACTCCGCCATAGGGAATATATTCAGTGGAGATGGTTATGGGGTTGCCCACCACGCAGCTGCCTGCCAGGTCTCTTGGCTTTTATTATTTTCATCTCTCAGATGAGGCCAGTTCTATCCAAAGATGCTTCAAAGGCAAATCCATTCCCTATCAGTGAGAAACCCTCTGCTGACTACTGACTGCTGAGGCAGCAGGATAAATACAGAAACCTTGAGGATACTTCAGGATTAAGGTTTCTTTCTTTTTCTTCTTCTTGTCTTTTTAATAGTAATGTTAGTTGTTGGCAAGAGTTTAATCTCTTCCATGTAGCAAGATAGACTTTCATTGGGTATCAAAATAAAATTTAAAAAAAAAGGTCTTCCAAATATCAGACCTGTTAATGGGATTTTTTGGGATTGTGATAACTCTCCATGGCCATAAATTACTGTTTGGATTTTTAATATTAAAAAAACTCCTTTTTAAAAGTGGACTAGATCAGTATAGTTCAACACATACCCAGGGACCGTGTCTCATAGAGCCTGAAGTACACAACCACCTAATGTGGAGAAGGCAAAGATGCACCATGTATACTGCTCTTCTCCTTCCTCTCTCCATACATATGTATGTGATATACATGCTACTGTCTGCCAGACTGCCCTGTTTCTATTATTTTGCTCACTGGGTATAGCCCACTGGTGTGTGTGCATATAAATAAATCAACAAATCAATCAATAAAATAAATAAATATAAATCTATATATACTTATTTATATGGTGTCTGTTATGTGCTGGGCATTATTATAAGCAGTCAAGATGCAACAGAAAAGAAAGAATACAACCTTCCCACCCTCAAGGCGTTTATATTCTAGTGGGGATAGGAATATCAGTAACCTTATCACAAAATCATTTCTTCCTGAGCCCTGACACAGCCACGGCATCCTTTGCAACCTTTGCTTTAGAGTCACTATCTGTCTAGAAGAGTAGGCACGCAGAATAAGAACTACTAGTAGTCCCTGACTTAGTACGGTCTATCAGTGATGGAGAAATAGCTTAGCTACAAAAAAAAAAAAAAAATTCACACCACAGTATATCGAAACACCTGAATCAAAATCTTTAAGCCATAATAAATGCCAGATCAACGTATGGGCCATTAACTATTTAACCTACACTTCTCAACACTGAGTCTTACTGGATTGCCAAATAATGTGATTTTTCCCCAAGTTTTTATTTAAATTTCTGTTAGTTAACATATATTGTAATACTGACATATAGTGTAATACTTTCAGGTGCAGAATTCATTGATGCATCTCTTACATACAAGACCTGGTGCTCATCACATGTGCCCTCCTTAATCTCCATCACCTATTTCACCAACTCCTCCTCCCTCCCTCCAGTAACCAGCAGTTTGTCCTCTACACCTAAGAGTCTGCTTGTTTCTTCATTTGTCTCTTGTTCCCCTCCATGTTCATTTGTTGTGTTTCTTAAACTCCACATGTGAGTGAAGTCATATGGTATTTGCCTTTCTCTGATTTATTTCGCTTAGCATAATACTCTCTGTTTAATGAATTAAACTTTAATTTTAGAAATACGTTTTAAAGGGTTTGTTAACAGATTATTAACAAAGGGATTTTTATGAGCCAAAAAAATGGAACATAATGCCAAAAAATTAGTTGTACAATTTCTTCATGGTTCCTCTTCTGTGTATAGAAACGTATTCCAAGAACATGAAATGTGCTTAAGTTTTGTTTAACTCACCACTTCATAAGTTAATATGGCTAAAACTGTGTTAAATATCTTATCGCCAATGACATCTTGATTTAAGCAAGTTTTAGCTCCACCTATCAGGCTCATGTCAAACTGAGAATGAATAAAGCCACGTATGGCCAAATTCCTGTTTTATAGGACTAACCTAAATGAAGAAATGACAATAATCACTTTCTTCATTTTATCCTTGCCTGAACTCTTCACTAGAACCCTAGTTTTACTTTTCCTAACCAGGTTTTAAAGTGAAGACTCAGTTTTGACAAAGGTAACGTCTTACTTTTGGAATGGGCCAACTTCCTCACATCTGTTACGCAAAGATGTCTCATCTTCTTTGCCTGTGTAAATGTTTTTGAACTTCCAAAGATCAGATGAAGTGCCACCTTATCCTCAAAGTACTCCTTCATCTGCAATAAACCTTTCTCTAAGATCTGTCAGTATTTAATATGTATAATAATAATAGTACATTTAAATATGCTGATTTAAAAACAGTATAGTGTAACTGCTCTGTGGTATTTTAAATGTTACAGATTTTGTCTCACTCCATAGGAGGATTGGCATTAGCATGCAAATGATATCAAAGAGTGAATATCAGCTTTTCCATGTATTTATTTTTGGCCCCATATTTATTATTATCTACTTACTCTATACACACATGCCCTAGTGTGCACACACATTCTCTTCTGTTTGAAACCTAATAATAATAGAGTGGGTCCAATAAAGATGTGATTTTTTTAGTCACTTGGTATGTATGTAAAATTGATTTATATCCTTAAGACAATGGTGGCATGTTTTCTCTAAAATTATATCACTTGTGGGGCATATGGGTGGCACAGTCACTCAAGGTTCTGATTCTTGGTTTCGGCTCAGGTCATGATCTCAGGGTCATGGGATTGAGCACCTCATGGGGCTCCATGCTCAGCGTGGAGTCTACCTGAGATTCTTTCTCCCTCCCTGTCACTCTGCTTGTGCCCCCCTCATGCATGTGCTCTCTCTAAAATAAGTAAATAAGTAAAATCTTTCAAAAAAATAAACAAAATATCATTTGCGACACATTTGTGGTGATTCAGTGAATAAAATGAATTTTAACTTTATCACAAAGTAAATATTTTCAACATGATTTTTAATGTCATTTGGGGTATAAACGATCCCACAATCTGGAATATTGCTGAAAGTCTCAACCATCCATTTTCCACATTATGAAACAGATTTGACCTGAATTGAGAAACATTAATTCTAGGTTTTATCACCTGACTCTGCTTCTAAGAGCTATACGACTCTAGAAAATTCTTTCAGCCTGACAAACCTTAGTTTATCTATCTATAAAATGAGGAGTAGGTGATTTCCATGGGACCTTTAAAACAATAACAGCAAAACCTCCAATGATTCTGTGTTGATACAAAAAAGTCCACTCCCTGGTAACACGTCAAAGAAAGCCGAGATGCACAATGTGATAGTGAAAAGACAAGGTTTATAAAAATGTAAATAATAAGAAATGGGAATGAGAACAAGGAAAAAAATGTAAGAACTACTCATATATCTGCCTTCAATAGAGTCTATTATAGTTCTTGTAAGTCACACCAAAACGCTTTGTTAAAATAAAACATTACTTATTTATAGAGTCAAAAGTTAAACATTGATCAGCACTGTCCTATGTCTATGGAGTTCTACACTTTCAGAAGACAAAATATACTGAAATAATCAACAATGAATCAAAAGTGACTCTATTTAACCTTCAGGTTCATTGTAAATTTGAATATGTAATTAGGGATGCCCTATGGTTATTGGCCAGAAGCCAGATCTGTTGGAAAAGAAAGATACACTCAAGACCTGAAGGTTGTAACGTTGAGCGTACACGTAATTCTCTTGGGTTGTGAAATGTATCCTGGGGCATAATTTATTTAATCAGTAAAACTCCTGTGGCCTGAAACAACGTTGAAGTGCTCACCAAGTCCAGGGCTGACTTTCTGGAATTGGCTTGATGACTTTGCAGATCCAGGCTACAAAGAGCCTTTGGAGTGTGACTTGAGAAGGAGCGGAATGAAGACAGAGCATTTTGACGGCGTTTCAGGCACCTTAGCCACAATCGACAGCATGTTCAGCATAATATGCTCTGCAACGCTGAGTGTTGGTTAATAAAAAAGGAGGAGTGGTATTTCATGCTTAAGTAAGTTTCGGAAATCCTGCGTTAAACAGTTTACCAGGTTTCTTTATTGCGGGATTTTTCAGAATCTCTAGTGTGTTGACCGCATTGCTTGAGTCTTCAAGGCGATGACATGGTGTGCAGAGTCATCAAATCTATTTGACCAACAGAACCGTTTTGTCTCAAAATATGCCACAGGACTAGTATTTGCGGTGAAGTATACAAATTCCCCTTTGCTCCAAAAGCCTTTGTTTCACTCTTACATATCACGTTACATTTAATTGTTCATCAGGGGCCTCAGCTAAACAAAATGGACAGAGTTTAGCTCCCAGGAGCCCAGAGACTTCCACAGAAGTTCCACAGAATAGAAGCATTATTTTTACTTATTGATTCCGAGTAGATCAATGCCAGGATGTTGTAAAATAAATCATCTGATAGGAATACGTTTCTGGTTGTGTTGAGGTAAGCTAAGTCAAAGAGAGATGTATTCCTTCATTAATATTCTTAGGGTCACAAAATATCAGCATCTTTGTGCTGAGATGATCGGTCAAAGATACACAGAACCAATATTAAATATAACAGATGTGAATAACCTTGTAGTACGAGCACATAATGCGCCTATCTTTCTTCCTTTATATCTAAACTTAAATTGGCCTAATTCTACATCAGGATTTTAGAAAAAGTGAAGAAAAACAAAAACCTCAAATAATGCATCCAGTGTAGGGTTCATATTGTAATATCCGCAGTATGATAATACTCTGCAAACATAGGTTAGTTCCCTGAAAATATGTTAAAAGTAGGAATAACTGGGATTCTAGATGTAAATAAATGATAAAACATGATGCATGAGGAACTCCATAATAGCTTGCTTAAACTGAAGTACTGCTATTCTTTATTCTCAAACACAAACCAGTATTTTCCTTTCAAAATAGAAATATTCCTTCTGTTTTGTGGAATCAAGTGTTTCATATTTTTAAAAGATTTTATTAATTTATTTGAGAGAGAGAGAGAAGAGAGAGCACACAAGCAGGGAGAGGGAGAAGGAGACTCCCTGAGCAGAGAGCCCCATGGGGGGCTCAGTCCCAGGACTCAAGAGCTACCCAAGCCAAAGGCAGCCGCCCAACTGACTGAGCCACCCAGGTGCCCCTAAAATATCCTATTTTTAAAATAACTGTCAATTACATTAAATGAAATCTTTTATGAGATGATTTTTTTTTCTGTTGGGAATATTAAATGTAAAGCACTTCTAAACCACCCCCATCCCATACATAATATACACTATATGAACAGAAACATTTTAACATAATGCTTTACTAAACAAAGGTAAAAATGAAAACATTTGTGATACCTGGAGTGTATTTGAGGAAAAATAATCTGTATCCTGTAATGTTGCATTTTCCAAAGTTTTAAATGTTGTGGTATTTGAGCTCAGTTTATATGAGGACTAAACACCAGTGACACAAAATTTGTGTGATATCAGTTTACAGAAAAGCTATGCATGGTATGACTGAATTAAGTAGTACTTGGAAGGAAACAAATACTAAGATAATTTTAAAAACTGTGTCAATAAAAATGCTATAAGAATAAGACACACTGGAAACTAAGATTATCAAGAAGCTAATGGCTTTGCTATTTGTATATGATAGTTCTGCTATATAAAACATGGACAAGAAATACGATATAGAGAATAAAACTAATAAATGTGACAGATTACGCAATTTCTCCTATAGAAGAATTATAGATATAATTATACATACAATTTACAAAGACTGAATTTAGATGAATATTGTAGAAATCAGTTTTATTACCTTATAAGTAGACTTCCCACAGTAATTCAAAAAGTTAAAGTTTGGGGCATTTCTTTGTGTTAACTGGGCATATTTATGCGTGCTAGTTCACTGAAATATTTTCCTACTTACTTCCTGTTGAACCCAGAAATAAATGTGCCCCCACCTTTACCCCCCCCCCCCCAAAAAAAAGTAAGTTATGAGGAAAAGCACATGGAGTGTTTAGTATCTTGGCAAATCTGCCAACACTTAGGTCCTGGCTTTCACTCTTGTGAGAGCAGAAACTTATTTTTCCTGTTTTAGTTAATAAGATTAGGAGAGGAACTCTTGCTCAATATATTCAGAAGAAGCTCAAGAAGAGATACCAGTTTCTAAGCATAGAATAAAAACTCTGGTTGATCAGCATCTTTCTCCTGAAAGCAAGCCACAATTAACACTCAGCCTACCTTTATTAGGTACAATGGAATTTATATATATTTTTCTAAACTATCTCAAAGTCCTAATAGATATCTGTTTTTCCCTTAATAATGAACAGAAGAAACTGAGACTCGGGGAAGTTAAGCAACCTGGTTAAGAACACACAGCTGGAAAAACACAAAGTCAGATTCAAACTGAGGTCTTAGGCAGCTTGTTTTGATGTGGGTTTTTCCAATCAAGATCTGTCCAAATTCCTTTAAAGGAGATGTTATGATCTAGTCAACCTAAGACTATGGGCATGGACCAAGGATTTAAAAAAAACAAACAAACAAACCCACAACCTGTTCATCATTCTGCATAAGGAAATGTCTTTTTAAAAATATATATATTTGGTAAAAGTGGTTCTTTAAGGATTATCACAGAAAATGAGAAGACAAAACTTTGAAATTCTCATAGAATTTATGGGCCTTTAAGAGGATGGGTGAGACTCTCAGCCGAAAAAGTGGCTCAATTTTTAAGATTACAGGATTTGGAGTCAGATAAATCCTGACTGCCATCGCTCACTCATTAGCTCTCCTGGCTTCAGTTTCTTCTGTAAGTTGGGATGAAAATATTCAGTCTTAGGATTATCATAAACATTAACTGAGATAAGGTATTTAGAATTATTGAACACAGTGTCCACTACAGAGTAATTGCTCAATAAGTGTAATGACTATGATTCGTATTTCCATCCCAACGCTGTCTACTCAGACACACTCTGACCTCCTTCCTGGAGTATCATTGCTAGCTCATTAAGCCTGGAATCAGATTCGGTCCCAAGCACTCATGGCTCCCCGAGATCCAGTTCGCCTCTGTCTGCCAAAGAAATCTCTCCTGGTCAGGGCTTAGAGGGACAATAAATGGTTTATCTCGTGACTCCCTTGGCAGGATACCAATTCATACCCTACATTCTTTAATTAGATGTGCTAAGATCTGTCAACTGTTTATAAGGAAGTCAAAGACCTAGAACAATGTTTTGCTTATTTGTTTGTGTATTTAAGGCAACGTGTTAAGTCTTAATTCTTTATTCTTGGAAGGTAGGTCCTTTGCCAAGTTCTTAAAGTAGCACTTCATTTTGGCTCCTGTGTACTACCTACTATGAAAGATAACTAGTGTGAAAAACGTCAAGTCACCTCCTCCATTAACTCCTCCAGAGGGTCATAGGCACGTGTGGGGCAGGGAAAGGCATCAAGGGTGAACAGATGGAGAACGTGGGAAGGTGATATGAAATCTGCTCAAGAAGGTACAAGGTCACCTGCTTCCACTTGCCACCAAGAGCTTTTTGTCGCTCCATCCCACGACAGCAGGCTTTGAAGGGTTCATTGATCTACGGTTAGATGAGCACATTGGAAATTTTTGCATTTGCATAAGACCCATCGTTCCTGGAACTTGCCAGAGTGAAGGACAAGTTAGTAGTGATTTATCACTCTTGAGAATTTTAATTAGTGGCCTGATAATATAGGAATTGGCAGAGTTGTTTTCTCTTACTGAGCTTAGTTCCAGCTTAGTTCTCTGACCTGAGGCGGAGATTTATGTCTGAGCCGAATCTTTCTCATTCTAAATTCCTGGGTTCAACACAGATATTTCACAATAAACTATATTCACAAAGTGCTATGTACCCATCTGACTGGGAAACAGTCAATTTAACTAAGCTCATAAGGAACACCAAAGCAATTTCACAGCCGATTTAGACCCGTAGACCTTTTATATCCTCTTTATAGGAAAGTCATAGAATTTAAGAGTTGGAAGCAAACTTTAAGATCATCTACCCCAACCACTCCATTTTATAGAACCTATATTCTCAGGGTAATGAGAGAGTTCATTGAGGACAGGGGCCACATCTTAATCACCAATATTCTTGAATGAGTTGAGACAAGTCTAAGCCCCTAAACTCATCATTGACTTGTTTTCTCAGGCATTTTTGGATAATTAACAGTGCCCTTCTGATCACTGTACTATGTTGTGTGAGTAGATTATCCTATATCACTCAGTCCCCAACAAATGAAATATTAAATGCGAAAAGATAGTACTGCACAGTGTGCTTCAACAACCAGGCCACAGGATTGAATTTTTCAATTTCGGTGGTCAAGGATACAAACAATTTCAATATATTATTATCATGTCTATAGAAGCAATCTTTGCTCAGGGGTTAGAGCAAATCACACTTTGGTGAATATTACTGTAGGAGGGGAAAAGACGTAAAATTCTAATATAAATCAGTACAAATCTTTTTTGGCTTACGACGGGTTCACACCCTGAATAATACAAATTGAAAATACCTGTAAGTCAAAAATACATTTAATGCACTCAGTCTATTGAACATCATCAGCTCAGCCTATCTCAATACGCTCAGAACACTTACATCAGCCTACGGTTGGGCAAAATCATCTAACACAAAGCCCATTTTATAATAAAGTGTTGAAAATCTTGGTAATTTATTGAATACTGTACTGAAAAGGAAAAGCAGCACAGTTGTAGATTTATCGGTTGTTTACCTTTGTGATCACGTGGCTGAGTGGGAGCTGTGGCTCACTACTGATGCCCAGCATCCCAAAAAGAGTCCTGTACTGCATATTGCTAGCCCAGGGAAAGATCAAAATTCAAAATTCAGAGTACAGTTTCTATTGAATGCATGTTGTTTTCACATCATTCTGAAGTTGAAAAATCCTAAAGTCGAACCATTCTAAACCCAGGACCCTCTGTATGTGGCAAAGACACTTAAGTCTTCAGTAGAGAATATGGCACCGAGGTGCCACCTAGTGACTGCATTCTTCTGCCTATGAAAAGTACAGATTTGTTAGCACAGAGAATGGGATTTGTTTATACTTTGGGTCATCTGCAAATACATTATAATACAAAGTGTCTACTCATAATTTGCTCTGCTCTGTCAAGTTCAGAAGATAAACTGAAGAATTCTCTAGAAGCCTTTAAATAGCACAAAGACAAAACAGTGTAAGATGTTCATCAAAGTGCTTTGCTTCTTCTGGGTGCACGTACCACCAGTTCTAGATAAACCCAATAAGCAGAATTTCTAACATATAATGTGATAAGAAGAGTAGAATACATTCCTGCCTCCACTATTATATCCCAGGGCCATCCCTACGATTTATTTAGCGCAGTTTATTGCACGTAATAGATACTCGATAAAGGATGTTGAATGAGTGCATGCATTAATGAATGGATAACTACATGAATCCTCGAACTTAAGGAGTTTCAAGTGAGCTCATGTTGCCTTGGAAAGTGGACAGGGCTGATTTGTCCTCACCACCTAGATGATCAATAGTAAGACAGCCAACTCATATCTGGGTATGCTCTCATTTTGAAATTAAGAGAAATCCTGAAATCTCCCTGAAGTTGAGGAGAATGATAGAGGAGGAGGTAAAGTCAGAAAAGGGTAAAAAAAAGCGCTATAAATGAAATATGAGGATTGGTGAGATGTACCACCACTTCTGTTTGGCAGCAGAAATCACTTCTGATAGGATAAACTTATTGACGATAAGGATCTAGTCAAGTTGCCATTATTAATTACAAAATGAGTATACAAGATGCCCTTGTCCCTCTCTCTCTCTCCTCTCTCTCTTCCTTTGTCTCTCTCCCTTCCCCCCACACAATACTTTTCTAAAATCAGGCCTCACAGTAAGGGCACGGGCTCGCATGTCGACATGTGTGGTTGCCTAACAACTGTAATGCCCTGCTGAATTGATTGGCTCTACTTTTATACAATAAAAAGCAGTAAGTAAATGTGGTGGGCAGTTCATGAATTGGAAAGATTTTCATTGTCTGGCTGCATAATTAGAGGCAGAGAGTCCATATGCGCATAAACCAATAAATGGATTTTTAAAAACTACTAACATCATCTCTTTTCAAAACCTCTAAGACACAAGATGTGACATTAATGGATGGCACTTTCTTTTTGTTTGTTTAGATGAACAAAAGAGTCTTGGTTCACTTCAAGAAGAAGACTAGTTGGCATCCCTATTAGAATAAAAGGGCCCAAGCGAGGGCCTCCCAATCTACGACAGCTCAGATTTGTGATCATTATGAAGAAGTCGGTCAGCAGATGAGCTTGGGTTGCTAGACTGTTGTGACAATGGCAAGAGAACAGAAATAAAACCCTTTAAAATGCAGGAAAATACAAAAAAAATGTTTGCTGGTTTTGTGGGTCCTTGGGTAAGTCGTTTGACCTGTCTGCGCTTCACATTCCTTACCTGTAAAGTGTTGAGACAAGTAATTCATAGATCACGAGACTATTTTGAGAAGATGTCTGTTGAAAAAACTGTAACTCACATTGAAATATGAGTTATAAGATCGCCATTTTCAAACAAAGTACAAAATAGCCCTATTTGCATTTGTGAAGTCCTTATTTAGTCTACTTATGGTACATAATGTGACAAAGATGAAAGTTGGCAAATAAACCTGACTGGATGATCAGCAGAGATCTAAGATTTGGATCTCTGGATTTAGTGATTTACATGGCAACAGAAAGGCTCTTCTGACCAATAATATCCTCTTAACGTGCACGATCAACTGTGAAATTTCCATCATTAGAAATAAATTATTTAAGGTTAAGCAGGCAGGGCCTTTAAAAACACAGCTACTCCTAGGAAGCTGTGTATTTGAGGTTATTTTTCATTAAAAGTGTCACACAAACCTGCATTGGTTTAACAACTGATTCCATTAATAAAAACAGGCTGAAATTCATTCATTGCCAACTATAAGTATTCCTGGTACAGTGAGAATCTCTGGGCCGGGAAGAATGACTGAGGATACGGATGTTCTACAGGAGGCAAGAAGCATGAAAGTGAAAATTGTGTTCTCCAAAAGTTGTCAAGAAAAGCAAAAATCAGAGGGTTTACCTTCCCAGCAGTTTTACTCCTATTTTCCTAAATGAAAAAAAACCTACCTTTTTCCTTTTAAAGTTGAAGCCAACTTAAAATATATGCATTCCTACTTGGAATCAACAAATAAGCATTTGTTTGTTGGCATTTATGGGAGCATATGTCCAAGAACAAAGGAACTGTTTCCTACATGTATTATTGAAAGAATAATCACTTATTACACCAAAAGTCATTAACTCCAATTGTTTCAAGATTTACTAGCATTTCTGATTCTTTCCTGTATGGATTCCTTCTCTAATTGACCACTGGGCAGTTGGGATTTATCTCCTACATTAAGATCTTTTAGTCTTGTGTGTGTGTGTGTGTGTGTGTGTGTAGTATCAGCTTATTGTTTTTATGAAATATTGTAATATTGTTGGTCATAATGCGGCTTAACAAACAGGACTAATTTAATGGGTATTTTTTTACCTCTTATACGATGAAATGGGTGATTATAAACATTTAATGTAAAATTCAATGTTCATGTAATCAGTATTCTAAAAAATTCATGACCTGAATATTGGAAAATCCAAGAAGGTTTAGTAGGTTTTGAGGTAAAATATTAGATGTAGATAAAATAAATCATTTCATCATGTGCAAAAGGGAATTAAGGTAGCAGATGGAATTATCGTTGCTAACCAAGTAACTATAAAATAGACAGATCATCCTAGATTACTTGAGTGGATCCAATGTAATCCCAGGGCACTTAAACGTAGAAGAGCGAAGCAAGAGTCAGCGGCGCAATAGGAGAAAAACTTGAATGGCCGTTGGTGGCTTTGAGGTTGGAGTAAGAATACAAATAAAGGAACGTGGACCACCTCTAGAATCCGGAAAAGGCAAGAAAACAGACTTCCCTAGCGCCTCCAAAAAAAAAAAAAGAATGTAGTCCTGCTGACGCCTTGATGTGAACCAGTGAGATTCATTTTAGATTTCTGACCTCCAGAGCCATCAGATAATAAATCTGTGTTGTTTTAAATCACTATGTGTGCGGCAATTTGTTGTTGCAGCAATAAGACCTAATATGCCTAGGAAATCATCTATCCATCCGTCTGTTCACGCATTCAATGAATGTTGCACGTCTCTGAAATGCAGGACATTGCCGCATTCGTCTAATCAGTGTTTAGCTAATAGAGGTAACTTTTATTTTCTTTCTTTCTACTGGTAAACCAGGAATGATGAGATGAGAAGTAAACTTCCCCTTTAGTAAGGATTTTGGGAGGAAATTTTACTTTCCATCACCTTTTGATTCTCTCTTTTTGACTAGATATATTATGGGAACTCCATCCCTATATGGATTTAAGCTCTATGGTGGACTTGGAAAAATGCATGTTTATTTCTTTTAAAATATAAAATATAAAGGTACGCACTTCAATTCTAATTTTCCAAGCTGCTGAGAAACTCCTCGTGTCAATTCACTCATTCATGTATGCATTCACGCGGCAAGTTTGCATATTCCAGTCACTCTTCAAGACGCTGTAGATAGATTTTTTTTTTAAGATTCAAAATAAAAAGGAACAAAAAACTTATCTCCCTCTATAAAAGACCTTACCGTTTAGAACTGCGATAGACACAGGCCTCCAAAATACAATGCAAGACATTGAGACCTTTGATGATTGTGAAAGAACTCCATGATTTCTTACATAATATAATGTACTAGTATGTACCTGGTAAGTACTTCTTAGAAGGTCCCATTCATAAGTCCATTTGTTTTATGTATGTAAAGCAGAGACATGGTAATCATTAATAATCTTAATACTTCTGCTATATGTTAATCATTTGATTTAACATATTAAAGGCTTGTTATTAGTCTGTGTGGTGTTTGACTTTGAGGCCTTGATCTATATCTTTGGTAGTGCTATACTCTGAACCCAGAGTAAACCAAAAGATCAACAGCCTAAGATGATATTTTGAGACAAAGCTGAATATATGTCAAGGAAGAAAGGACCAAATAAGCAGTGAGAGTAGAGAGCACCCCACTTTCTTCATCTGTAAAAAAAAAAGGTCATCATATTAGAAAATTGCATCATAGATTTTCTGCTATATATTATCTGGAAATTAATCAACTAATTATGGATAATTATAATTAATATCCGAATTCATTATATTCAGGCATATTAATTAGAATTTGAAATATATTCTGAGCTGTCTTAAACTCTTTACACTCTAACAATCAGAGAATAATGGAAGCCTGATTGTTTTGAATTAGGAGGAAAACCCCCACAGACCTTAAAATACATTTTGAAATAATACCACAAGTTTGGTACTTCTTTTGCTAGAACTCATCACCAGCTTTGTGGAGAGATTTCTGTGCGTAGGTGGACACTTTCTTAAGAGATGGCAACAAACCTGTAGGGATTGGGATTTCAGAGACTTCACTTGGTGCCTCCTCACTTCCATTCTTACTTTTCTACTCTTAGAGAATTATGTCTGCAGAATACACAGTAATATTATTCCCCGGTTTACCATAAAACAAAACACTGAATCCTTTCCCAAACAACAGGATGAAGTCCAAACCATTTGGCAAAGACAAGTGGTTTCTTTTCCCTATCGTGGTTGGTGTCCCACCATCTGCAGAAGGAGATGAGAGTCATCCTGGTTTGACCTTCTCCTTGTCCTTCTAATCAGCGACAAGCCCTGATAAATCTTCCTTTTATGTAAGTATTGAAGGGCACCTGGGTGGCTCAGTGGTTGAGCATCTGCCTTCGGCTCAGGGTCCCGGGATCAAGTCCTGCATCGGGCTCCCTGCAGGGAGCCTGCTTCTCCCTCTGCCTGTGTCTCTGCCTCTCTCTGTGTCTCTCATGAATAAATAAATAAAATCTTTAAAAAAATAATTTTTGAACAGATTCCCTTCTCTCCTTTGCTACTAACACTGTCCTACATCAGGCTCTCATCTCTTCCCAGATATTATATAAGAATATTTTCCAGTGTCAGTCATCTGAAACCAATTAATTTTCTACCTTGAACCACAGAGTTGCATAGGAAGCCTAATGATCAGCCTATACCTAGGGTTAAATAGACCAAACTTCCAACCTACACAACACCCTTCATGACCTTGCCCTGTTCATCCACAGTCCCACTGAACCTCTGCTCAATTTACACTTTAGAGCTTATCTGGAATCTCTCTCAAACACACTGTGCTATTTTATGCCCCTACTTTTTTTTGCCCATGCTGAGCTCCCTGTCTTGAATGGCTTTCCCCCTTTATCTCTCTGTTTAAACTATTCAGAAATCACCTCTCTTTCAGAAAGCCTTTCCTGACATTCCTCAGGCGGGAATCAGAGTTCTCAGAGTGCATCACACATATCTGTATTATAGAAACTATTGCCTTATATTTATTTCTTCTGTTTCCATGACTTCCTCCTCCAGTGGAATGTGAGATTCTTAAAAGACAAGTGGCGGGCCAATCACTTGCATCTCCAGTAGATAATGCAGGTCTGACACATTTAGGTGCCCATTAAGCTGTTCTTGGGAACTCAGAGAAACTTCACCAGCTGTCTTACCGTTATAATTTCTGCCAGTTTCCTTGCTTTTCTGATGCTGCAGTCCTATGAACTACATGTTTGTTATCCATTCACACACCCATCCATCCATGCATTCATTCACTCATCCATCCACCCATTCACTCATCCATCCACCCACTCACTCTTCCATCCATCCATCCATCCATCCATCCATCCATCCATCTATGGGTAGTTAGGTATATTCCTTTGATCCAGGCATTGATATTTTTAAATTTTCTATTTAGTAAACAAGAAAACAAATTATCCAATCTTTCCTTGCTATCACGTAACTACTTGATTTTTGATTATTTTCTCTATTCCTAAATAAGTTTTACTGAAGCACACTACTGTTATTTATAAAATTCTCCTTACGCTCTAGCTCTGTGGACTATATATGAATTTCTAAGCCATTCACACACTCATTCATTCATTCATTTGTTGAGAAAAGACAACCCCTTGAAAAGTGGACATTTTTTGTTTTTTAGTATAAAACTTGATAATGCAATTGAAAAAAAAAAAACTGACTTAATGTCCTTTCTCAATTACCATAAAAATGCTAGCATAAAAAGTATTTTTAGGAACTGTTAATATCTATAAACTGATTCAAGAGAGCAAGTTTTGGTTTAATTGGTAGTAAATTTGTGTTTTTTATTTTATTACCTTCCTTTTACAGGGGTTTAAAAAATGCTGGAAGTTAGATATGACCTAATATAACCCAAAAACTATGATATAGTTTGTTGTCAGGAAATCTCCTAATTCTTGTGTTTAATTTTCAGTTCAAATGCTTTGTTTAGTGGTTTGGTATTTTCGCTGAAACCATCTGGCATGCATAGAGGACCCGCTAAGGACCAGCACAGTGGTAGACAGTAAAAATACAGAAATCCAATCAGATTTTTCTCATTTTCTATACTTTGTACCCCTTTGACTTCTTAAGCATTTCCTTCGCTTGTGATGGTACCCATATTCCTTGCCAACTAAGTTTAATCTATGATGCTGTCCGTATATATGAAGATTACGTCTAGGCGGAATTGTCTGCCTTTTCTCTATACAGAAATTATAGAATATATTATCTTGCATAATGGTTAGTTACACATATGCCTGTTTCCTTAATAGATTATTAACCCCTTTAAAATAATAAACTTATGCTCTCAGCGATTGGTGTCTGATACAGTTGTTACTCAGTAAATGTTTGCTAAATGATGAACAATAGCCTCCAAATAGAAAATGGGGCTTCCTGGGGTAAGCTGAATGAAAGCATTTTCCTTTGTAAGAAAACTCAGGAAACCAGAGAAGTGAAATATTATTTGCAAAGTAGATGAATCAGGAATTATTCAATTTAAAGTGGGATTTTATATACTGTGGTGTCTTCTGGTGAACAGAAATGATTTCAGTTTATAAACATTATTTTTTTTTTCCACAAGAGATTTCTGCTCTTTAAAGTGAGGCACATATATTTGATGACTAAGTATTGGGCATTTTAATTTGGTTTTGCCATATACTTGCTGAGTGACTTTGAGTGAACTATTCGTTTTGCCTTTTTATTTGACTGTAAAATGGAACCGGGTTTGTTGCATGGACTTAATATGTTCTTAAAACACCAATAAATACAAAGTGTTTAACAATAACCAGTTTTAAATGGTGGTTTTCCAGGTTCAACTCAAGGGTCTGCATTGACTTTGTTTGTTTTCAGAAATGAAAAACATCATTTTTAAACCACATTTCCAGTTGTCTAAAAAGTTATAAAATGAAGCCATTTTTACTACAAATAACAATGGCATGCAGTTACAATTAAAGTATTTACAAAATCATAATTTTTAATTGATGACTGGTAAAGATTATTTCTAGGGACAAAGTAAAGACAAATATTAGGTGGGGGGATCTGTAATACTTCAACAAGACCCCAATTTTAATCTTCTGCCTACAGACTAAACAATGTTGGCTAAATTAATGTTTACCTAATTATTGTGAGTCTACAGGGAGCCAAATAAATGGCTGGACTCTTCACTTTTTTGATGATCACTTTGTAGACAGTGATAACCTAGGAATATAAAACCAGAATTTAAGCATCATTGTAAATTTGATTCCAGACCAGGAACTTCAGCCTTCACTTGATGGGCTCAAGGTCACAGGAGAGAGTAATTTGTGTATAGGGTATTCAGACACAGGCTGCACTAGCAAACCAACAGATTGCTATGGCAGATTCAATGGTTTATACTGAATAAGGTAGACAGACATCAGCCTTACCTCTTTTCCATCCTTTAACTAATAAGAGTCAAATATTAATATTACGATGTACTTCAAAGGTGATCACAAAATGTAATTTTTGAAAAATGAATGTAAATGTTTAAGTTGCTTTAACAGGGTGGTGTTGTTATTGGCCTAATGGGAGTCATTTTTAAGCCAGATGACCATTGCCCAGGATAGCATGGGGTCTATTGTGGTAATTACAATAATAGTACTCTAAATTTTCAAATTCACTGCATATCTCATTCACCATGAAAAATGTCCCTTACCTTTCAAACTCTGAGACTCTGAGACTGATCAAAGAAGAGTTTGCTTTTGTTCTTGTTACTTACTATATTTCATGGCCTTTTTTTGAATAATGATGTTAATAATTCAATTTTCATTCCCTTCAATTGAAACAGAATCTGACTTGTCATGACTGTATAAAAAAATATAAGTTATAACTCCAGGACCTTCATTTCTCTAGAACTTATGGACATAAATGATATAAATCTACTTTCTTCAATATATTCTCAATGTGTCCAACATTTTCATAACTATATCCACTTTATCTCTGCTTTAACTCTCTGACAGTAATATTACAAAATATGAAATCTGTCTTGAGTTATTTTACATTCTCTTTTTCCACTCTGTGGAAGCCGTAAGTGAACTAGTTTGAAAATCTGAGACTTCTTACCCCCGAATACTGTTGTGAAAATTTTCATTTACTATTTTTTTATTGAATAAAATGTTTTTAAAGCTTTGTTTTAAATAACTGGGACTTTTAATAGTTTGGCTTTATTCATAGGGTAAATTATTTTCTCATCTACCTTTAATGATCTTTGGCTTAGTTATATATTGCCAAATTCTTCTCTTTCGTATCTTGCACAGCAGACTGCACATACTTTTAAAAGCTTTTGTTTATCATTTATACCACTCTTTAAATCCTGCTATAACCACATGCTCTTCAAATCCCTGACTAACCAAACCATTCTCTGGAGGCCTTTAACAAATTCACAATTAATGAAGGATGAGTTTCATTGAACGCTGGTTTTGTGTTTCTACCCTTCAATTCCGTTCAATTCAACCTACATTTATTAATCTTTCTACAATAATCCTTTTTTTTTTAAAGAAAAAGCTTACCTGATTTCCCCCCTAAGATTGCAGTGCTAAGGAATTTGATTTTAAACTATTTTTCATGTTTCACTGCTTTGAAACCTTGAATCCTGGCAATGAATTGACCAATTTGGGGCCACTGACCATTTGACCATTTGAATGACTGTTGCCTTAGGCAAATCTAGAGAAAGTTGCTAAAGTATTAGGTCGCACAGTACTTGAGGGCCCACATAGTCCAACTGATATATAGCCCAATATATCTATATATATATGCTATATATGTGTATATTTTATATACTAATATGTTATATTTGTGTCTATTTTCCCTCACATTTTAACCTATCCTTTTATCATACTTTTTCTGTAGTTGGTACTCTTATAGGAACCTTACCAGACTTACTCAATTTTCACAGTAACGCTACACGATAGGTACTATTATTATTTCACCTTCAACCCATTTACTAAATGATGACTCTGAGGCAGAGAGAGGTTAAGTTACTTGATTAAGTTTACACAGCTGACAGGTAGCAGAGCTAGGATTCTAGCCCAGGCAGTTGGCCATGTTCTTAACCCTTGTGCTCTGCATTGTTCAAAGACATATGAATCTTTGTAGAGGTAAGAACAATGTATTTGTTTGCATTATGACTTGGGATCTTTTTTTGTAAGAATCTTTTCCATTGAAAGAACTTTTGATACAGATAGCCTCTTGAAAAAGAGTCTTTTTATGCTTATCGTCAATCAATAAAACTTTCTCCAAAAACATAAAGTCGGCAGTACTATTATTGAACGCCACCAGACACCACTTCTTAAAACATTTGGCATTCCACTCTTTATCTGAATACAAAGGGAAGGTAATCTGCCCCTTTAATTTATGAAAACTTCATCTAATAATTAGAGCATGGCCTGAGAAGAAAAGTAAATACTTATCTCATCTTTACTTCAATCCACTAGGTGACACAGTGATATGTAAATTATTTAATATCCTCTTTAAAATTGATGGAAAAAGAGATCAAAAAGTTTACTAACACGATTAATAATTCTAAGATCTCATATGGATGTGAGATTATATACCTCTGTGGAGGCCCTAGGTATTCATAGGAATCAGAGTTAGTAAGTCTTTTTATAAGAGAAAAATCAGATTTAAATGATTAATAGCTCTAATTATATTGACATGTCACTCGAACTTGGGAGGCTATTAAACCTATCCATGAGAGGGAGAAGTTTTCCTAACCATATAACTTAAACCCTGTACGCATCAACTGTGAAATAATTTAAAATAGACTTCCAAATATGCTTTGGTTTGAGAGGTTATGGAAACGTATTCTATAATTTGACCAGAAAGTGTTATAATATGAGATTCTTTAAATACATAATCATAGACTTGCTCAAACTTGTTTCATTCAGGGGGTGGGGATAATTCATAATCATCTAAAGTAATTTTAAGCATTTTTGATTGATTACAATTTGAGATAGAATTTTTTTTTTCATTTCTAAAACACTCAGTTTCTCAGATCAGCAAATCTTGTTTTAGACTAAAATTTAGAGCCATTTCTGGAATGAGAGGAGAAACAACTATTTAACCAACTTATACCTCTTTATGGGTAGGCAGCATCAACAAATCCTTTAACTCAGCAGTTACAAGAAATCCCTATGAACTTTTCAAAGCTAAATAACTTTAGCAGCTCCACTTTCTTCTTTAAATAGCCAGCAGCCAACATTCAAAATGAACTGCTAAATTCCTATATAACAAGATAAAGGTTGTTTCTAATATCAATAGCTTTTATCTCGATTTCATGTCACCCAGAAATGCTCACAGTTAAAAACAACACTTAAAAACACACTTATAGCAATGGGCTATCTTTTCAGACTGAGTATTTGTGGTTGAATTAGGAACAATCTGAAAATAAAACACAACTGAAATAAGTCCTTTGATTTGACAGTTTCAAGAGACCAAAATCTCCCACTATCATATTCCAAGAGTGCAAGAATAGGTTTTCCCTCAGTTATTCCCCTTAGAAGCACTAAATGCTGTCCTGTTTCATAATGATTTTATAACAATGAGATACCAAACCAAAGTATATAGTTTTTTAATAGGTACTCAGAAAATCTTGTGCACTCTCTGCAGCTCTGTTTGCAAAGATATTGTAGAAACTAATCACCTTGCAACTATTATACAACGTGACACAGATTTAGTGCATAAGCCCTGGAGAGTGAAGTAAAAGATACTGGCCTCAGATCAGGGTCAGATCACAAAATCTAAAGGGAGGACAAATCACAGATAGACAAGGACAAGTAACAGACATTAGAGCGGTGCCGCAAGCATGCGGCCCATATTCAAATCGGTTTATTTCTACGACAATGCAGAGGTCTTGTTTAATGGAGAAAGTACCCAAACATACTTTGTGAATGTATGTGGATACTGACCTGGACTTGTGACAGGACTAGAGGTAGTAGGCTCAATAATTTCTACAAAAAGGGAAAAGGAAAGAAAAGAAAAACATTTTGTGTATTAATCATACATAAAAGACAAACACTCATGAGACAATCAACAGTCATGCAACATATACACAGGAGGTCTTTCGTTTGAAGGCTTCCCTGACCATGGAAACCACTGAACAGAGTCTAGTCTCTGGGGCTTACACAACACCCCACCACCGTCTTCGAGCCAACATGTAGGAGTCCTTTCCCATTCTGGTCTGGAGCATCAACTTTCGCTGTGCAAAGGTTAAGGACCAGCCCCAGGGTTCTCAAGCAAGTTTTCAAGCGTCCCTTCCAGAAAAACACTAAAACCTGCACATAATATGACTTCTAAGAAAGCTGATGCCACTCCCTATATTCATTCAACCAGTTATTGTTTCTTAGTATGTATTTAAAATAAAAATCATGGGTAAAATTCAAATACCTAAAAATGCCTCTCTGAAGATACAGTTCCTATATTACAAGTATATCCACAGAATTTGGCCATTTAAAGGACCAATTACGTCTGCCTTTATGTCTTTATGTAAAAAGTTAACACACCACACATATACACAAACATGTATGCATTTTTAATTACCTGAAATATATTGGCATATCTACACGCACCGCTGGCTATAGTGTAAGCATAATTAAAGCATTAACTGTATCCTTGGTCTATCAATATAATTTTTCAGCAAGTATCTAATGAATAATAAACTCTATGGCATTTTAAATAATAATTGTATTTAAGATTTCCATTCTAACTTAACTTTTAATAGGATTATTTCAAGTATTAAATAGTGGTGATCATCAAAGTAATAGTAATATAAAGGGGCGCCTGTGTAGCTCAGTAGTTGAGTGTCTGACTTCAGCTCAGGTCGTGATCCCGTGGTCCTGGGATCCAGTCCTGCATCGGGCTCCCTGCATGGGGCCTGCTTCTCCCTCTGCCTGTGTCTCTGCCTTTCTCTGTGTTCTCTCATGAATAAATAAATAAACTCTTAAAAACACCCCAAAACAAAATAATAGTACTACAAAGATTAAACACCATCATTAGCAATCCTAAAGTATATGAATAATTTTTAATGAGGAAGAATGCAAATATCGGGAAAACATGGCATTTTGAGGAACTCTAATAACAGTGGTTGGAGAGACTTTTTTCAGTACTAAATACACACAGGTAACCTGCTGCCTTTTAACTGAGTTAATAAGTATGTCCCATAATAGTAAAAATAAATAAAGTTCAGATTCTTATGATCAAACACAGTGAGTGTGGCTGTGAGAGGTAAAAGCAGAGACTTTCACACAAAATCATATCTCTGAGCAAGAATTCCCACCTTGTTCAGCTAAGTACCCAAAAACCTACAAAAGATGTTAGAGATCCAAAAAAATTTTTTTTGTCTTATTTTTAACTTGCTAACCTTATTGGGCCTCTTGTTGTCTTTCACTGATTCTTCCACAGGTAAAGCTATGGCAATTCTCGATTCCATTCAATAGTGAACTCACTAACCATCTAGCTCAGCTACTCGTTTGAATAATAAAACCATAATTTAACAACAGTTATGAAATGGAACCTGCAAAACACATTTTGAGGGGGTCTATTATTTGGGTAATTAAAGTCTGTGTGTGTCCTGGTCTGCACAGCTGATTTCCTGGGTCCTTTCCTGAGTGTTCAGAGCTAATCGACCAGGCAAGATGTTTAGGGCAGTTGACAAGGATTATGGCTTAGGTTACAAAAGATCTGGGATGGGGGAATGTAAACTTTTGGAGAGAGACATTCTCAGGTAGTCAAATAATTACTCAGGTAACAAGCCATGATTGAAAATTCCAAAGTCCCAGTCATTCTTCTGACAATGTGATTTGGTATTATTGAGAAGTGGAACCTTTCTACAGCTCTGCATTAGATTACTTAAAAATGTGGAAATATTCCAGTTTTCCTTCTCTAAGGATATATATATATATATATATATGCACTTGTATTCAAGTTATATATATGAAATATAAATATATGAAATATAAATATATGTATTCACCATTAATATTTCAATCCCTTCTATGTGTTAAGCAATATTCTAGATAGTAGGATTATAGCAGTTAATGAAACCTGGTCTCAGGAAGCCTGTGGACTATATAATGTAGGACTTTAAAATATTAGCACATTCAATCCTTATGTCGAAATGCCAATATTTATAGAAAATTAAAATTCGAAATAAAAAATCATAGAGAAACACTGTTCTAATTTAAAAACTACTCTTTTAGGGCTAGCATAAACCCCCAAACATTTTTATGCTCTTGTCCTATTAAAAAAAATCTCCTTTAAAAATAATGAAAATTTATGTTAAACTTATTTTAATGCAATATGGCAAATCTCATTAATATACATCAGGAGTGTACAACCCACATAAAAGGATTTTATAATTCAAAAGCAAAATGAAAGCATAAAATGACTTTTGAGGTAGAAGCTTAATCAGAATGTGTGTCCACAGGAAAACTAAATTCAGTAGGACTGTGAACAGAGTTTTCTATGTTCAGTAATTTGGACAACAGAACTTAATTTCTTCAACTGTTTAGCTTCTGTTGTTCTGAATTCTTATTGCTGATTTGAGACTTCGTTGAAAAAGATGGCGTGGCGTACAACAACAACTTCATCTCAGTGGAAGGATGTAGAAACAAATAGCTATCCTATTGAACCAAGCTCTTCATTGTGCTTGCTTATGTAGAGCTAAATTACTTATGTAAAGCCACATTGTCTCCTAGAAAGGGTTTTTAGAAGAATACAGGAGTTTAGTGCATGACAAATTATGTTGCATGTAGCATCTACTCCATAATTTAGTTTAGTTTCATAGCCAATACATAATTTAATTTTGTAGTCAATACAAGATATTTTTCCCACGTAGGCCAAAATACAGGAAAAGCCCTAATGAGGTAATTTTATGTAAAACCTCTTCAGGACCAGAGAAGTTGACTGAGTTGGAGATTCCAAATTAGAAAATAACAAGTGGTCACCCATAGGGCCAGATGGGCAGGAAGCAGAAGAGAAAGCAGAGGAAATGAGGTCAAGGTACCAAGAGTGAGGCGAGCTGGTGCTGAGGGTTGAGGATAACGAGAGTCCGCTAGATTTCTTGAAGCGAGATAGTTTGGGAAGTTAAAAGGAGCCAGATAAAACTGGGATTAAATCTCAAACCTGCCATTATTCAGCTGCGTGATGGTGAGCATGCTAATGAATCTCTCCAACCCCCCAGTGTCCTCATTTATTGAATTTAGATAATAGCTCCTACTTTGTAGGGTTGTTGGTAGGATTAAAGATCCTTTATATAAACAACCAAGTGAGAGTGAGTAGCAGCAGTAGTTTCTGTTATTGCTTATAGAAGTGAATGGAAAAATTGGTATCTGAATCACTGAAGAGAAAATTAAGTAGACTGTTGGCATCTGGGGAGATTTAACTTTACCGAGGAGAAGCAAAGATGGAGAATATCAGGAGTAGCGGAAATATGTAAATAACAAAATTCCACCTAGTGTGTGGATGCTGATTTTTTTTTTTTCTTATTCAAAAGGTTAATATATCATGCTTTTGGGGAATTATTTGGGAATTGTACTGGATTTTAAAAGATAACTACAGGATCCAAAGTATTTTTTAACAGTTCTGGTTTAAGTAAGGGTAGGAATGTATAGATCTTACGATTTTGGTGACAATGAACACACTTCAGTTTCAAAACGGGGCCAAATTATAGGCATTAGTATTAACATACACAGAGGTATTTAAAAATACACTTCTCCTCCTGTTGTCAAACAAATTTGAATGACCCCATTTACTCCATATAGCCAAGTTCTTTTCCTATAAAATAATGATATTTTATTTTATTTTATTTTATTTTATTTTAATTTTTATTTATTTATGATAGCCACAGAGAGAGTGAGAGAGGCAGAGACACAGGCAGAGGGAGAAGCAGGCTCCATGCACCGGGAGCCCGATGTGGGATTCGATCCCGGGTCTCCAGAATCGCACCCTGGGTCAAAGGCAGGCGCCAAGCCGCTGCGCCACCCAGGGATCCCAAATAATGATATTTTATTACTTCAAAATACAGTTTGGGTAAGAGTTGAAGCTGGCTGGAGCCAATAAAGCTCCTAGAGATTTTCTTATACTCTTCAGATACTGATTTAATCTTTCCGGAACAACTTTGTGAACAGTTGCTATAACAACAGTAATTATTATTATCGTATTAATTACAATCGCTGACATTTATTGAACTCTTGCTATGTGCCAGACACAGTTACATGTATTGACTTATTCCCTTCTCCCCAAAACCCTGTGAGGTGCACACTATTATTAATTCCCCTTTTACAGATGAGATATTGGAGTACAGAGAGGTCAACTATTTTGCTCATAACCACACAGCGAATAAGGAGTAGAGATGGGAAAGCCTTTGGGTGAGGATCTTAGCATTCTACTTCCTCACCTCCCGGAAGAAACAGCCTGCTCACTTGCAGTATTTCTAGAATTGCTTAAATAGGACATTCCTATGTGATGGCTCTTACAACTCTCTACCAGCACTAGCTTTCCGGACAATAGGGTCTTTCTGCTAGAGGCAGCTAATAAGTGAGTGGCTTGTGTCACCAAAAATGGAAGAGAGGCAAATTCAACGTTAATTAACGGAGGCTCCTATCATATGGGGCTTTGCATGGGAGAAAAATGGTTTATAACACATGGTTTTCCGATCTTGTCCCCATATTTCAGCCAACACCAACTAGAGTTGTTTGCTTCTGTATAGGCCTTGATGCCACTGAGGGTCTGTTCTCCAAACAGCTCAGAGGACATTATCACAACCGGGTTACCCAATCAAAGGGGAATCTTGAACTTGTAAACTCCCCCTCTGGCAACACGGTAGTCTGACCCCAGATATCCCTTGACTTTAAGAACGCTGGACACGGATCCGACGTGGGCTGCTGCTCCGCTGCACTAGTAATCAACTTGTGAGTGTGAGATTTTCCTCAGGAGGTGCCCAGTGGGCTCTCCTGAGGAGCAACAGTCAAAGTCCTCAGTGAGACTCTCCTACGTGTCTCATTATGTGGAGAATCATTGGAGGGAGCGTTCCGGGGCTAAGGGCAGCATCTGTCATCATGGGCAACTGTAGCCCTGCAGGGACCAGCCCCGCCAAAGAGGTGGTTTTAATTGTACATAAAACAGGGGTGAAGGGAAGTTCACCAACAAGGACATTTTCAACATTCTATGTGGAAAAAAAAGGAGGTATCGGGTAAAACAAGATTTGACTTTGTTAGTAAATGTGATTTGGGCTAGGACAGGAGGAAATGCTATTAAAGCAAGGTACTGAGGGCGGAGAGGGTGCTCTGGGGAGGAGCCACGTGTAACAGCCCCTTGTAGGGGCCTCACCGGTGTCCCATCTGTCACCCTGCACCCATGGTAGGTGGTTAGGATTGTCTAGTACCAGCCCCCTGCACTTCTGTGTGTTTTGGAGTTCATATTTGGTTTCTGGATGATTCTATCTGTACGTTATGACACAGCCACGACGCGTGTGAGTGATCTAGACCGTGGAGAGAGAGCATGACTGTGTGTTGAGACACGGCAGAAATTAATCCTTTTGGTTGCCATGGTTTCCTCTGAAAGCTCTGACTTCCAACATTGTGGAGTGGAAGCAATGTCATTTTCACAGGAGAATGAAGAAGACGTTGCCCAGGAACGACCAAGGTTAGGGCTGACGGAAGGCAGACTGCGAGTAGAATGGACATAGGAGGTCAAAAAAAAAAAAAAAAAAGGTGACCCTTTCCTGTTTACCCCTATGGGGAGGCCCCGAGCCTGTTGGTCAGGCTGCTCGGCACCCGGACAGCGGAGACTGTGCAGGGAGGGCCATGCAGGCATCACACTCTTGCCTCCGGAGAAGAATGTTCATCATCTGTGAACATTCTTGGGGTTGCAGGTGACATCAGTGACTATGCGGTATCTCGGCAGTCAGAGGACAGGTCCCGCCCCCCCTGCCAACCCTACGTGGTATGACCCTACCTCAAGTTCTGGATTCTCACTTTTCTAGCATATCATTAAGAAATAACGATTTGCACACACACATCACTGGGCTGGTTTTGCTTCCATCACATGGTTGTGGTTAAAAAGGGGACTGAGCACAGTGGTCCCTGATAGAGGTTCTGGGGGAAGCCTACCCAGGACGAATCCTGGCTGCAGTACTTGGAAGCCACTCGCCACCCCCTCTGCTTGCACATTTAATACACTGGGGATAGTGATGTATCCACAAGTTCACACTGCAGTGAGGGCGGAGATAAATCACTTCGCACAATAACTGCCTGGCAAATAAATACACGTGGCTCTATAAAAGCTAACTTACTTTTTAATTGAAATTATGATAAATGACCTTTAAAATCATCACAGCACTTCCAACACTTGGTGTTATTCTAAGAGACTACCCGGTGATTCAACTTTAAAACATGTTCCTCTTAAGAAAAACCATTTCTATTAATCAAACAGTGGCAACAGCATTTCCAAATGTTTACAACAAGAAGCCCACAGGTTGACATTAGCTGCCCTCAATGACCAACACGCAGTAGCTTTACACGTGCACAAAATTAGTCTGCGATTATTTGGGAGGAGAAACTTTGGGCCTAGTGAAAGGAATATCCCACGTGGAGTCACTGCTTGCGGATACCTCAGCGTGGATATGTGAGATGTGATAGGATAACGCAGGGCTCACGGAGGCATAAGCATTAGAGGGTTGATAAGTGTCTATGTTTGCGTACCTCCAGCATCCACTTGAAGACAAAGCCCTACGTGAAACTAAAAAAAAAAAAAAAAAAAAAAAAAAAAAAAAAAAAAAAAAGATGCATGTCTGTTACATCCTGGTAAATGTCCCAAGGTGGTACAAATGTTGGGGGTGACTTATGATGGGGGTATGTCCTGATAAACCCAGCATAATTTGAAAATAAGTAAAAATGCATTTAATGCCCCTAACCTACCAAACATCATAGCTTAGCCCCGCCTGCCTACTAAAACACGCTAAGAACGCCCGGGTCAGCCTACGGTTGGGCAAGTCATCCAGCAAAAAGCCTATTTTATAATCAAGTATCGAGTATCTCATGTAATTTATTGGATACTCTGCTGAAAGTGAAAACCAGAATGGCTGTGCAGGTGCAGAATGGGTTTACGCGTACGGGCGTTCCCCTGCTGATCCCACGGCTGCCTGCCACTGCCCAGCATCAGGAGGAAGCCTCCTAACCCGGGAAAAGATCAAAATTTAAAATTCGAAGTAAGGTTTCAACTGAATGTGTATTGCTTGTGCACCATGATAAAGGAAAAAGAAAATCTGTAAGTTGAACCCCCACAAGTTAGAGACGGTCTGTACTTAACCTTGTCAAAACTACGTCTTTGGACGCAAAATATTCTCTCAGTCCACCCAAAGCCTGTTTGGAAGGAGGAAAATGTCTTCTGTGTGAACAAAGGGGCACTAACAACAAGTGGCACATTCGTATGCTTACCACGATATTAAAAAAATTACTTCCTAGACTTCTATTCACAGTGGCTCCGCAATAGATCTCTACTGGATGAGATCTTGAGGGAAGAGTTTTGGAAGAATTTTGGTCCATGCTATGGATGACCACGGATTGAAATGTCTGTCCCAGACTTCTTCGACAGAAACTACCAGCTTTCAGCAAAAATAATATTGACTCCAAAGGCCATTGAGGAATGTTGGGTTTTAGCAACTCTTTTATATGGCACTGTGATGCCAGGGACTGTGTGGCTTTCATCATTATACAGATAATCTCCGGAAACGGTCTGATGAGAGTACAATGTTATTTCTGGAACATGTTTCCCAGAATCACAGAATAATAAGTGTCCCAGCCCTCAGCAGACATACTTGGTTTCCTCCTTAATACAAGTTAGAAGGAAAAATCCACATAAAGGGGATGTAGTTAAGGATACAGCAAGAACCCAAAAGAGGACTATTAACCCCTGGCATATTTACAAACCATCGATATATTTATAAAAGTCCATTGTATTGATGTCATGCAATGAAATTCAGGGCCTAGGCAGCTAGTAATTAAGAGTTGAACTGTTTATTGTCTTAAACCTACAAAATCTTGATGACTTCTAAGACGGAATTGTAGCCTGGGAGCCCTGTCCAGCCCTTCTCCGCGTATGACTGTACGGAGGAATGGCTTTTCTTGATTGCCTCCAGATTCTTGTTGGCACAGGGATCTCCAAGGGTTTGGCAAATGACCAGATACCTTGAGCTACCCACTTCACTGCATTAGCATATTACTCATCAGTGCGAATTGTTAAATCTAAAAGGGAGTTTGATGAATTCAAATTGACGCTATTACTGAGATCGAGCCACACGAGGTATGTCTTTAATACCCTTGGAGTCATACAGAAATGGATTCAAGTGTCCGCCATGCATTAGCTTCACGATCTTTTACAAGTTAACGATCATAGATAAGGTGGGTTTTTTCACGTGGAACAACCAACGCGCGGTGCCTGGCGTAGCGACTGGCCCAAGTGGGAAGATAGCCATTTCTGTGTCCTTTGTCTCTGATCAAGATCTAACATTTCTGATGTCACGGAAGAAATCTCTTCATCTCTAGCTATTCATAGGCCTTACTTAGGCAATATATTTGCAAACAAATGCAGAATAGAAGAAATAATCCCTGAAAACTGGCAATAAAAAGGCAGCTTGAGGACAAATATTGGCTCCATTGAAGATGTGCTCAACGAGGCCACCCGTCGGCCAGCGTGACGTGGTTTACAGTGACAAACTCTTTCACAGAGGAGGATGCTATGGGAGCTCCATTACGGGCACTGAGGGAGGTCACGGTCGCTGCTTCCTTGAGTCAGGTGACAAGCACAAGTCTGACGTGGGACAGCAGGAACAGAATAGGCTGGCAGGAGACGTGCTACTACAGTCGCACCAATGCTCTGTTGGATGCCGTGTAGCAAGGATGCAGCTCTCCGGGGGGACCAGTGCTAGCAGAAAACCAGGCTTGCCAGGTTCAGTGTCAGCCAACAACTAGTTTAGCTACAGCATAGTCTACACTGAGCAGGGCTCTTTGGAATACGAGACGCCAAGAGGGTACGACGAGATGTGCTCTCTCAGCAGCAAAGTAATGAGGTAAATGATTCTGGTTGGTAGCAGAGGACACTAGCCTGAAGCCATCGCAAAGGCTATCCTGATCCTACTGGTTCACCACGAGGCAAGGAGAATGAGGACCACACCGATACGTTAACGCCCGTACAGCCGGTAGGTCACAGAGATGGGATCAGAGACCCAGCCTTGCCACTCCCAATCCAGGGTCACCGAAGAAGAGAGCAACCTTTGCGATGCCCTCTCCGACGACAGGAGGCCCGAAGTGGCAAACCGACGAGAGCCAAGTCTTCCTAGCAGCGTGCCAGGGTACGTGCCACCGTCATTCCATTCCTGTCAGGACATCTGGCCCTCACCACCTGGGGCAGGGAGAGCAAGTGACTGATGATCAAGGACTCCACAAGCAATTCCCCTGGGATCAAAGTCCGGCCTTGTGAATTCTGGAGCACACCCGACTTCGGAAAAATTTCCTACTTTGTCTTAAATCGACTTTAAAAAGTGCAAATACGGGAACCCTGGGTGGCGCAGCGGTTTGGCGCCTGCCTTTGGCCCAGGGCGCGATCCTGGAGAACCAGGATCGAATCCCACGTTGGGCTCCCGGTGCATGGAGCCTGCTTCTCCCTCTGCCTGTGTCTCTGCCTCTCTCCCTCTCTCTCTCTGTGACTATCATAAATAAATAGAAAAAAATTAAAAAAAAAAAGTGCAAATACATACACATACATATATATATGCATATAGCAGAGTGTAAGGTAAGTGTGTGTATACTCACATGCATGAACATGTGTGTATCTAGGGACAGGTACATGTGTCTTATATGAACATACCTGATACGATAAACATTTTTTTCCCTTTCCAGGCAGACTATAACATCACAGAGGCAGGAGATTTACCTGTTTTGCCGATGTATTCTCAGTGCCTAGAACACCGCCAGGCACGCACTCGATACTCCATACCTGCTTACTAGATAAAAGAAAGAACATGCGTACGATTGCAAATGTGTGGGTACCTCTGCTCACGTGTGAGTGTTTTGGGGTGACACCGACACCACGTCCATGCTGTGCACTTGCGACAACCCCGTAAGATCTGCTGGAACAGGAGGACTTGTGAGGAGCAGTGGCTCACAGCCTCCAACCAAACATCTCAAGGTCATAGTCTAAATACGTTCTCGGAAAAAAAAAAAAATAAAATAAAATAAATAAATAAATAAATAATAAATAAATAAATAAATAAATAAATACGTTCTCGGGACGAGAGGAGTTCTATTACTGAGTCCAAATGGAAGTTTCAGCTTCGTGGGCATATAAATTTGTTTCGAGACTTCTTAAAACAATTTGGCAGGAGTGAGGCAGTCACTATTATGCAAATTGAAATAGTAAAGTCTGACCAAGATCCTTGCTGCCCCGACCAGATGATGATTTTTCTATATTTTATGCTCCTGCATTTAATCGCAACATGTTTCATTATCACGAAGGAAGAAGAGACAGATAAGGCAGGCGGGCATGAGGAGCTGGGCAGAAACGGGTTCTAACCGCACAATCCTCCACGTGTACGTAAAGGAAACACATATGGTTTTGAGTCAGGTTTGGTTTTAGAGAACAAGCTGGTTTCCAGCTCCAGGCACCGAGATCTTCCTCGGCCCGGATCTTCTAGAAGATATTATTCATACCGAGACCTTTGATAGACGCAGAGAAAGTTAAAGTTTAAAAATGTGAGACGACCAGGTGCGGCTGGCTTTGACCCCAGGTCCCATATTGCAGTGAGGCAGGTCGTTCTCTTGGCCCGAGATGGAAGTCTAGGGCGATGTGGGCAGAGCACCGGTTGGGGAGGTCGCAGGGGGGGGTCAGTCACCCGAGCCGCAGGACATCTCGGCGTCGTGCGAAGTCAGGGCCGCGGCGTGGCCAGCGAGCCTCATTTGTTTGACTTGTTGGGTTCCCCACAGCTGAACGGGGAGGGGGGTGCCCACATTGGGGTCACGGTTGGTAAACAACCTTATCTGTGACTCTACCTATTTGGTTTTTTTTTTGTGTGTGTGTGTGTGTGTGTGTGTGTGTGTGTGTGTGAAATTCAGTGAGTCCTCAGCCTCCCTCTCATGCGTGGGCTTCCCTCTCACTCTCGCTCCCTCACTGTCCCTACCGTCCGCTGAACCGGCGTGTTCCAAGTGGCTTATTTGCTTAGGGCTCATTTATCGAAGTTCCTGGGTGTCTCACGGTGGGAGCCTTGACTGGACTAAGTACCTTCTCTCGGTTTCAATCTACCTGGTTGCAAAATGGAGAAAATAACGACTCGCCTCCTAGGGCCGTTGTGCGAGTTAAATGATTTCTGTAAGAATTTTAGCATCGTGCCTGGTACCTACCGGACGCTAAAAAACGTTAGTAATCGTTAATTCCACTTAAATACGTTCTAGACACGTTACCCGGTGAGTACTCAAGTTGTCACCGTCGTCTGTCTACGGAGAGCCCGGGGGCAGGTGGCCGAGGCGGGGGCAGTTGGGCTGGGGGGGCTGAGCCAGTGGGTCTCCCCGATGATTCCGCTCACGCTCCTCTACTTCACGGGCGCGAGCGAGGTTGGGAGGAAGGAAGTAGACTAGGGCCTCCATCCCGGCCAGGTTGGGAACCCGGCGGCCCTGGGCCGGGCCTGGGAACTTTCCAGGGCTGCTTCCTCAATCCGAAAGGGGGCAGGAGCCTGGAGAAGGGCAAGAGCTGATGCCAGACGTCAGAGTGTCAGGACCCTGGGGTCTCCGCCTTCAGGCTCGGCTCCATCCCTTCAGGTGCTCCCACACCTGACGCCTCGGCCGCCCCAGGCCTAGGCCCTGCTGACCTGGGTCTGACCCAGGGGGGCCAGCCCATCGAGGGTGGGTGCCCTGCCCAAGTGGGGAACCCCGAATGAGCTCAAAAGCCCCAGATCGGGGTCCGTCTGTCCCTCTGACCGGTTCGCAGAAGGAACCAAGAGCGATTCATATTTACCGGGTAGAAGCCACGGGCCGGGCTGGGCCGTGCTTCTCGTTTCTGGGCGTTTTGCTTTGAGCTGTGCTGGTTTCCACGGCAACCGCCAAGCAGCGCTTCCAGAAAAGAAAATCTCTCCTGAACTATTCCAGCCTGGAGGTGATTAGAGGCCCTCAAGAGCCCGTGCCCTCTGCTGACTCCGGCCTCCTACTGTCCCTTTTAAGCCCCCGTGTCCTGGATGTCTTGCTGCTTTCGGTATCTTTTCTCTTTCTCCTTTTTTTTTTTTTTCGGTCTCTGTCTCTCTTTTGCCATCCTCCTGCCTCTACTTTTCCCCTTTCCTTTTTAATTGGATGGGAGGTGTGGCGCTCTCGTAAACGGGATTCACTTCCCCGTGCCTGTGTTTCCCGTGAGCCTGAGAAGCCACACGGGGCAGGCGGCCTGGCAGGTGCCTCCACGGGCGGAGCCCACACCTGGGAGTAGAGCCTCGAGCTGTGTGTCCAGAAGTGGCCCACTGAGGCACGATGTTAGGGTTGGTAAGGATGGACTCTCTCTCTGCAGCTACTTTCTCATCTAGATTTCTCTATTTGGGGTCCTGATTAGCGATGCAATTTTGGCATTATTTGCTTTTCCCCTGCCTGTGAAATTAGCCATCGGAACATAGGGTAGCCGCGATGCAATCCACCTTGGAAAGGCGGGGATTCTACGGCTCACGGGTCACCAACGTGAAGAGGACTTTGGATCTGATAAGCATATCAGAGCAAACTACCAAAAACAAAAGAAATCTTTTAAAGATTAAAAAAAGAATTAACGTAACAGCTCTTCTTTTTTTTTTTTCTTCGTAACAGCTCTTGGGTCAGTAGTGTTCACGCAAAGTTAGCTGACGAGGGTTGGTTAGAGTCGGTATGAAGGTAAATTGAGCAAAATTTTCTTACTCGTGTAAATAAAGAATGCTTGCGGCAAAAACAGTTCCCAGAAATTCTCATTCATTAAACAGAGGGGGAAATGGAAATTTCACAGTGAAGAATAAAATAAAATAAATAAAGATAAAATTACTGAGTGTATCTGTTCATTCATTCACCCCAAGGGCTGGAGGCCTGCTATGTGCCAAGTGTTATACCCTGTGCCGAGACTACGAACATACATGACGGCACCTGCTTTCACGTGGGGCGAAGTCGTTAAAATAGAATTGATACCACCTCTGCCGGAAAACATTAATCGCTTCCAGATAACAAAGAAGGCAGATGTGTTTCTAAGATGGTGATTTTAGCAGCGTGGATGTTAACTGTCAGGCAGTGTTCTAAGTGCTTTAAGCATATTAACCCTTTTAAATCCTCCAAACAGTCCAGGGAAGTGGATATTATTATTAATATTATTATTGTTATTTATATTATTAATATTATTATTATTATTTTCATTATTAAAAAGAAGAAAATGCAGAAATTGTGCTATCCGTCCAATGTGACGCAGAAAGGAAGTGACATGGCCACACTTCAAATCCAGTGTGCCCCGACCCTAGAGCCCATGCACGTAGCACTTCAGCCCACAGTCCTGGGAATGAACTGGGCAAGGAGCGGCCTTCGGTACCACTGGGTCGAAAAGACGGACAGAGGGGACAGGACAGAGGGGACAAGCGTGATACGCATTCAGACCCCCATTACCTGTTACCAGGCCGGTCTGTATAAGGAAGCGCTCTGTCGGTGGCTGCTTCTGTAAATCATTTCTAGCTACCAGTCAATCAGGCCACGGATTTAGATTGACCAGAATAAAGTTGGGGGAAAAAAAAAAAAAAACTAGAGGGAAGTTGGCAGGTTGGTCTGACACTCCAATCACTGCTAACGTTGCTTATATTTTTAAAACAAATATTCTATGATGACCAACAACTGCGTCTGCCAACTTCCCTCCTTCCAGAGTGTTTTGATGTTTTTGATGTTTTCATAGAGCTAAAGTAAGAGGTGGGAAAATCGCTTTTGAATAGCTCTCCTATTCTTTTCATCGACGCGTCTTTGTTTAAATCTTCATCGCGCTGCCAATTCGAAGCAACAATCCCTTCCCTTGCTGTCTGATACTGTCCATCTAACTTGCTCATTTGTCAAGACACAGAGACGACGGACTGGGAAATATCTGTTTGGGGATAATTAATTGGAAATGAGAGGAGGTGCATTTTGCAATTTAGGAGTCACTGGCGTGGAAAGGGGAGAGGTTGTTTCTGCCACTCACGGTCTATTCTTGTGTCTCTCTTGTTCGGGAGGAGGTCTTCTAAAAACTGGAGTCACAGCTCTGCAGCTTTAGTATCTCTTGGAGATGGACCCAACAAGGATGGCCCATCACCAAAAAAAAAAAAAAAAAAAAAAGTTAAATCAAGTGAAAGATACTTCGACAACATGAGATTCGTAGGTAGGATGTTCATGTGCATCGTGTGATCCCAGACAACAGTGAGGACTGCACACACCCCTCGGAAAAATCGATGCCTGGAAGAAAACGGGGGCCAGGGGGGAACTCTGTCCTGCCAGGTGTGCTGTAGCCTCGGCCTCTCGGCAGGTGCCCTCAGGGTGGCCTCCAGGAGGCTGACCTGTGGCGCACATCATCGCCCCAGAGCTGGGGCGATTCACCAACAACGTGGGGCAGCAGGGTTGGGGGTCACTTTGCTGCAGGTTAAACGGCCGCTGCAGCTTTAGTCTCAAGCCCCTCACGCACTCTGATGAGGAGCCCACACGGCAAGTGGCCGAGACCCTCCGGCCAACAAGCACCCTGAGCCATCCTGGAGCAAATCCTCCACAGTCGTGGAGGCTCCGGTGACTCCGGCCTCCTCGGTCACCTTGTGAGAGACTCCGAGCTAGAAGAACCTGGCTACAGCACACCTGGGGGCCGAACCCACAGAAACTGAGAAGAGAGAAGTCTGGGTAATATTTCAGCTGATAAACTTAGGGCAATGTATCATGCAGCAAAACATAACCAGAACAGTCCTCCTGGGCCTGTGCTCCCGGGCCACGCTGGACGTTCCCGCGGCCCTGGGCCCAGCCGTGACACACCTGCCCGCTCGGGGAGGCGCGCTCCATGGGGCAGGGGCACAGGAGGGGAAGGATGGACCCCGCGGAGCTTGGTCCCTCGAGGCCAAAGCTGTGCTCTGGAATCTCTCAACTTTCAGGAGACAGGAGACAAGATCCTTTCAGGCACTGGGTTCCAGTCTGGATTTGACTTTAGCTTCTTGTCACTGTTTCAAAGACATCTTACAGTCTTGGATATTCTTGACGTTTGAATCATGTGTCAAGATGTTGTTGATTCTAGTGATGGCAACGTTTCATCTCATATGCATAGCAGATTGTTAAAACATGCCGAGGCTGTGGTGCTCCTTTCCATTCTGCTGTTCCCAATTTTATTGTCACTTCAGAAATAAACTACAACATATAAAGGAGCACTGAGAAGGCGGCTTTAAGAGCCCTGGGGTAGAGCTAAAAGCAGCTCCCTTGATTTTATGTTTGAGCCATCTGGTGCTTACATCAGCTACCACTTGTTTTCAAATATATATTATTTGCGACTTTGTAGAGCTGAATAACATGAGCCCCTTTGGTACAGCAAATATTGTCAACGTACAGCGATTTAAATAAAAGAAGCAGCTAGTCATTTCATAGGAGCCTGTGTGCAGAGAGGTGGAGAGCTTCCCGGCACCAGGGACAGAAGAGCGCCTAGACGGAGACACATGTCGAAAAACTCCATCCTCCTGGACACCACACGAAGCAGCTAAAACCTTTGCAGAGACGCCCTGGGTGTCTAGAGTCACGGGCAGCCTGCGCGGAGTACTTGCGGGTCCCCGGCCTCTGCTGAACACCCACCTGCCGAATCCGATCTGAAGCCTTCGGACGCGCCGGCTGACCCAGGACAAGTGGGACCAGGCTGCAGGAGGGAGTGGCCGGAGACCTCGAGGAGTCGGCGCAGCACATACTTCACCGTTGCCTTGCCCGGGCGTCTCTGTGCCTCCGAGCTCAGGGTGACCCGCTGCCTACCCCACCACCACTGGGAAAGAGCAACCGATCGGTGGCGGGGGCAAGGGACAGAGCGTCATTCACCGTCTCCCCGTCTATGTGTTGGCTCCACACGTCCAGGCTGCTCAGAATCTCACGGGTTGAAATAAGCCACATGATCCTAAAGGATTCCTGTATACCCACAAGGAAAGAAGAACCCGATCTAGGTCCTAGGTCCCTGAAATCCTTTCTCGGAACCGAGCTGGCTGGCATGCGGAAAACTGTGACCCTGGGAGGGGACGTGGCTTTGCCCGGCCGTACACCTGAGGCGGGGGGACGGCGCTGGGTGGATTATTTCAGTTACTTATTCCAAAAGCCCTAAGTGGATGAGGGCGAGGCCCGTGTCGGTTTTGCCCACCACCGAAAGCTCCAGCTGTAGGACGGTGCCAGGCACGCAGCAAGCGTCCAGCGAATCGCGGTTGGCATCTATGGCCCGGACGCCTGGCTTGTGCCACAGGCTCTCTCGTGTCCTGTACGCCAGGATGCAGACAGCCCCCTCCCAAAGCAGGAGTCCTGTGGGTGTCCCCAGGAATCGACATCCCCTTCCTCACTCACCTAGTAGAATAGTAAATTGAACCACAATATATGTTATCTGCTCCTCCGTGAGCGTAGCAGGATTGTGGGACAATCATTTCTCCTCTCCAAGGCCAAATGGTGGAGCGCTCAGTTAGTCTGAATTTTTCTTTCGGCTTCCCCATCTTTTGCCACCCGTGTGTGTTGTCTGGAGCTCCCGGGCTTCTCCACATGTGAACTGCTCCCCCTATCGTTATTCTTCTCATTCTCATGGCCAGGTGACCTTCCTAGTCCTTCACAGCTTTTTTTCCACAGATGTTTATGCATAAATGTCACAACATTTAGACTGTCTGGGCCCTGCTACGCTAGGTCCTTAAGAACCCCTTCCTCTCCTAAGACCTGGAGCTGCTATTTCCTAGAACAATCATGGCTTTAAGACACCTTTCCAGGCTCGAGCTCACACTTGCTTCTATCAGGATCCTGCAGCTGACTTTTTGCTACTGACCCAATTGCTTTGTCTACTGCTGTGAATGTGACTTTTTTTTTTTTTGTTTGAATCCAGCCCTTTATGCAGGAACATGGTGACCACAGATATGGGACATCTACACTCACTGGTTGAGCTCACAAATTTTTACCCCTTTCTGTATGATACTCTGTATCCCTGGGTCAGCCTCTGTTCTAGGTCCTTAGACCATAGCCTAGACTACCATAAGCCCCTCGCCATCCACTTTTTGCTCTTTCTCCAAATAGCTTGGTAGGAGAAATTGGACCATACTTTTCCATGGTACAGGAAAATCTACTTGCAGTATTAAGCGCAACAATCAGCATGTGGGAAAGAATTTAGGGAATTTTATTCCCTTTCTAGGATCCTGAAATACACCACCGAGGAAAGCCATGAAATCTGCCTTACATATGTGCCTACTGTTTTAAGTGTATAATACATCTCTCTGAGTATAACATCGAATGCCTACATCATGGGCATTATGTTGTCGCAGAGCCCGGCATTATAAAAGGAATTTACTATACCACAGTATGGCACTCTACATTTTATGCCCTTAAGAAGAATTTTTATAGATATTGTTTATAAGTACTTAATTAAATGATATTGCATACTCCATCAGGAGTGCCAATGGGATTTTTCCTACCTCCATGTAAAAGTGCAAGCATTACTCTTTTATAATTTGTAACATTATTCTTTCACAGTGATCTTATTACAAAATCTGAACATTGAACCTTCCTGAGAATAGATCAGATCCCAGTACAGACAATCATGAATTAAAAAAAAAATCATGGCTTAATTTATTGAGGAAATTTCAAACAAATTTTGCCTACTTTCCAATAAATACTGAAAAAGAGAAACTGAGAAATACATTGCCTGATGGGCCACCCCTATGGCTGAGTGTTTTAAAGGTATATCCAGACACCCATACACATGTGCACACACACACAAGCATAAGTACACAAGGAGCACATATTCGGGTATATTCGGTGTAACATACAAAAGAAAGATTAGAAAGCCAGAAACTTGAGGTCTTGTCCTTTTCTGCACGTATTCATGTTTAAGATCTTAGACAAATTACTTAACTTTGTTTAGTGAGCTATCGAATAAAAATTTAAATCAGGGCAAAGAACATGTATGCTAATTTCCCTTCTCCAGCATGTGGTGGACATTGCTAATTTATCTGGACATTCATTTCCGCTGCCCAGGGTGGCAGTCTCCAAACTTTTCAGTACTAGGCTCCAGGCAACACCTCCAATTGATTTGATTTCACACTTGATATAAAATCCATTGGTCATCCCAGGTGGATGACCATGACTATTCCTTCTGTAAGATCCTTAAAAATATATGTGCCTTCTTTCATATTGAAAGAATTCGGAGCTTGAAGATAACTCATTCACATTCATGTGCATAAGAGCAAAATAAGTGCTAAAAGTATGTAAACTTGTATATCTTCAATCACAGATATTCCTTCTTCTTCTCTCAGACTACACTGCATATAAATTGGCAAAAAAATGCATTTTATATTGCAGCACAGCCTCAGGAGAATTCAGCAATGGAAACTCCCCTGATTCCTTGACAACACAGAAAACTAGCATTATCAGGAAAAGATGTTTCTTTGCATTTGACCTAAATATGAGGACACACAGTAATATTTCTATTCTTATCTTTTTGTAACACAGATTTTATGTATGTTCGATATCCTTCTACATAAGAATTGAGTCAGCTTGTAAAAATTACATATACTTATAATGTAATTTCCTGCTTTTCTTTTCTTACTCCTATTATTAAAAATTCTACCGAGTATATATACTTTCTAGAAATAAGATTATATTTAGAACTACATTCCTTCCCATAGGGTATGTTTCTTAAGAGCATATGCCATAGTATCTTATATTTTACACTTACCCTCTTTTTTGAATGACCAGTCTCATCTCTAAATTTTCCTATATCTTTAAATAATGAGGTTATTTCAAGCATTTCAAAATGAGTAATTAATTGCCTAGCCTGAAATCCGCCTGGTATCAAAGTATTAATGCCTGAATTAATTTTCAACTTATAACTGTTTTCATTTACACCTACTTCCTCAGTAGTTATTTAAGGCAATTTCATCTTCCCTGTCTGTGGCTTATATGTTAATGTATTTCATTTTAATGAACACTCTTTAAGCTGTAGAAGTAGGCCAGACGCTATCAGAATGTGTCATCAGTGAAGAAATCTAACTCAAAGATAAAACTTTCGGATGAAAAGGTTGAAAAGAAATGGTACGATGGAGATAGTTTTAACTCATAGCGGAGACATAAGCCATCTGAAATATATTGCTGAAAGGTTTGATCCTTTTGTAGGAATTGAACAGAGATGAACACATCTGTTGGTGCATAGTTTTTAAAAATTTTACCTAAGACTGTGGTTGCACACACAAGCTAATCTGCCAAAAAAAGTTTGATAGCTGATGGTTTTCAAGATTACTTGTTATTTGACTGAACTCAAATTTGCGTATGTAGATATAGCCCAAGTGTCCTTATACTATTAGCATACTCCTAATAATTGCATTTAATTTGGTACAAAATTGCTTTCCTTATTTAACACATTTCCTTTTGTTACTATTGAATATCTTCATCACAGGACATTTTAAAAGTAAGATTTAATAGTAAATTAGGCTTGCAAAAAAGGACTTTTTATTGCAATAACCAAGTCAGCATCCTAAATGAGGATTCATTGCTTTAATTAATACTTTTGAGAATTAATAAAAATAATTTTGTTGTTTAGCTTTCATCTTTATGCCTTTCAGACATACTAGATGCTAGAGTAGGCAAATAAAAATGTTTTATCATTATATAAATAACTTTACTTAACTTTTTAGCCCTAAAAAGGCTTCCTTTTGAGAATATTCATTTTCTTCTGTTATTGAAAAACTGGGCACTAATCAAGCATAAATGAGGCAGGTGTCAATCAAGTGTTAGTTGTAGATCATCTTATTTTGCTAATTAGACAGTATTAGGCTGCTAATTAGAGACAATATTTTTAAAGAATGGAATACTAATATAAAAGCAAACAATTGTATTATTCCCTTAGTACTTCAGTTAGCGGAGGCCATTTAATTATCCATGAGGCAGTGACCTGCTCAGCCTTGGGAGAGAATGTTCTTTAGTTTTCAAGATAGAGAATTTGTGTGTTAAGGAAGAATGAGTCACTTAATTGTTCAAAAGGTGAAGAGTTTGCAGCCAGAAAATCATCTGTTATTTGGAGTTTCTCACCCTCCTGCATCCTATTATTGTTCTCAAGTTCCAAGAAATACAACATGGGGTGTTAAATCTCTATTCTGGGATGGGACTCTTTCACAGGCCCCATTATTCTCCTTTTCTTGGTAAGAGTATCTGGCCAATCTAAGAGGAAAAACTCACAGCCTCATTTATCATTTCTCTTAGTTACAACATATATTTTGAGCATTGGGCTCCTGGCTTCACCAAGCAGGTTGCCAGAATCAAAGATGCCCTGCATGTAGAGCCTGCCAGAAGGTTGGGAGAGAAGAGTTCAGGCATTTAAAGAGGACACTTTGGAGCACCAATGTCCCAGGAGACCAAGAATCTTAAACTTAAGATCTTTTCGGTATCTCTGGTGAAAAACTCCAAGAAGTTACCCTGAAAGTTCTCAGCAGTTTTGCTTTACTATCCCTTCTGAAAGTATACTCTTTCAAAGGAATCGATTTTCCCTCTAATAGATGAGGAGGAGCCACTTGGAATTCAATTTGAGACAAAGAGTGACTAGCCTTTTGAGTAATGGATTGAGAGGCCCTCCTTGAATATTGCTGCTCTGCATTCCCGTCACTCTCGAATTACAGATGACACTTATTTTACATCATACCCCAATTTAAACAGTAGCCACTCTCAACTATCTCTAGGCAAATCTGTATTTCCTGCTTGCCGACTCTGATGGTCGGTGGCGGATGTCTGGAGGCTGTGATTCGTTAAATAGCAAATAGGGCCAAGGTTGATCAGCAATGTGTGCCAGGGGGGTGAAGGGGGAAGAAGATGCCCACATGCCATGCCACCCTTCCTGCCTCAGAGAGAGAGAATTTCCTACCTGAATCTTGGTTCATGATATCACTTGTTACATAAGATCAGACATTTTTAGAATGTTTGCTTCTTTCAAAGGATCTATAGGTAAAGATGAACTATATTTGTTCTCTGTCCACAAGGAAGGAGAAAATTAACCCATTCCTCTAAATAGTGACCAGGAATGAGAGTTTGACAAGAATACCACTTAGTATGTACACAGCATAGGAAGAGTCAGTCTCAATGCTTGAGGTTTAATATGTTGCCAAATTCTATTCCCTTCAGAGGTGACCTAAGAAAGTCAACAAAGATACACCTTAAAGGAAAACAAATATTCTCCACTAAGACCGGATGCACTCTGTCTTTGATGGAAATCATTTCTGGTGCCCCTTTGTTGCTCCCGGGAATGCTAAGAATTGAGAATATCTTTAAATATCCTTTACCCTCACTGGACTATTAGTAACACATAGATCTGAGGATGTTCTCTTGGAGACATTCTTCCAGATTTGTTGGATTTTTACTTGATAATGTTCTTATATCTCAGCCAATAAACTTAGTAAAAGGTATTTTCTATGAAGTCATGTAATCCAAGAAAATATAAATATAGTTCGTTTCCTACCTGATATGACTAGATCATGAAAAATGGTACAGAGTTCTGAATTTGACATACATAGTTAGATAATATTACTTAATGTACTATAAAACGTACTTGCTAGACCTCTTCCCCTTAAATGAAAATAAAATAGTTTTTAGATGAATTTTGAAAGCCCAGATTCATCAAACTTTAATGCACAATAGCAGTCTCTATATTGCATTGAAACCTAGGGTTCCCCTGCTGGATTTCAGCTTTTGAAACACAGAATTCATATTTCCATGTAATATTCTGAAAACGTTCCTGCCTTATGTGCCTGAGACAGTCTTCTCATTGTCTACTCAAGAGAATGACCACACAGCAAGTGGGAAGTGTTTGCTGAAGAAAGAGGCCCACAAAGCTCTATTAGTTAGTTGATAGGAGAGAATTTCGGGACTCTCTGAAGAATTAATATGATGTGGCCATTATGTCGAATTGAATGTTATGGTTTACTTAGCAATTCCAGAAGCATTTACTACGATAACGTATAAATCCTGGTGCACACATTATCTCGGATATACACAAAATTCTAAGAAAAAAAAATCATTAACGTGTAACAACTTATCATTCTATCCTCTTAATGACAATGTTTGAAAATGAAGTTTAGTCATTTCCTAATTATACACACAAGTGAATAGACGCACACAAACTCACACTAACAAAACCCACACTCAGGGGAAATGAAACATAAAGAAAGAGAGAGCTAAAAAACAAACATGCAGGGAGGGATATATATCCTGTTTTGGAAGTGGACATAAATTTTCAATTAACCTATTTCTCATGTCCTTTTTTTATGACTATGTATGGTGACAAATCTCCCTAATAAGAAGGAGTACGGAACAACAGATGTGTAAAACAGCAAAATAAAAACACCTCGGCAGCTGTATAATCTTTATTTTACATGAAATGAATAGGAATGTGGAAAGTACATTTTGCAAAGCATGAAAAGCCCTTCAATTAGGAAAGCTATGGGTTCGAATGGTTTTAGAAACGTGCTATGGATTGAAGAATTCAGGAAAGACTGTCCCCACCCCACTGCAGACACTTAAATGCTGTGACGTCTGATTGTAGTTAAAGAATTAGTTCTTTAAGGTAGATATAGTTCGTCTCCCACATTTCTTTTTGAAAGACACAAATACCTTTGGGCAGGCACATGTGAAGAACAACCACTTTGAGGACTGCGTGAAAAACCGAGAGAAATCATAGACAGAATGGAAGGTAGCAGAGTCTTAAATACTGAGTTGGTATGTGAGGGCTTGGAATTGCTGGTTCTTAAGTATGGGGAAACCAGGGAAATTTGGCTTATTCCAGATGAATGTTAGTGGAGGTGGCACAGGATGGGGGGATGTCAAGTTCAAACAGTTTTGGAAGTTATGCCAAATACGTGGAAGACATCCATCAAAATGAGGAAGAAAGAAAATATTGATCAGGTTTCTCTGGTCTTTCTAATTATTTGATTCCATTAAAAATTAACTTCTTCATGACTTCAATAAAGTCTTTATTTTGACATACATTTTCTTAACTTTTTTTTTTTTTTTTTAAATTTTTATTTATTTATGATAGTCACAGAGAGAGAGAGAGAGGCAGAGACACAGGCAGAGGGAGAAGCAGGCTCCATGCACTGGGAGCCCAACGTGGGATTCGATCCCGGGTCTCCAGGATCGCGCCCTGGGCCAAAGGCAGGCGCCAAACCGCTGCGCCACCCAGGGATCCCCCATTTTCTTAACTTTTTAATCTGAAATAATTTTAGACTCAGAAGTTGCAATGACAGGGACGCCTGGGTGGCTCAGCGGTTGAGTGTCTGCTTTTGGCTCAGAGTGTGATCCCTCGGGGATCGAGTCCCACATCGGGCTCCCTGCATGAAGCTTGCTTCTCCCTCTGCCTGTATCTCTGCCTCTCTCATGAATAAATAAATAAAATCTTTAAAAAAAAAGAAGTTGCAATGACAGAGCAGAGAATCCATATATATAGCCCTCAGCCAGCTCCCACTAAGATAAAATCTTATGGAGCCATGAGACAATAATCAAGTATCAATTACCAATAGTCACTATAATTATTAATACTAAAAATCAACATTCATAAAACACCATCAACTAAACTATAAACTTTTTTGAGATTTTCCCAGTTTTTCCTTTATTATTCTTCTTCCATACCAAGATCTAGTTGAGGGTACCATGTTGCATCAGTCTCCCTGTCTGTAGTCAGCCTGTAATATTCCTTCAGTGTCTTTCATTACCCTGACACTTTGAAGAGTACTGCTTGACACTCTGCAGAATGTCCTTCAATTTAGCTTTCTCTGATGTGTTTTCATGATTAGACTAAATATCTATTTTTTGGGAAAAAATACCACAGAGTCGATGCCCCTTTCTCTTTTGATCATATCTCTTCCAAACATTATATCAATATGTCTTACTACTGGTGACATTAACTTTAATTGCTGAGTTGCAATAGTTTCCATCATGCATCTCCACTGTAAAGTTATTATTTTTGCTTTTGCATACTCCATTCATTAGCAGCGAGTCACTAAATCCAGTCCATATGAAGGCGAGGGGAATTAAACTCCACCTCTAGAGGGTAGAGTATCGAACAATTTGTGACTATATGTTCAGGTCACCACTCTAATTAATACATATTTTGGGGCAGATACTTTGGGGTTATGAAATATCCTGTTTCTATTTAAAATTGTTCTACTTATTTAAAAATACGTCAGATTTTACCTGCAGCAATAATTACTAAGGTGTTTTGATGGTGGCTTTCTGTTTCCTTCATTCCTACGTTTAATAATTGGAATTTTCTAAGGAAGGATTGTCTTCCTCCTTTGTATATGTATTAACTAATTTATTTATATCAGTATGGACTTATGAGTATTTATTTTATGAATTATAGTCCAAGACTATCAATATTTATTTTGTAGCTCAAATTACTCCAGTTTTGGTTATCCGGAGCTCTTTTGCGTATTTTCTGGGTCCTTCTGGCATGCCTCTCATCTCCTCCCTGCCCCAATTCCTTACATCTTGTTCTAGGCTTATCTTGTATTTTCCCTGCTAGAATCCGGTATTTCTCCAAGGATATCTGCTCTCTTTTATTGGAGAATAGGATTAAAAATCAAGATCTGGGTCTCTGGAGTGCTTATTGCTACTGGGGTGTCTGTGTTTCTAGGCTTGTCAGGAGGCAGTCTTAGAGAACGTTTGCATGTATATTAACCTATACAAACACACACATCTAATTTAATTTCTAAATCTCTCTGTATACACATTAAAATCAACTTGAGTTCATACTGATATTCTCAGCTCCAATCAAACACCACATGGTTAATTCTAGCATTTTACCTTTGCTTATCTGTAATTTCTCTCTTAGACTATGGGAAAGTTGATTCTCATTGATATATCTACTTATTTGCTAACCCTAGTATACACGCAATATTTGTTTCAGAATCGCTAACCATAATCTTATGAGAGATGAATTGGCCAAAGGGAGTATAGCTCATTTTTATCTTTACGGTATCAAATCAAAAGACAATTTTTATAAAGTTCCTTAAATCAGCTCCTTTCTTCCTTACTCGTTTCAGTGTGGTTATGTGATTCATTTGCTACAGAGTTAGATTCATTTGTCACAGTATGCATTCCATCTTGGGTTTTCCTGACACCCTGTTTGATTTTTAAAAATCTGTATACAATAAAGTTGTGTTTTAATGTGCGCAATTCTGTAGGTTTTCATAAAGGCATAGAGTTGTGTATCCACTACCATAGTATCACAGCATCCCGAAAGTTCCAAAAAAATATTTTGATACAAACAAATGAACAAAACAATAATAGCAATGAAAGCACTTTACACTTTTAATTGAATTCCTAAAATATGTATGTGAAGTACCTGCCAGGTTGGATTGTGACTGGCTCCAGACAGATCCCACTATTTTCAAAGAACCTAATACTCAGAAAAATACCATCAAGTGCACACACTTTTCCACACTAATCTCTCTCTCTCTCTCTTTAAGATTTATTTATTTATTTTAGAGAGAGAGAGCATGTGAGAGAGAGAGCACATAAGTTGGGGGGAAGGGCAGGGAGAGAGGGAGAGAATGGCTCCACCTCAGGACCCCAAGATCTTGACCTAAGCCCAAACCAAGATTTGGACACTTAACTAACTGCGCCACCCAGAGCCCCACCACACTTTGCATTCTGGCAGAGTAAGTCTTCAGGGATTCCAAATGCTATGCCTACTTCTCAATCTGAAAAAGACTCCCAAGATCTCAGCTCGGACCTGCTTTTCAACCTTCTATCCTACCTTTTCTCTCTTTGCCTTTTATATTCTACACAGTATTTTTTCAAAGTATTGTCTGAAGACCAGGCTGCACCACCTTCACTTCAACTTCAAGGTCCATGGTTATCACTTACACAGATATTGCCCTAGTCATGAGAGGCTGTGGTGGTTGTGGGGCTGGTGATGATGATGATGATGATGATGATGATGATGATAATGCCTATATTTAGAAGTTATCATTTATAAGGAACTTTTACATACATCTTTTTAAAAGACATATTTTTAGTGGGGAGGGGCAGAGAGAGAGACAGAGAATCCTGAAGCAGACTCCCTACTGAGCATGGAGCCTGACGTGGGGCTTGATCCCAGGATCCTAAGATAACCACCTGAGCCAAAACTAAGAGTCAGCCTCTTAACCAACTTTTGCCACCCAGGCGCCCCTTACATGCACTTTTATAAAGAACTTTCAGGGATACCTGGGTGGCTTAGCGGTTAAGCATCTACCTTTGGCCCAGGGCATGATCCTGGAGTACCAGGATAGAGTCCCACATCAGGCTTCCTGCATGGAGCCTACTTCTCCCTCTGCCTGTCTCTGCCTCTCTCTCTCTCTCTGTGTCTTTCATGAATGAATAAATAAAATCTTTAAAAAAAAAGAACTTTCATATGTAACTTACAATGATCCTGAGAGATATTATCATATCTACTTAAAGATGAGGAAATTGAATCTCAGAGATAATCTCCAGGCTATAAAGCTGATAAATAGCAGACCTAGGGCTTGAACTCAGATTTTCTTTTTCATATTTCTTATCCTTTCCCTTATCTATTTTGAAGCCCTTTAGTACTATCAAAGGGAAGATGTAATAAAATCAACATTCATTACGTATGATCTTAATGTGTGCCAGGCATTGCGTTAATATTCCATCTTATCCAATTTACTGCCATTCTTTCAATGCTATAAATACTAGCAAATGAAGACACTAATATTCTAAGTACACGAAGAACAACTTTCCCAAAGTCATCTACTGGGTTTCAATCTCAAAATGCTTGAGCACAAATTCCATCTTCTTTCCACAAGATCACACTAGACTTTTCTTAGAGTGATTAGAATTACCCTCAGCCCTCAAACCCAATGTTTTATCTCATGAAGATAAACATTTTGGGTCTCATGAAGGACTAGCTGAGATTCAAATAGCCACTAAATGAGAAAGGATTTGACACTATATACAAGGGTGAGCTTGATATCCATTCTCTTCTGTGAAGCAGGAAAGATTCTCCTGACTTTAGTTTCCCAGCTCTCTGAAGGCTGGATCTAAGTCAGGAACCATACGAAAGCGTGTAGCTCTTGCTAACTAGCTTGAACTGGATTTGAAACACGGTCCACTTTGTACTAGCAATATGGAGTCGGACAAGCTACTTAATGGCTCCGAGACTCAATGTGATGTTCTGTAAAATTGGGAACTACGTCATAATGTTGCAGGAAGGATGAAATACTAGGCTGTACATAAAGTCCTTAGTACATCCTGGCTATAAATATGGGATCAAGTCTTAGGAGAGGCAACTCTCAATCTCACTAACCCATTTCAACCCCCCCAACTTTTTGTCAGCCAACAAAGTGTGCAAGTTTCAAAACTTTAGCACGAGCATAACCAAAGCAAACCTCTAACAAACATCAATGGTCCTATTCCTTTGGATTCAGCATTTATTTTCCAAATGTTTCCATAAACACCGTGATCATACATCCTAGTTTGCTTGGGATGATCCTTATGTAATTTTTAACAGGGCCTTCTTTTACTCTCAGAAGTTTCTTAATTTGGATGATAAGCTACATGATCACACTATTTAAAAGGGTATTTTTCTTCTGCATTCACTAGTTCCTCTTTTTCTCCTTAAAGATAAACAGAAGATACTGAATTAGATAAAATGATGTGCCCACTTGAATTTATAAATGCCAACCATAAGACAGATTTGAACAGATAAGCCTAAACATTTTATATGATGACAACAGAGCAGCTATTTTTCTAAAGATTTATTTATTTATTAGAGAGAAAGAAAGAGAGGGGGGAGGGGCAGAGAGAGAGAATCCTCAAGCAGACTCCCCACTGATTGCAGAGCCCTATGTGGGGCTTGATCCTTTGACCCATAAGATAATGACCTGAGCTGAAACCAAGAGTCAGAAGCTTAACTGACTGAGCCACCCAGGCGCCTCTAGAGAAGCGACTAAAACAGTCATTTTAAGTAGAAATGTTTAAGATCCCAAATTTTCAATATCATTGTTTCTCCATGTAGTTTGGTGTTCAAATAGTTAAAAGCAACCACAAATCCTGGAAGCACAGATACTTAAGAGTCCTGTGTGACCAATCATGTTGAATTCTAGAGTTTTCAGAGTTGAACAGATGGTTTAGGTGTCATTTTAGTATCTGTTCTGCCTCTATCAAAAAGAGAAAAAAAAAGTGACAAAGTATTCTTTTTAGATCTTTCTTTCATGAATATGCATAAATATAGCATTCATGAATCACTGAGATGTAGGAGACTGTTAAATTGCATTTTTGCTAGAGTTTAAAAAAACATGATTAACCATACTTTTGACTCTGAGTAATTACACTTCCTTACTTAGAGGTCATTTTCTGAATCGGTTCCACTGCTGGCTTGTGGGCTGGAGTGAAATGGAAGCATAAAGATATACTAATGATGAATTATTAAAGTTCTTTTTATTCCCTTGTGGCTACAAATCTTTCTAGTTGCAATGTAGGTGCCAAAGGTTTGATTCAGATTATCATGAATAAATCATATAGATTATTTAGCAAAATTTTAAAAAATAATGAGAGTAAAAAGAGCAAACTTTCTCATTAGAACTTATTCTGCATTGTTAACTTTTCTGTTGTTATTTTGACATCTCTTTGAAGGAATGAATTTTCCCTACACTATAGAAAAATCTTATTTCCTTCTTTAAAATGCTGCATATATATCTTCAGGTTTTCCTTGGTATTTTTCCTGGTTCTAGGACTAGGATAGCAAATACGTTGCAGTGCTTACCATTACTCCCATCGCATATCTGCAAATATTAATCATCTGGATATCTTCCCCACATACCTCACAGTTATTTGCATTCCAGCATTCAAGTAGGCAGCACTAGAATCCAGATGAAATCTAAATACCCTTCCAGTATAGATTTACTCATCAAGCACAAGGCCTTTGAGTTCTCCCTCACCTTTAAGAACTGCTGTAGAAAATTACTCAGATATTTAGCCTACTTTTTACTCTCCAGTTGAGGGATTTCATTCCCCTCTCCTTTAAATCATTGAATAACAGCATCTTTTGCTAGGTTATACTGTGGCAGTAGTCTTAAAATCTCAGTGATTCCAACAACATTTATTTCTTGCCCACATAAATCGCTGATTGTAGGTCAACCGCAACACTACCCTTCTCCCATGTGTCTTCTTTGTTTTAAGGCAAGGTCCAAGGCCTATCACCTGACACGGGCCCCTCACATGGCTGAGGGAAAGTCTGAGAAAGGATTACTGACAGTTCTTGGGACTTCTGTCTAGATGCAGAACGCACCACTTCTGCTATTTCATTGGCCAGAGCAAGTCACATAGCCTCGCATGTTGACGGTAGGGAAGACTTGCACATCATTTAAAAATTGGTAGAGTCGTATAATTGGCTTACAGGAGGGAGGTGAAAAATTATTTATGAAAAATAATACTATCTTCTACAGGCATATACTTCTTTGTTTGCTTGTTTCTTGGAGAGCTTTTGCTCTATGCAACACATTGGGGCAGGAATAATATCCTCTACTTAAGTGCAGCAAAAGAAGATTTCAGGTTTCCTGCTGACTCTGGAAGATACTTAATCTTCTGGAAAGACATATCTATGGCTTTTGCCTGGAAGCTGGTAGATAAATGGACAGTTCATGAACCCAAGATATGGTTGATTTTTTTCCTCAATGTTTTTTGCTGCTTTGCACCTGGACTCTATGAGCTAGATCAGAGAAAGCCCACAGAGCATTTTTGCAGAATAATGTCCTAAATGCCCATGTAATTTTAATTACAGACCAAGCTTAAATGGATAATTTAAAATATGCTCCAATCATACAGAGGGAGAGTAAATTATCTTCTATTATTACTGAAAGAACTAGAAAGACAAGTAAATGGTTGCTAAGCCTTTTGCTATCACTTGGAGAAATAAGTGAGTATCAAAAATAGTAAAACCACGAGCTTGAAGGACCGTAGGAGTGAGATTTATTTATTTTTTGTTACATTTTCATAATAGAGGGAAGCTTGATATAAGCACAGGCATAGAATTTTACAGGGAACACTGCTTTTCTCGTGTAAAGAAGGGTGACAACTTTAATCAATAATTTTTAGCATTTGAAAACTGGCAATGGTAGCCGAAAGAAAGAAAGAATCGCAGTGCTGAGTGAAAGTGTGGGGGACTTGTCCCAGCAGGTTGACATAAGATGACTTGAAAATGATACACTGTCGGTGTCCTTTGTCCTGACTGTAGGTGATAGATGACTTTGATACGGAATGGGCATGCGGATCAGAAAAACAAAACAAAACAAGAAAACTAAAACCAACCTTCCAATCTATCATTTCAAAGTAAATATGTACTTATGTTTGTAGGGGAAAAATGAAGGGCAAAGGCACTCCACATTTATTAAAACCTCTACTCTTGTCACTCAAAAACCTTTGTCCTTACCTGGGAGCTTTTTAGAAATGCAGAATCTTAGGTCCATCTCAATAGCCCAGTGGATCAGAATCTGCATTTTAACAAGATTCCCAGGTGATTTTCATGGACTTTGATTTTTGAGAAATACTGCTTTAGGAAGACCAGCTCCAGGCTGGGGAAGGTATGTGTGTCATTTTACATAATTATCACCGTATAGTCATGTTTTTGCTTCTGAAATTTAAGAATTAGGGCACTTGGTATCAGGGATCATAAATTTGGCAAGAACTTCTACATGGTAACTAGTGAGTCTATTAGCTTTTATTTCCCTCACTCTGCCATGTTTCCTTATTTTAGTTTTTGTCTCTAAAAACCAGAGAAAAATAGAAACTCTTGTTTCTTTAGCACCTCAATTTTCTACAATCGAAACTCAGTGCTCCCTTTACTGTCATTTTCTCATCTCCCTCTTCTCCCTTAGAACTCACAAGTACAAAGATGTACTCCAGCTCCCCCTCCCCCCAAAAAAAGGAAAAAGGAAAAAATCTGATTATATTTTCTTCTGTAGTTCAAAGAAATAAGAAAACTTTTTTAGGAATAACTATGTTTTATCAGTTCTAGATATCAATAGTTTTCATAAAATTCCAAGGCAACAAATACTATGTGGATACTACAGACTACTTATAAATCTGTCTCAAGGATAAAACCAGAACTCACAGATCATATAATCATTGACTCAGAGCCAGAAGAAGATTTATTTTTTTTTTAATTTTTATTTTTTCTTTTTCAGAAGAAGATTTAGAGATAACTTTCCCCCAGGTCCTAAGACCTCAGGTGACTTTCCACACTCTCTTATTGCAGAGCTATGGTTAAAACTCAGGTCTTCTGATTCCTAGTTTGGGATTCACCTCCTTCTACTACATATCACATGACCTCTAAAGAGAAGCCAGGAGCACCTGCCAGTTAGAAATAATTGGGAAAGCACACAAATCTTGCATAGTATTTTCACGTGAAGAGCCAGCACTGGTATCTCCTTACGTGGGCCAATGGCCCATTTATTGAGAGGTAACTAGATAGAATAAAATGGTAGTAAGGAGAACACCCCCCGATGGTTCCTGGGAGGAAGCCATGCTTCTACTGCGTTGAGCCTTTCTATGAATTCTACCCAGAAACAGGGCTGGATCAGATTCCCACTGAGATCCTACTTGACTTAATCCTTGGCTTGAGGTTACTAAAGAATTATGGCATATTCAAAAGAAAAGAAAAGGAAAAAATAAACAGCTGGAGTTTGTGTGCTTGTGCATGCTTCTATGTATATATATACACAATAGTTTAAGCCTGACTAAGACTTTTATGATTCATGTCATTTCTTGTATACAGACTTCATCACGGTTCTTAGTGGTTTTCGGTAATAAGCTATTTGCTTAGCAGGGAAAATAAGTCTCTCCCTATGATTGCCAACATTGTACTGGTCTCTGTGCAGAGCATATTTCCTCATCAAGAACTCAGGCCCTCTAAATAGGATAGAGCAACAAGTATTGGCATGCAGACAGGAAGACGCAGAGAGTGCCAGCTGACTCTTGAGTTTCTTCACCAGGTACAGAGAGACAGAAAGTAAGACACAGCAAGGGGAGCTTGGAGGAGGAAGGAACGCGACACAAACACGGTGGAGCAAGTGAAGTCAGAGATGCCCTATTGAGGGCACTGAGGGGACGGAGTAGGCTGGAGAAGACGATATCCTTAGGAACACTGTGGGTAGGAGCGTCCTCTTTCCCAGACTTCTGTAATCCTTTAAAATTTTCTAACTTTATATTTTCTGTACTTTATAGGTAAGGAAACTAAGGCACAGAGAAGGCAGCAAGTTGTAACAAAATTGCTAGCCAGCTTTTTTTTTTTTTTAAGTACATTTTTATCATTATTCTACATCTGGCAATTTGCTATGGTGGTCTTTGCACATCCTTTTATTTATTCCTAGAGAAAATACTGTCGGATGGGTAGCACATCCTCCAGATTAAGTAACATGCTGCTGAGTAACAGAGTTGGATTTGAACCCAAGTCTTTCTAGTCTATGTTCATGCTCTTAAACAGGCATCAGCAAACTTTGTCACCAAAGGGCCAGATAGTAAACCCTTTCGGCTACGTAGGCTGGAAGATCTTAGTGACTTCTTAACTCGGCTCGTAAGTAGCCATAATCATAACACACACGCAAATGGGCAAGGCTATTGACGGCAAAACTTTATTGCAATGAAACTTGAATTCATGTGATTTTCATATGTCATGAAACATCATTTTATTGACTTCTTCAACCATTTGTAAAGGTAGAAGCCATTCTTAGGTCACGGGTCATATGAACGTTGGTAGGGGCTGGATTTGGTTCACAGGCCATAGTTTATAGACCTCTGCTTTAACAATAACAAGGTAGGAGGAGCCAGCCATGAAAAAGTCCTGGGAAGTTAAACGCAAAATATACTCTATTAGGATACAACAATTTTACTTTTTCGAATCAAGAAACAAATCTTTGGCTTTAAATTTCTTCGTTGCATTTAGAAAATTCAAAAAATTGAAGGAAAGTATCTCTCTTATGGCACAAAGGTGCCCCCTCTTCTCCACTCTCTAAAGTCAAGTTTAATTGGCCAGTAAGGTCTCCTATGAAAGCCAAGTGAATAAAATTTTTGTGTAGAAGGGTAAACCCGGTGTGGGTAGAGGCCACAATGGGGTTGGATTGGCCCATATGGAGGGGAAACAAGGGAGAATGTTACAGTTTAGGTCTCTGTCACCTGGGCCTCGATCCAGAGGGGGTTGCCAAAGAACTGCCATGGGGAATGGAGAGGAAGTAGGTTAGGAGCTAGCAGGGGAGCGGACCCTGGAGAGACACCAGTAAATGGCAATTTTGAAGGGACCAGGAGGCAAACTTGAGCTTTCTTCTCGACAGTGGAGAGGCCTGACTTCAGAATACCTTTCACCGAGGCATAAGCCAGCGGATCCCCAACCTGCCTGCAGGGGGGCTCTCCACAGGCTCATCACCTTTCCCGAGTCTCATCACCGTGCACAACACAACTAAATGTTAGATGGAGCAAGAGATGTTTAGGTCCTTTCTTGGCTCCTTTCCTCTCCATGTAGATACCACATCACCACACTGACAGGCCATCTGGTAAAACCATAAAAAAAGTCATGTCCCCAGTCTCCTCCATCGGAGGCTATAGGAGGTGGGATGAACGAACGTGACCCTTGAGACGTGGGAATATTTTGTGGTGCCCCTTGTTAATACCCTAAGTCTGTGGTTTAGCACTCTCCTCTCTCTCTTTAATCACATTTCAAATTTTAAATGTAAGGCAATCAATCTATCACTTAAAATCTTAACTGTCACTAACACAGAAAGAGAGAATACAGTAATGTATTGAATCAAATCATGTATTGATCAAAGAATTAAGCGTTAGGAGTCCCATGAAGCTTTCTGATTCCTTGAGGACAATTTGAGACTAAAATGGAGACAAGGAGATGCCGCAATTTTAGAGAAATGCAGACCCACCAACATTATGCTCTTTGCTTTTTCATTGTGATTTTCCTGCTCTCATCCCCATTTCCATCATATTCCAAAACTGTGTACTTGAGATAAATTTTATTAAGTATTGCAGAGTTTGGTGCAGTTTCCAAAGTGTATTTTCTATAGGGAGTCGGCTATCAATGTAGTAGCTGAGTATTAGAAAAATGACTTGAGGGAAGATTGTTCTAAAAATAATATTCCCAGCAAAAGGCAGAAATGATATATGGGGATTGATAAGCATTTGCTATTACCTATACTTTAGTCTAATCGTCTGTGCTTTTTTGAACAGTTACTTACATTTTCTAGTAATGTTTGTTTATATGCAGCTACTTTTCTGCTTTCTTCACACTTAGAATAAAATTCAGGTAAATTGCACAATTGCTCTACCATTGCTTGATTTCCACGTAATGAAGACGTGTGAGGATTCACAGTTTTCTGTTACTCATTCTGGATTTCACTTTGTAACTGATTTCTGTCATTGTTCAGCTCACAATAAAGGATATCAGCGTATGCAATGTATAAGTTGGAAGATTCATAAAATGATAGCATCTCCGTCCCACCCATTCAATCAACATGGTGCATCAAGAGAATAGGTACTGTTGTTTATTGCCTGTTAGATTATGGATTTCCGTGGTTGTTTCGGGGAAGTCGTTTTATTCACCTGTGTTTATGAAGTTTGCAGGTTAAAGACCTCTCCAAGCTTCCTTGACAAGGGATATGCATTCCATACCCAAGGGTCCTAAGACCTGAGAGTATGATGCGCTCTAGTGAAGAATCATTTCTGCTAAATGTTTAGTCCTTGCACCACTGATTCTATTCTTTTACCCCTGAGAGACTGTTTAGAGACCCCAGGGAGAAAACTTGGGAGAACAGAAACAGGGCTGGGCTTCCGGGAGTCCCCCAAGGCCCTCGGGTCATTTGGATATCCCAGATGAGCAAACTCAGAAAAAAAGTAATTTGTTCATGATTAGTCAGTCAATTATTTACTGAAATTACTATGTGATGAGTCTAGTACTGGAAACTGGCTTTCCAAGGGTAAATAAATAAAAGAACATATAAGTGGAGATGTGAATAAACACCCTAAAATAAAAGGGTAAGAATCTTTTTATATGTGTACTTATCTATGTGTGTGTGTGTGTGTGTGTGCATATAGATTTTCTGGAGGGTAAGGATCCTTTGTTATCTGTTGTTAACAGTAATGCATGAATTTTAAAATCTTAGATATGTCATTTCTCACAAGAAAGGAACTAAGAAGGAAAAATTAATAACCTAGTGGTAGAAGGAGGGGTTGAGAGGAAGGAAAGGAGGGGGGAAAGAATGCAAACCAGCACAGCTTGAGCTTGGAAGAGAGATAGAAAAAAACCAAAACTGAACCAAAACAACAACAACAAAAAAACCCCCACAAAACCTATATATGAGCACTTACCACGAGGCTTAGTGCATTTTGGAGAGAAATAAACAGATTGATCTTTATTGCTGCTGTTGGAATAATTTGGTAATTCTCCTGAATCCTTTAGAAAATTTTCAGCAATGATCTAAATTATTGTGTTAAGGTTTTTAAAGTCACATTTACTTATTTCAAAATAAGATAACCCAATTTTATTGGGGTTACACATGGTTCTTGCCCTCACTAAGCACAGAGGTGAGGTCATAAATATCTGATGCTTGGATTTTATTTGGGTTACGTTAAGAGAAAGCTGCAATGTGTCTCCTTGACCAAATGAGACAGAAAGCACCATTGTATGTGAGGTCACTGAGAATTTCTCTTCCCAGGTGAGCTATAAGCTGGTGACCTGAGTCATGTTTCAGGTGACCCTCATACAGTTCAGACACTCCGGTGGCTCACCAACGGGGCGGGGGTCATTTTACCTTCCCCGATCTTGCTTAAACACTATTTCTTCTTCGGCGGCTGTGGTTGTAGTGTAACAAGTACTACTAAACTTTGTAAAACAAAGTAAAACTCCCACTATTTCTGTGACTTTGGGTTACTTACTTCATCTCTTGGTGCTTCAACCTCCTAAAAAATCTGAAATACAAAAAAAAAAAAAACCCTCCCCAAAACAAAACTGAACCAGACACCTTCCTATGCAAGATCATTTTGAAGACCAGATGAAGCATCTTAAATATTTAGTGCAATTTAGACAATGTTATCTATTGATTTTCATAATCCGTTGACACACAGAGCAGTTTTCCAAGGGGAGCCCATGTTTTAAAGGGAGAGAATAGCTTGTAATTTTTAAAATAAGAAGCTATTTCTAATTTACTGTCATAGGCTTGGGTTTTTTATACATGGTAGTTTCTTTGACAAGTGGCACACAGTGACATTTGTACCCCAATACCACAGACACTCTCACGGACCTTTATATTTGTCCTCCCAGCCTAAGACTATAGATAGCTCACTGGGGGTCTTGAATAGAAATTTTTTTTCCCCACTAGCCCTGGTACATTAACTTGAATAATATACTGGATCTGTATGGCTTTAGAAGTAATAGAATTACCTACACTTATAAATTGGAAAGTGACATATTGCCACTACCCAGTAGTTAAATGTACCTTTCAGCTAAAAGATACAATATAAAAGTCTTCGTATTATAAATACTTTTCTTACTTGTAAATGCATACTTCCAGTGGTCAAGTTATTTTATGCTGCACAGTAAAATTTTTCCTTAATGATACTTATAAACTTTGTTTATACTGGGCACTTATTATTATTATTATTATTACTTTTTAAAGGAATATGCTCTGAAATATTACTGTATGGCTCTAGCCACCTCTTTCTGTTTAATACATGGAGGCGTGACGATTAAATTTCATAGAACAAATCATCATAGTCCCCAGAGGAAAACTAGCTAAAATGTTTATAAGCTTTAACGAAATTGAAAGACTAGAGAGTTAATAAAGCATTTAGTTTGTAGATGGTAGCTTGGTTCAGAGCTTTTGTAATTGTTCGATGCTGTTGTTTTTGTCGTGCCAGTATGGCTTTTGCTCGTTCGTTTGCTTTACGTTTATGGAAAAAGACGGTTTTGGCGATGTCTATCTGTGATTCTAACATTCTAAGATGTTCTAATATGTTAGCTAATTGCCAAATAAATTGATGATGGGTCAAGAAGTAAAGGGAGTTTCCATTTTGAGCCTTGAATGAAACACACAAATACATTAATGAGTGAAGAGCTCATATATATGTGAACATTCATATTAGAAATTGGGACACATTTTAGTCCAGAATAGCATTTTATTATTACTTCCTTCTTAGTCATGAATATATTTTGGGACAGACTCATCTAAAGTTTTCTGAAAGTCAAGATAGAGGAGTCACCATGTGTTGAGTTGCCTCACAAAGTATATTTGGGAAAGATGCCATTACATTACTTAATCAATACAATATTATTCTCATAATTCCCCGAAGCACACATATATCTATTGTTAATCATAGTCTGAGTCAGCATCGTGAATTTACCATTTTTAAAAATAAATAGTAGTTTTCTGTATGATTGACCAAATCGATTTTGCCAAGATCCAGGTCAGGCAAAATAATTGGCTGAAACATACAAAACTAATAGCAACAAAAACAATAAAAAGACTTTAAAAATCTGAAATGTATTTCCCACTCATTTTTTTTTTTATACTCCCCAAATGAATGAGACCATATAATGTTTGTCCTTCTCCGACTGACTTATTTCACTCAGCATAATACCCTCCAGGTCCATCCACGTCGAAGCAAATGAGATGATTATATATAAAGCTGATATCTTCAAAGTAGACTTTTTAGAGCACATGTTTGTCAAAAGTCAAGGGTGTAAAGCTGGCACACACACAATATGCCTTGCCTACAACCCAGCTAATTTTCACATAATATCCAATACGAGCTTGGATTGGGGCAGGGCAATTTTCTGTGCTGTAAATTCATGCCATGTTTAGACCATATGTGGGAGCTTTAAGGTTTCAAAATAACTGTGGGCATCAGCCCTTGTCTCCTATATTAGAGTGCTGATGATATCTGGGCCCAAAATAGGCTTTATTTAGCTCTGTTGCAAGTTGTTCATTAGAGTTTAAAACTCTATGTTTTAACAAACCATCTAAGCATTTGTGACCTCCCTGATCTCCATTCCTTATTCTTAATCACAACTACTGAAAATGCCCATTAAGCTTGCAGCATCCAGCAAGTCTAAACAAAGGCAGAAAGCAGGACGGTGAGATTCTGGGAAATTCTAATTGCTCCTAGGGAAAAGGACAAGTAAACAACTGAAATGCAAGGCTCTGTTTGGACCAAGACCATTTCGTTACCATTGCTGTTTAAAAGGGGTTTTTTTGTTGTTGTTGCTGTTTGAGGTGAGCACAAGCTCATAATCCATACTTTTTTTTTCAGTATTCTGAACAGGAGAAAATATGCTCAATACCAGTATCCTGCACATTAACTCCTCTCTCACTATTGAGAAAAGCAAAGCATCTGTTGCTGCTAATTGACAGGCATTTTATACCACCGGTGCAAACTCTTGCTTAAACATTGATTTCCAGCACAGGGTCCAGACATGTGTGTGTGAGGTCTAGAGACTTTAAATATCAGACTTATATGTTCATTTAAATACATCTCTCTGTGTTTTTGCAAACGTCTAAGTGTATTAACCTCCTCGAGGTTGGAGTCATTGCTATGGAAACAACACTACTTAATAAATGTCTGACTGCACATATCATTGTGCTAGACGCTAATAAATGGATAGATATGGCACCTTGGCTTCTGGTTTGTTACATCCCCAAAGGGACCTCTAGAGGAGTAATCAATGAACACTTGAAAAAGGATGGCCATTTAGATTGGTTTGCTAATATCATCTTAAAAGCAATTTTCAGTTCCTGAGATGACTGGCAAAGAAAGTGCCCTTGGAGGAGCCTAAGGCTGAAGGAAGCCTCCAGAGTCTGAGTTCTTGTAGCAGATAAGAGTTTTGTGGAGCTTTCTCATTTGCTGGAGGCCCCCTACCCCCTCCCACATATGAAGGCGCACAGTGACACTGCTTCAGGTTTAGGAATATTGTGGGTTTGCTTAATATGGGTGTGGATTATTGTGTGTTAAGAACGTAAATAGTCTGTGATTGAAATCAGGAAGTTTGTTGAACTAGACGGATGTATAACAAATAAAATATGAGTTAGCCTTTGCATGCCACCTAAGAGGAATGCAAAAAGTGTTCTTTCTAGAAATGAACGACTGTTTATATCAAAGTGAGACCCAAGTGGATCATAGTTACGTGAACAGAAAGAACTGCTGCATGTTGGCAAAGAGCTCAGACACTGGGATATTCAGGCTCCCCATCTTCCTGATGGCCATTTGGAAGGTTAAAAGATTTGGTTGAGGCCTTTGTGGCTCTCTGTTCATCAGCCAATGACATCCAACGCTGTGAGGTGTATCGTGTAAACCAGCAAGCTTGCCAGACCGATCTGCTTCTCTCGGCCTGTGTTTCTGCCCCACGCCTCACTATCTGTCCTGGGTGAAGGTTCCAAGAGTTACAGAAGAGGGCAAGGTATCCACGTAGGGACCTGAACTGACTTTTGACTTTTCCTTTCTTCCTGGCCAATCTCTGGGTAAAATGGCCAGCTACAATAAAAGACCAGAAGATGCAAGTTTATCGGAACTGGCTAGACTATATTTATTCAATCCCACTCCATTTCATGAGTCAGGACAATGAATTTCACAGGCATGGTGTGACCTGCTCAGAGTCACAGATCAAGGAAATGGCTGAACCAGGAAAAGAAGTAACCTGTCCTGAGTCCCAGGACAGGCTTCTGATGTAGACAAGAAGAGCTGGTCATGTTGGGGCATCAGTGGGGCCAACGAGAAAACAACCATATTTCCTTGCCTTCCTCACATCTGTGGTTATGCGGTACATTTCAGGCAAAGTAGTGCAAGTAGCGGTCAGTGGGGGAAGCTTCTGGGAAAGTTCCTCAAAAGATAGCCAAGTCCAGCCATCCTATGCCCCTCTCTTCTTCCCGGTTGGGATATGGTGGGGATGTTTGAATGCTCTCTGCCCTCCTTTGCAAGTGAGACAAGAACACGCAAAGGGAAATTAAAAGGACAGACCGGTCCCTGTTAACACTATGGTGCCGACATCGCGGACCAGTTTACCTACCTCCAGACTTTTAGTTACACGAGAAAAACAAAGCTCCCAATTTGTTTAAGACCTCGTTCAGCAAACATCTTTAAGTGCTATGGAGCTTAATCCCTAGCAGATATACATAAGCATATAAATGTAGGCGTGCTCACCTAAGAACGTGCTGATTGAAGTCTCGGAGTCTAACGCATAGTGCTAGGAATTCATGTCATTTTGAATGAGAACTCGGAATACAGTCGTACAAATGATGCCTATCCTATTAGGCATGTGTATTTAATTACATCCTGGAGGCAGTGATTGTAGGGAGAATCAGGTGATGTGGGCTCTCCCGTTAACTCTCAGGAAAATGTGCGAGGCTAGTTATTGGGCCTCAGTTTCCCCCCACCAAAATGCTGTGTGTTAGATAATATGAACTTCTTAAGACTCTTAATACCTTTAGACCTAAGGTTCAACAACTAGATCTCTTCTCTTTCCCTTATTTCAATCAATCTGTGATTTCACTTTCAGTGTATGGTGGGTTAAACAAGTCTCTTTTGCCTTGGGAATTCTTATATACTCTTTCATCTGAAATCTCCTCGCTTCTCCTTTTTGCCTGGCTAACATTCACTCGTTCTTCAAGTCTCATACTCAATATCAATTTCTTCAGAAAGTCCTGCCTGACCCTTGCATGTTATATTTGTCTGATAACATGCTGATATCTACCACAGATTATAAATTTCTCGAAGATTGGGGTTACGTCTGCCTTATTGCCATTGTATTCCAGCAACAGATGTAGATCCTGGCACCAAGTCCAGAATCAGTAATGAAAAGATGAATGAATACATGAAGAAACGTTGTTTCTGTAGGGAAAAGATATTCTAGTTTTCAAATAATAGGCTAATAAAGCAATACTTCCCAATGGAACACGGTTTATTTGTGTGTGGAGGTAGTTTGGCTATAGCTCCTATATAAGACTGAAGCCTTTTCATAATAGTAGGTTTTAGATAAATTTGCTAAGTACACATAGGCTCTGACTGTATTATTCATAGAAACTAAGAGGAATACTGCATAATATTTAATGTGGTTTGAACACTGGTAGGATAATTCATACATATGGTCTTCAATGGCAACTTTCCTAAAAATATTTCAAGGAGAAGGAAAAGCTCATTTAAAAATTTTTATTTGAGAGTATTTTTCTTATTTTTACAGGGTATCAAATAATCAGTTGAATAAATAAGCAATGAGATAATTGGCTGGACTTTGAATGAATTGCCTTTTGGATGGGCTATGCCCCCATCTCACTTGCAGAATTGAAAATGAGGGAAATTAGCTTGCCTTCTGAGAGTTAAATTATGAAAGCAACAGATCAGAACAGATATATGCAAAATTACCTTTTAAAGACAAAAGAAATTATACAGCAAACAGAACTTGACAGAAACCTGATTGAATACATTAACACATCTAAACAAAGAATATGCTACTCCTAAGAGGAAGGAGGTAGAGATCCAGGATTTGGTCAGCTGCAGGCACAGCAAAATCACAGGGGCAAATAGGATAGGAGGGGGTGCTTTAGAGATGGATGGGATGTCTGTACCACTCGGAGAAAAGGGAGCCAGAATCATTGAACTTTATGCATATTTACCCCACTGCTAGAATTGCCATTTTTTTGGTGAGATGAATGAAGGGCTGTTGGTTGTAGACTAATGCCATTTACTGTTTGATTCATTTTTCTCCCCTTGTCAGATTCCATGACCACGAAGCAATCTGCTGATTGTGATTTGGTGTCTAACGCAGGTCTGGCTACAGGGGAGACTGTAGGGTCTGGCTCAGTGATTTCTTAGGAAGAATTAATAAAACAACTTCTGATTATGATGTAGCTTTTCATGTTGCTTCCTTTTAGCACCAGAACGAGGTGATGATGCCAATATGAACATTATAGTCCAAGTCAATTTCTTATTGTACATAAATAAATCAGTATTTGGGGGTCCATTCAGAATGTATGTTGTGGTCTCATAGAGTTTAGAGTCAGTGTCAGTCTCACACAATTGCTAAGTCTAGGCAATGGACTAGAAGGACTGCGCATTTGAGATAGATGTCCAGAATCTAGAATATGGTGACCTTTAAGCCATTCCCAGACCCAACCAGACTTCTCCTAATAGCCCTTCTATTTAATGTAGAGTGGTCCTTTGTCTCGCAGCATTAGTATCCCTGGTTACTTGAAGAAATTCAGAAGTTTAGCTTCTGGTCCCGAATCACTGAATCAGTCTGCCTTCTATCAAGGTTTCAGTATATTTCAGTATATAATTTAAGAAGTGCTGTTTTAGGGGATACACCCACAATCTGTATCTCTCTATCTGGGTTATTGGGAGCTACTCCTTCATGGGTATTGCACACTGCTACATTTTTTGTTGTTGTTGTTGTTGGGAATGCCAACAATGTAAGTCTTCCGTAGATAATAAAGAGTACGTGCTCTTTACTCAGGCCACTTCTTGTGGGATGAGGTAGTGTCTCCTGGGCAGGCTTGCTTACTGGCCGCTAGAAACTCCGGGTTCCCAAAGCTCAGTGTTCTTCCCCTTTAACAGAACCCCTGGCATGTACAAGCACCCATATGGGCCATTTATATGGACTCTGTGGGAATGTGGGGCTCAGGGAATGGATGCAAATGTACTGACTCCAGGGCTATCATTCTTGCTGAGTAATAAAATCTTGTTTCTCTGATCCAGGGGTCTTGTGTTTTCTGCTAAAGAAACTATGGCAAGCTAACATTAACTTATAAGTAGGATAATCTCAGATATTTCACAATCATTGTCACATATTTCTTCAGTCTTTTTTTTTTCTTGCACAATTGCAAAAAGCAAAGTGTTAGGAGAACTGAGTTCTTATCTAGGTTCTACCATTAACTTGTTATGCCGAAGAATAGTTATTACCTCTCTTCTCTGGAATGATTTCTTCATGTATAAAGTAAAGGGAGCAGGGAAAGGGATGCAAGGTCCATGCCATAAAAATTCTCTGTTATTGTTCTCCCAAGAACCAGACATTTCTTTGAATGTTGGTGATATCAGTAAATATATGCTCTCATTTAGCCATAGGGGCTTGATACTTTCTTAGAAAAGCTTAATAAGTTATTTTCTGTACCCACTCTCATTCTACCTTAAATGATGGGCCTGTATTCTATGCATACGTGGTGCTTCATTTGGTGAAGATAGTTCATTTTTCATTGAACTCAAAATATACAAATTTCTTTCATTTTCTCTGGTTCGGTGTAATCTTGGTAATTTTCATGACCCTACTCACTTGGGGTATTCTAGTGTCTATGGAAGAACAACTATTTGTTCAATATGTAATATAAAATTCTTCTGACATTGAGCCTACACATATGATTTTCAAAGATGAAAGAACAATAGGAGAATTCAAGGGGTTAATGTGTGCTGCCTGCATTTGCCACTCTGAGATCATGAATTCATTGTACTGCTGGCTGGTCTACAGAGATGGGAAGGAATACACCTTTGCTGAAGGAGGAGCTGCCTGCACCCTACAACCTAAAGCGATGGAGAGTCTGGTAACATATCGTGCAGCACTGAAAAAGCCAATTGCTTCTGTCCCCAGTTAAAGCACCTAAGAAGTGGCTATAAAGCATCAACCTCCACATCAAACAAAGTGGTCATGGAAAGTCTGTGAACCTTAGAGCACAGACAAAACTATGACTCTTGTCTTTCCAACCAAGCCCACCATTTTTGATCTCCTTAATAATGTAGCCATGTTCGACCGAGAGAGAACAAAGATGATAGTAAGTAAAACATCGAAGCTACCAGTATTCAAAATTCTTTCTACCAAAAACATTTTCCTAAGGCTGCTAACAAATTAGATTAACTAGACTGGAAGCCAATTAAGTTTCAGGGCACACGGTTTTGTCAAAGTAAACCACCAACCTGGTCTCCTATTGTAGTTGTTAACTTTAAAGAGAGTTCTGTGTCGTCAATCTGCCTCCGTACAAAGTGGGCCACACAGCTTGTTCGGTCCCCAACGCTTTCCTCAGAGAGACTCATGGAGCCCAGCATCCAGAGTTCCCAAAGGAAAAAGACAAGGGCCACAGAGGACAATGGACTTGGGAGTTCTTTCCAGAGCAGAGAATGAGTAGCTGCCTTGTGCTCTACCTGAGGAACATATAATACAGGCAGAAAAAAGGGATCTTGACTCTTCAAACGGGCAGGAGCTGACCATTGCTGTGATAATGGTTGTTGTGGGTTTCCCCTTTCCCCTTTTATAACGGAAGTGCTATTACAGTGTTTTAGTTTACCATAGTACATTCAGCCCGTATGTGGCAGAAAATGTTTGTTTGAATCCCAAGTTGAGCTGCACACGATGTGTCACATTCAGGCTGACAGAAAGGACTGTGCATCACCGAGAGGTCTTGGATCTCAGATCCAACATCTGATAGAGCACTGTGATCATCTACCTTTGATAGGAACGGGTATGTTTTATATAGAGGAAGAAGGGCATGCCTGGCTATTTGAGTCACAGATAGACTGTAGTAAATACTACTTACTGGTTGTCCCTCAATAGCCATGTATCCTTTTCCTATAATAAAAAAAAATACAGTTTTGGCAGAGAATTCAGCTGTCACTAACCAAGAATATTATGCTAAGTGAAATACATCAGTCGGAAAGAAAAAAAATGGTATGATCTCACATGTGGAATTAAAAAAAATCAAATACATAGAAACAAAGAGTAGAACTGTGGTTACCAGGGGCTAGGAGGTGGGGGAAACAGGGAGGAGATGTTGATCAAAGGGTACAAAGGTGCAATTATGTAGGAAGAATGCTAGGGGTCTAGTGTACGGCACAATGACTGCCTTAAATAATGTGTTAAATACTGGAAATGTGCTATGAGAGTAGAGAGTGGGTATCAGGTGCTCTCATTACACAGACAAAAAGTGGTAACTACATGGTAATAAGATATGGTAATTACCTTGACTGGAGTAATTGTTTCACTAAATATATGTGCGAATATAGTGAAAAGTATATAGTGATGTATACATATATATCAAAATCATGTTGTGCACTTTAAGGATATACAGGTTTTAATTTAAAAACAATAAAGACACTGCCTTACATGAAAAAAAAACGTAAATAGTGTGTTCAGATTTGGGGAAGCATTGATAAAAGAAAGGAGTAAGATCCCCACCCCTCTATTCTTCCCACAGCCTGAAGTACCAATATTACGCTTTGAACTAGGTGGGATACTTGGGACCGTAATGTAACTTGGGAACAGATGGTACAAAGTGGAACAAAATCACGCAAGGAGACTATGTTTTTAATATTATGATGCCATTCTTGCCCTGGACTATCTATATCCCAGGCTTCCATGTGATAGGGAAATAAGCATTTTGTTTAAGTCAATTTTGGGTTTCATTACTTGCAACTGTTCCCTAATCCTAACACAGATGCTTTAGAAAACTTATCTAGAAAGTTATTCACAGATTTTAAAATTTTGTGTTCATTCCTGACAAGTCTCACAGGATTTTAATATTAATGAATAAGCATTGATAAATTATTTTTGGAATACAGCCCTTCAGCACTTCGGTTCAACAGAATTTTAATGGTAAAGTAGAATATAGATAAAATAATTTGCTTTTGTTCCTAGACTTCTGTTTTGGACATTTTTTAAAAGTCATTTTAAATAACAAATGTTAGAATTTATAGCTTTAAAGGCTCCCCTATGAAGAAGCCTACAGCATGGTGGCAATCAACAATGTTGGGGGAACGACCAAGCTCCTATAAGCTCCTATAAAATGACAAATATGAGTAAGTACTTAAACGACCATGCACCTGATGGTCTTTTAGGATGGAGAGGTTATAAACCATACACATAATGATGGTCATGAAGAAATGAAATCAATATGAGGTGATTTTTAATTCAGCCTTATGCACAGATACATACGCGCGCGCGCACACACACATACACACACTCACATGCATAGCTAAAAGAATCATTTCCAATCACTCAGATTTTTTCTATTTTCCACCGACGTGGTAATTGGCACCATTTCCAGTCTGAAACTGTCCTCTGTGTAAGCTTGTTACTTTGCTGCACTTTCTTCCTTAAACAACAACAATAACCACAGGAACAGAACACAGTACTTTTCAAAACTGTTAAAAGTCAGGCCTATCTCCCATTGAATTAAACAACTGTAAATCACAAAGGATAATAATGTTGTCTTTGTATTTGAAGATAATGCTTCTGAATCTCCATCAGCAGAATCCTGCCTTGGAGTTATCTTTTTCCAGTACCTTGATACTCACTTTTTCTGAACTCCCGAAGCCATAATTACCTTATCTAGATAGAACACTGCATTACATCTTGCCTCTCCTCATTCTCTAATTGAACCTAGATACTAAGTCTGATCTCCTACCAGCTGTACCGAACAGAGGCTGCTAGACTTTTCTCCTCACACTTCCCTTTCCTCGCATCCTCACCCTCCAGCCATTAGTACAGTGTGGTGTACACAGGCATTTGTATTGACTCGCTGATTAACCGTGGGGCTGGATTTGTACTAAGCCATCTTAGCTCTCTCATCCAGTTCCTATCATAACCAGTTGAAAGATGGGACTGGAGATATCAGTTATTCAAAACCAAAGCAAAACATAACAAAACACATGGATAAACAAAGGCAAGTTCTAGAGAGCTTAACTCTTCCTTGGTCTGGGACTGGAGAAAGTACATACTACGCTGGATATTCCATTGCATATAGTGGACTGTAACTAAATTGGTAGAACTATCTTGATGGGCTATTTTCCAGGACACAGAAATAATTTTTTAATGTTTGGCTATCAATCAGTACTGTGACCTTACAAGTCAGGTGATTTTCTATCTAACCAGGAGACAATGTGTTAAAAATCTATATAGGAAAGTTCTCCATGGGTTCATTCAGGGGCAAGAGTATTTGACTTTATTACAGTAGTCAGAGATGAAAGATTTTACTCCGAAGTATCTTTGGAGAGCTTCTTGCAACATCCTGTGTAATCTGAGACCAGACAATTATAGTCTGATTTACTGAACAGATTAACAGTGTCCTAGAAAAAAGTTAGGGAAGACCATATTAGAAAAAATAGTTCAGTACTAATTATTTTACTATTGGATCAGCATAACGTGTCAAGAGATTGAAGCAACTGTTCTTCCTTTAAATGCAAGTTGGCACAAGTGTATATGATTTTTCTAGAAATATATGAGGAAGCGATAAATAGGTTATACGTGTCTGAGGATGGCCACACGTGGCAGAGGAATTAAAGTTCAGACCAAAAGTAGCCTTTATCTTAGTAACTTTACCTTTAGTAGCCTTTATGTCAGGGACTGGGGTTGCTGCACATGCATGGTGAGACTTCTTAAGAACCAAAGTATCACAATATTTCGGTAATAAGTATTCATCACTGAAATTGTCACTCACATTTTAAAAGCGATCAATAGTGTATGAGAAGGATGCACATCACATTCGTATAACACATTAAAAGATGGTAGCACATGCCTACACGGCTATTCACAAGCTAGTGCTGCCTTCCTTTCCTTCCTTGTGTCCGCCCGCTTTTCCCTTCATTGTCCTCTGTGCTCCAGCCATACGAAATTTATTTTATTGCTTCACATCTGTCATTCTGTGTCTCACCTCCAGGAATTTACCACATTCTGTGCAACTGCTTCTGTCTCCAGCCTTTCCGTCAAAAAGAGCAGTCTTCAAAGGGTTAGGAATCAAGTCTTACCGGCTCACCTCTGTGTTCCCAGCACAGCACGGGGCTAGGCACTTAAGATAGTCAGTAAGCTGAATAAGTGAATAGATACTGCAGTTTCAAGAATATGACATTACTGGCTAATTTCATGTCCCAAAGTACGCAGCCTACACACTATAATTTTCTTGCTTTAAACAGGTAGGAAGAGCAAGGAAACAAAACACTTTAAGATACTTTGGGGGGATAAGAGGAAACAGATTCCAACTACTTCAAAGCAACTCAAAATATGTATTCCTTGTCCCCTGACCCTGGTCTGGTTATATTCCAAAATCTGGAATCTGTTGTGATGTTAATATGAAATACTGAAAATTTTTTATGACCCGGTGATATATTTTTCTCTTTGGCTTCATGGGATTAAAACATGACAGGATAAGCATCCCCTGCGGCCTCAACTTTGGTCTAAAATGTTGCTTGAGAACTAGTGTCACGCAGGGATGAGGCAAAGGGATGGAGTCAATTTTAAGAGGGAAACGTTCTGTGTTGCAGCAAATGTGAACAAGAAATGCTGCATGCACGTGTGGGCATTCGGGGGTGCATGAGCTTATCACAGAGACAGAAAAAAGTCTCACCTCCATCAGGGGTCAGTATATTGATTTGGAGATATTGTATCAAGTCATCCCTACCTCACAGTAAAGTTAAGGAAATTAGAGATAAAATGAGGCGGCTTGGAGTTATATAAGAGGTGGAGGAAAGACAAACGGATGAATTCTTACCATGCACCAAGTGCATATAAACACGTATCTTGTTTAATATATAAGATGCTTTCACTTCCATGTGAATAAAGTATGATTAAGTCCATTTTTCATGAGTAAATTGAAGATAAAAAAGGTTATGTAGTTTGCCTAGAATCTTGCAGTTTGTAGACGGGGAAGGAAGCTACTCGTCCTTAGTACTCACTCGGGTCAGTAGAGGCATATTGAAACCGGCGTGTATCAGGTCACGGGAGCCGGCTGTTAAACTTGAAGGAATGTGAGCAGTTTGCTAAATGTTTCCTTTGTTAAAATGAAGTTTTATAAGCTTGCAATTAAATAAATGATATTAAAAGCATGTTACAGCTCCTCAAAACTCATTATTTCAAAATTATTTTGTGACATTAATACTATGATCTATGATCTTCAGGTTTTTCCCATGACTCCATCCCTATGCCTCATCCCTACTTTACACTAGTCCTTAAGCAACATTTTAGACCAAAGTTGTGAGGCCACAGGGGATGCTTATCTTGTAATGTTTTAATCCCATGAAGCCAAAGAGAGAATGATTGGCAAACGCTCCAAATTTGGGGTTGATTTTTCATTATTGTTGTTGATTGTTGACACTTAAGAAAATGACTGTGAAAATGGTAATGGAAATTAAACATAAAAGTATATTGAATGTAGCCATTAAATCGTGAGTAGAAAACATAACTAAGAGGATTTTCTTTCAGGATCTAAAACCGTTATATGTTTTAGCAAAGAGGTTACCTTCATCTTACTCACCACCATAAATAAAACTAGCAACAGATACTCATAGCAGAATAACACTCGTAGTTGGGATACACCTCCACTTGTCAAATCATGATTGAATCGCAGCCATAGCTGGCCACAGATGCATGATTTTGGCCAGAATCAGTGAAAGGATTCTATGAGAGGGAATTGGCTAGATGGGATAAAATAACATTTTATCATTATTTGTAAATTTTGTGATACGCATTCTTTGTTGCAATTACACTTCTACCCCTGCACCACTCACTGAATACATAACAGTGAAGCCGTACAATTTTTATTAAGTAATACTGAATAGAAATATGGGGAGGTTTTTGCAAGGTATAAAATTCAATCTACGTTATAATTATAAATATGTAAAATAAGCACATAAAGATAGGAAGGTTTATGTGAAAATAAAAGGAGCTCTATGAGGATGACAGATGACATTACAACTAATTTACAGCACAACGGGGTAAATATGAAAAATAAAAATGTATAACAAAAGCCCGCCATGTCCTAGAAAGAGTATTTATAATTTTTTTGTGCTAATCTTATAAAATATTTTGGAAAGGAAGGGTGGGATGTGCTTCATAGAATACGATTCGATGGATACCTGTGGAAGGTTCTTTTGCTTACATCACAAAAACCATGTCTTGCTTTTTTCTTTAACTGCCGCATCTAGAGCTATAAAATACAACATGTACACGACCTTTCTCTTTATCTACTAGAATATTATACTGCCTTATTTTAACACCATTAATTTCATTTTCTCCAAATTTTTGTACACATATCTTAAGATTTGAACTCATCTTTTCAGTCAAGAGATTCTCTGGGAGAAGCAGTTTTCTTACATCAAAATGAACATAAAAAACAAACAAAAGATGGTCTGGGCAGCCAATTCTGTGACTAAGACTATTTTTTAAAAGTAAGCCTGCTTTTTTCCCAGGAATGTATGAGGAAATCTTCCTGCAAATTTCAAGCTCAACCAGGTTGTTTCCCAAATTGGCCATTTGCACTCCAGGGCTGGAGCTGAAAGTGCGCAGAATTGCTGAGTAATTCAATTGTGGGCTGAATCGATGCAAGTGCGAACGCTGCCCTGGTCAAAGGTTGGGCCTTAGGCTGCAACTTAAATCAATTTTGGGTAAGCTAAGTTTGATTACATTTTTGGTGATGAAGCTCTCAAAAGCAATTTTTGAGCTGCCCATTCTGGGGCTGTGTGTTGCTGTTCCGAAATTTATATTCCTGGTTAGAGAAGCTTCTATTTATCTGTTTTGGTGATGATGAAGTCCTGGAGTTGAGGAAAAAAGGAGAGGAAGAAAAAAAAAAAAAAACAAAAAGAGGGTATGATCCAGAAAGCAGGTGAATCTAGAACTAAAATATGTGAGTAATCATGTCCTTTGTCCTTCAGAAAATATGAAAACAAGAATAAGAAGGAGGAAGAATCAGGGAATATGCTAACAAAGAAAAAAAAAGTAAATAACAGAAGATTCTAATGGAGGTGATGTGTGGCAGTCTAAGAATATTTTGGCATACGAGACCCATTCCTTCAGGTGCTGCTGGCAGGAGGGATGTTGGGGAAATACAGGTGGTTCTGAAGTATGAGGTGAAATGGGTGTAAGAAAGGATGTCAAATATGGACTCCAACAGCAATACGCCAGCTTGAGAGAAATAAACACTTCTGCTTTATCTTTTTCCAGCAGAGTCAAGACCACAGAGTTGTGCATTCATAGCTTTTGCAAGTCTTCCTAAAAATGTGTTTGCTTAGTTAAATAGTTCAAGTATAGATATTGTCTACATTTGGGTAAGCATATTATTATAAGCTATAGGGCTCCCAAGAAATTGTTATTTTTTGAGTAAATATGAATTTTCCTTATAGGTATGACCACTCATCCTTAAAACATGACTATAATCCCGCCAGTTTTAGAAAAAGCACATGCTGTATGTTGTCTTATGAAGTATTTTAGAAAACTTAATTCTTTCTAAGTGGCCCGAGTGGTGACTCTAACGGTTCTTTGACAAGAATTATGATCTGCCTCACTAATTAGGCTGTTCCACATATGCACTAATTGGATTGATTTAAAAAATCAAAGAAAGGAAACTGAAGAGCATGCAACCTACCTCATACCACATTTTAGAGCTGGGTTACTCGAGTTATTTCTTTGCTTTAAAATCATTGAAAGAGAAATCTTGTAAAAAAAAAAAAGAAAAAGATAAAATTGGAAAAATCCAACTGACTAAGAATTTCTGGCCATGCCAGAGGTGAAACAACATCTCCACGCAAGCAAGTCTTGCTTGATTTATCCAAATCTTACTTAAACATGTAGCGCGCAGATATCTCATTTGTGTCTCCGGAGAGAAATCTCAATTGAATTATATTTATAAGTAGGGAAATCCAGTCCATGCTGAATAGACACAGTCAATGAGGATGTGCCATTTCTAGTCACTTCCCCAGCCACTTTACGGCTACGAAAGCAGAATTGACAGAGCTTCAGAGCAAGCGTGGCCCACTGAAATATCATTGCTTTTGCAATTAGTTCTTCCTCTTTTTTTCCTTTATTTGGAACATCAAAACAGGGGAGAAAAAAAAATCCAATTCCACTTTACTTTTCCTTTATGGTGATGTGCTCTATTAATTGCACTTCGCGTGGCCTGAGGACAAACGGGAAGGCTCATAAACTGGCACTTGGGGATGATCCTCTCCTTCACTTCTCTCTCGGACTCAGCATTTCCCAGGAGAAGACACCACAGCCCCAGAGTAGGGGTGGGAGGCAGTGCCCGAGCCACCTAGCCGTGCTCACACTACTGGATCCTGCCCCGGATCCCGTCCCGGCTACAGGGGACACACTGCGCGCTGGGCGAGTGTTCTGGGGAGACCACCTGAGACGTCCCCGCGAGGGGAATCGCTCCCGGGCCCCCCGTGCCGTCGGGGGGAGGCCAGCTGAGGCCCTCAGGAAGCCAGAGGCTGCTAATACCTTCTCCAAGCTGGAAATGCTGGCACCTTTTCATTTTCACAAAATCTTCATAGCCACAACTCCCATATACACAGGGTCACATTTTGGCCTGATTTGTTATAAGGGTCAGAGTTTTGTGAAACAGCAAGCAGGAAGATCTATTCTCGTGCCTTTCCATAGGTTTATTGGCCGACAGAATTGAAACTGTGAACATAAAGGAAATTTCCCTGGAGAGTAAAATTCTTTGTAGAGATGACAAAATGATTAGGCCAGCAGTGCTATTGAGCTAAACTTTATGGAAACTTGCCACAGAGCAAAACACATTAAAATACTTTTTTTTCCTTCCCCTGTCAATAAAAAATAATTTCGGGTTCAATGACAAAAACGTACAGAAGGGAAAAATATTGGCAGCCTTTCTACTATGTTAAGGGGTAAGTGTAACTGTTTTTAATATCAGTCAATACGTGAATACTACTTCTTTTAAACATACATAGATTTTTTTTTTCCTAGACTCTTGAAGCATTATGGCCGAAAGAGAATTTGGCTATTTATTTTATTCCCCTCATTTTATAGATGAGGAAACTGAGGCCAGAAAGTTCAGTTCAGAAGTAAGGACTTCTCCAAGGAAAGGCAAGAACCTAAATAGCCTGCCTCTCAGCCTAGGACCCCCTAGTAAAATTTTATGGCTGAGTTTGAAACTCTTTTTGATTTTTCAATATCTTTTTGGTACCTAATTCCCTCAAAACTGCTACATTTCGGGGCTGATCAATGGCACCAGCAAATAGCAACGCTCCATCCTCCCTTTGGCATTTACTGACCCCTCGTCAGCCATCGGGAGGCACGTGTAGCTTCAGGAGCTGGAGGATGCAGCTGTCAAATTGCCTCTTAACCTGAAGGAAACACATCAGTAGAGTAATTAATCTTGTACAACCCTCTCTATCAACCTGGCCACTTTTTTTTTTTTTACATCATTACAAGTGAATGCTTATGTGCATGGCTGATTTAATTAATAATTCTAATAAAAAAGACAGTATCCTAGCGATATACATAAGTACATGAATAAATGAATTGAAGAACCAGCGCCGTCCTGGAACCTCCACTGAGATGAAGCCACACTGTTCCTGGGGCTACAGGGATTGGGTTTCCACTGGTTTACCCTTCAGTGTTTGCATCATCCGTACCGGAGAGGGAAGAAAAGGAAAAGTGACACGTAATGAGGCACCGTATTTGCTATTTTACGTGTCCTGTATCATTTGATCTTCACAACGACCCGATAAAAATCAGGTGAGACAAGGAAGCTTAAAGACGGGGATTGCAGGAACCGACCAACATCCTGCACAGGCGACGGCGATCCGCTTGCTTCCAGAGCTTTCGGTGGTTGGCCTGTGTGGTGGAAAGAGCACTGCACCAGGAGCAGGAGAAACGGAGCCGGCTGCAGCTTTCCATCTGCTGTGACAATACGCAACTTGGGAGTTCCCGCACCCCCAGATGGAAAGAACTCCTAGACTGAAAGCTTCCAAACCTGGTTTGTGGAGGCCCATGGCTGTTGGCCAGGCCCCGGGGTCACTGTGCAGCGTGCGAGGGAGGGAACAGACAGGCTTTTCCACGCTTCCCTCCCCATCAGGCAAATGAACCCCAACTTCATCGTTGTTACAGAGTAAGGGCATGAGCACCAGGTCTTATCTGGGGGAAAGAAAGGAATCCACTGCTTCAAAAAGCTGGAAAAAAACCAGGTACTACCCAAGACTGCTCTTGCTCTAAGGGTCTGTCTTTTGACGTGGCTTCACGAGCGCATCTTTAGCACTTGGGTTGGGTTGGCTCTTACTCGTGCTGATCCGGTGACCGGGAGCATCATAGGTTCCAGCAGTTGTTCTGAGTGCTTCGACCTGTTGGGTATCACGTCTCACGGATGGCACTGGATGACTATTTTGTGTCTAGCTCCTCGAGAACACACAAAGCTTCTAGGCATAAGGTCAGGGAGGAAAATAAAAAAATCTTCTCGCTCCACTCCTACTGCATTTCAGCACATTTGTGTACATCCAGTATCTGTATGACGATTACGTCTGTGCGGATTCCAGCCCAGCAGAGTGCCTTCAGTAGGTTGGTGCAGCTCTATCAAAATCTACCTGTAACTGCAAACCTGATTTTTTGTCAAATATTTATTACTAGAACATCCAGGAAAGGCTTTCCATTAACATCTTAAAGCTGTGAGGATAAAGCTAGTTGGCTCACGTAGCACACTGTCTTCAATAATCACCACGTCTAAATTTATTACTGCCTCTTTCAACCAAAATGAAATTCCTATCTCTTTTAAGCTCCAGGAGGGGAGATCAATTTCAATCTAAAATATGAATCATTCAAATTTGTGGTATCACCTTTCACACGGAATCAGGGTTTATTATAATACACAAAAGTAACAGAGAGCCCATACAGTTGCTTACTGGCATGTGGGGACATTTGAAGCAAGCAGAGAGCTGAAATATTACTTGCAAGGGCACAGCTGGCTCCATATTCAACAAATCAGTCAAAAAATAACGTTTGCCTGCCTCAGTCAGATCTAAACAAGGAAAAACTGTTATGCCAGCCACATTCTTACTTTCTCCAACAGCCTCTTCCATTTTCCTTTTGGGTATCAGCTACTGACTTTATTTATTTATTTTTTTTTAATCTCAATGAGAAGGTGTCCATCAAATTAAACAGATTGGGAAGAAAGAGCCTCTAACATGAAAGGGGATTTTCCAGAAAGTTAAATAGCCCTGATTGTATAAAACATTTGAAATTGGAACTTCATTATTGTCTCCACAGGGTTGCCAAGGCAGGGAAAAGACAAAGTTATGGTGAGGCTTTCGGAGACTTTGTGTAATATTTCTGAGGCAAATGCTTTGTTGTTTGAATAAACGCATGTGCGTGCGCGCACACACACACACACACACACACACACAGGAGAGAAGTCCTTATGGCATCATGAGGACCTATATTCTAACAATAGGTTTGACACCCCACTTTTGGGCACACACGACACGGGGATTTGGCGCCCACAGACTGTAGCAATATCATCGTTGTCTACGCAGGCCTGTGTGCCAGGACTCTGTTGCTATTAAAGCTTGACTTGTCCCCAATATTTTCATAGATTAGGTCTCAGGAGAAGCGTGTATTACATCGAAGCTATGTGAATTTTAAGCAGTATGTTTATATGGCTAAGATTTTCTTCTTCTTAACTCATCTTCTTTCTTTCCCTTTAGACTGTGATTCTTTGGGTCCTATCATGAATATCCGGTTTCTTTTTTTAAAGAAGGCGGGAAACAAAGCATATACAACATATTTTGCCTATAGAAATGAATTCGATCAGTTACTGAATTGCTGATCAAATAATGGTGTAAATTTGATGAATTGGACCCATAGATGGCAGGATGGGATCATTCCGTTCACATCATTTTAGGGAAAGACTTAAAGGAATCATCTCTTTCAGTTGCTCATGTTCAGGAAGTAAAAACCACAACTGAAAAATAGTATAAAATCCCAAATAATTCTGAATCCCACATTTTTTACTTAATAAGGAATTTTGCTATGAATAGTTGGCATGCTGTCATCTATTATTAATTTTGTTCAAGCACTTGTTCCCTGCGGCTGGTCTATACTGATCCACAGAATATTTTTTTTTCTCTCTCTCTTTCTCTTTCTCACACACACACATACACACACGCACACACACTAAGAGATGTTTTCTTTTTTTTTTTTTTAAGAGATGTTTTCAAGGCAGGTTATATTTCAGAAATTTCTGGACAGATGGTCTAGAAGGTGAGGGATTCACTGTATACTAGGTTTCCCACAGTTTTCCTACAAAATTCTGCTTTGCCCTCACTTGAGAAACTATATATTCTTTACCTAAAGTCATTCTACTGATGAGAGGACTAACATTTCTGCTCAGAATGAGATGTCCTCTGACTATGACAGTCTAAAAGTCCACAGGCCACGGAAGGCAAAGGGGTTTAAGGTGACTTCACTTTTAATCAGTCCTTTGTTGCTTCTCTAGGACTGAAGAAAGATGTGAGGAAAGGGGCAAAAACAGAATGAGAGAGGCTTGCAGAAGAGCAAGAAGCGCAGGAGGGACGATCACCAATGACTGGGGTGCCGCGTCTCTGTCGGCCACTGGGCCTATTACTGAGCAAGGCCCAGTGCAGACCAGGCCCTGAGGCATCAAGGCAGATCTTCAGCCCACGTTCTTCCTTTCACACCCTCGCCTGTGGAAGCGGTAGTGTACTGCCCATGTCTCTACTTCCTCACCCACTTCCTTCACCTTTCTACCCACAGCATCGTGACTTCCACCCCCAATTTGCTACAGAAGCAGCTTTGGCAAAGATCACCAATAATTGCCAATTGTCAGGGACAGTGATGGAGTTTAAGACGTCTCCCATCTGCTGTACCGTTGGACACTGCTGACCTTCCCTTTTCTTGAACAGGTCTCCTCCTACGGCTTCCATGGCACTGATCTGCGTCGGGCATCCCTGCCCACACGGAATCCACGAGCTTCTGAGGGATGTTTCATCTTCTGCTCATTCCTCAATGCTGATTTTACTTGGATTTTGGCCCTTGCTCATCTCTTTGCCATACCTAACTGAAATTACCACCTTCATTCTAGTAACTTCTAATTCATATCTCCATCCTGGAGATTGCCTCCAACTGAGTATGTCTAAAATTAAAGTCATTTTTCTTCTTTCCACCTCTACCTTCTCCCCAGATCTGAAAATGCTAATCCTCCTCTCATGTTCTATCCTGGTTAATCTCACCCAAGTAAATGGTGGGATTTGTCTAGATTCTCTCCACATTTAGTCATGAACTCCTCTCTCTACTCTTTCACCTCTGCTCCCCTTTTCGTGCAATTCTCTTCTTATAAGTCCAATATCTGGGTTTAGCCTTCACATTACCTAAGAATGTCTTTCAGAAAGTAAATTGATCAGATCCTTCCTTTATCAAAAATCCTTCAACAGCTCTCCAAAACCAGAAAGATAAAGTCCAAGTTCATGTGCAGCCCCTCCTGTCCTAATTCTACCAACTTGTCCAGTCATCTCTCAATACTCTCTTCTCCCATCTTCTACCCCAATCCTATAAAGGTACTACTATGTCTTCAAATGTATCTGATTGTTTCAGCCTGCCATGTCTTTAGAGTAGCTACTTCATTCCAGAGTATTATCACCCCCACCCCCACCCCCACCCCCACCCATTTCACACCCAGGCTCAATCCTATCACGTCCTTTATTCAAGGGTCATCTCTATAGCTCACCATCAGTCGCTGAGACTGAGTTGATCATTCTCTCGTTTGTGTCACTGTGCACTGTGCTCATGATTGTTCCTGAATGAACCCTGCAAACTTCGACCTTTGAAAATGACCCAATGGTGGTATTTTGAGTTGTATCTTGGTTATAATTCTCATACTGACATTGCCTATTCTAGATGACAGTCCTTTCATGGCCCTCAAGACCAGATTAAGAGCCTCTTCTCTGCTTTAGTTGCCACCATTACTGTATTGCATTACAGTTGTCTGTTTCTAATTCCTTTCCTCTCGTCCATCAGAGAACTCTCTGAGGATTGGTCTTCTAGATCTATTAATTCTTTTCTTTTCAACATTGAGCACAGTGCTTTGTACATTGTAGGCAGTCAATATACATATCCAAATACATCTATCTATCTATCTATCTATCTATCTATCTATCTATCATCTATCTAATGAATGAAGGCTGCTATTCAATAAATTATTTGAGCCTGAAAATTTTAGTTTGCCTTTACTCTTTGAATCTTCTAGTTTCCTGAACTTCGATGCAGCAAAGATCATATTTAATCTGGAATTAGCGCCACAAAGTCTGGTTCCTTCACTGACCAAGGATGAGGTTAAGTTATGAGCAAGAGTTGGGGCATTATTTCAGATTTGCATGACTTCTCCCTGGCTTGCCAGTGACACTTTACCCTCTAAATCCTTAGTAAAGTGTTGGGCTCTGGGTTAACAAATAAGGGCAGCCATCTATATATCGCTTTTTGAAATGAGCGCTGTTAGGGGATATAATATAATAACAATGGCTAATATTTGTTGTTTACTTTGTTCCAGGCTGAGTGATAAATGCTTTACATGCATTATCCCGTTTAATTTTTATCCTATCATATCCTCATTTTATCAATGAGTTAACTGAGCCTTTGGCATTTGCTTACTCAAAGTCACACATAACTGATATGTAGTAAAACTGGAATTCAAACCAAGGCCTCCTTGATTCATTTTATGTGAAATGCACGCACCCCCCCCCCCCCCAAAGAATGCTGCATTCTTTTTTGGATGGTCTTAGTTATAGAAAAGCTCTAAATTATAGCTTCCTGTTTTCTGTCTTCTTGGTGATCTAGGTTGTCACAAACCAGGAGTAGACTGTATCAGTACAAGTTTCATCCTAAATGGTTATGGATGGGGAACTGATTCCTAGTGGCTAAAGCTGTTAGAAAGCAGTCAGTTTGGGTGTTTGCTATGTATAGACACTATACTAGGAAACTCACATTTCTGATAACCCTGTCTCTGAGTGTACTAGCTATTTAGTGATACAAACCATGAAAACATGAAAATATTCTTATTCATGGCATGTTCCAAATATTAACACGTACACAAGTGGCAGACTTCCCACAGTCTATTTCTTTTCTCCTGGATAAGAATACGGGCAAGCTAGCTTTACACACTCCCTTAACTATAGGATGGGCTGATCTTCAGCAATAGATTTTTAACAGTTGGTCATAGGCCAATACTAGACCAGCTTAGGATTGGCTTCTAGTCTTGGATCAATTTAGAGGTTGAAGATGCTCCCATTCATAGACCTTGTGAAGCTCTGATAAAAGTTCTTCTCACAGTGACACAGTGCACTTTCCAGCTAGCATCACATGAACTTTAAGAAAGCTGCGTTTCCCCATAATATAGTTTATAGATTCACAATGCCTGTGTCGGGTAACTGTGCCATCCAAAGAGACTTAAAATTTGTCATAAATATGTATGTTTAAATGTCCCTGAGTCTCATTTTTGTATAAGCTTTTAGTCAAACATTCAGCCCATTCATCTTTCATATACTTAAATTAGATATCTGGCATATGTTGTTTACATCTAAACACTTATTTTAAAAAGTTTTATATGTTGAAGTATAGCACCCTGTATTATTAAAGAAAAGTTGATAAAAAAACACAAGGAGGACAAATATGTTGTATGTGGAGGTTTAGCTTTGGCAGAGTGTGTTGCAAGCGATGCGATTTATCTTTCACTCCACTGATGTTTTCATATTCAAAGCAAGAGACAGGGAGAGGTAAGAGTTAAAAACTTGGGCTCTGCAGCAATCCGTAGGGATGCAGGGTTTTGCTTTGTCACTTATTAACCATTAGACTTTGGCCAAGCTTTCAATCTCTCCTCATCTTAGTTTCCTCATCTGTAAGAAGGCGATGATAGAATTTACCTCTTTGGATCACATGAGGATTAAGTGAACAAATTCATATAAAGAGATTAGAATGGGATCTGGTCTACAGTAAGCTCACAAGGAGTGTTACTTATAATCCTTCTGGTATTGCCTTGCATATCTAGAGATTACAAATGCACATTTTACATCTAAACCCCAGTTCATTCATTCACTTATTCATTAGCCATTCAATCACTCATTCACTGTTTAACAAATTCATTTATTCCCTAAAGATTTCCCGATTACCTATTAAATACCAGACGCTATGCTTGGTGATATGGGAGATAATGCAATGAATCAGGTATTGATTCCATATTCTTAACAAACATAATTTGGTGGAGAGAGATGAAAAACATATAAAAATAATTATTGTACAAAACAGGAATGCTCAGTGCAATAAGAGCTTCAGATGAGGTTATATAAGGGTTCTGAATATATAGACGTTTTCCCAGACTTCTATGGTTATGCTCATAATTGCAGACAAGATTTGCATAGTATGTCTTTGTTGACAAATTAATCAAATTGCACTAATGTCTACATATAGGAAGCCAGTGGCAAAGGAAGATGATTAGACTACATTCTAAAGACACCATGTTTAGGAGCCCTTTCAGCAGTGCATTATCTCCAGATGACTGTGGAGAGGTTGCCAGAGTACCACAAATGCCTAAGTAAGTGTCATTTGTTCCTAATTTGTCACTTTTATTAATGTTTCAGTTTCAAATATCAGGATATGATTTAGAAATTCAAATAGCAAAAAGTTAATGTGTTATTAAGCCTTAAATTTTTCTTTACTTTGCCTTTTTAATTCATTTATTCTTTCAGGTTCTTGAATATTTAAATCATTTAAAATATTAATAGTACACCAAAGAAGTATCAATATTTACATTAAATTGAAATTCACACTGCTGTAATATTTTTAATGGCTTATATTATTCATAATTACACTAAATAAATCCTCCTCATGGAAGAAACTTAAGCAAGTTTATTACACTATGGCTATAGCTATAGCATGGCAAGTAGTATTTTTCAGAGTGGGGGCATTAAGAAATATTAAATAATATTAAGCTCGAATAATACGTGATGTGTTGCTTTTAAAGTGTGCATAGAGCAAATAATTTTCAAATGATTATTTTCTACAAACAACCAATATGCTTTATCTAGAATCAGAAGTTCTTAAATTGTGGTAGTTCAAAGTTCATAAATCATGAAATTTCTTATAGTATATTTTTAAGTAGTAGGAGTATTATATATCCCATCTTCACATCGGCAAAATAGACATGATCATGTCTGTGATGAATTACACAATATTCACAATTTTCAGAGACGGCTTATTATCACAGGATGATAATACAAATATATGTGTGTCAGCTTACTATAAAAATATTAACTGTAAAAGATAAGGACGATTCAGATAACTTTGTGGAACTGAAAAGACAGTCTATGCTGTGTAATCTTTGAACACTTCGAGAAACACTCCACTTCAAAATTAGGAATATTTTATGGTTATGAAAATGTGTTGTTAATTCAGCTTCCAACAAGCACTGAAAGTAATCATGGGAGAAAACATCAGCTCAGGTTTCTCTTCAACTAATCCTCAAGTCTGTTCCATTTCTAGTCCTTAGGAACCAAGATATATTAGAAATATAGTACTTACTGTAGCAAAACCTTAAATTGTATTTCAAATACAGTTTTAGGTAAAAACATTATCATATAGGATGAAATATTCTGTCCATGATCATTTACTTACTCTTTCATATTATATATGGCATGTGAAATTCTCACTATTTCCAGATGAATGTCTAAAGAAAACCAACCAAGAGCAAATTCAACTGAAATTAACCTATGCTTAAGGATAATGTCATGCATTTTTAAAAACAAAACAAAAACAAACAAAAGCCCACCACACCATCTTCAGTCAGAAGACATTTTTCAGAGGGTCCTATTGTTTGGGGATTTTTTTTCCCTTTTCTCAGCTCTAAGACATTTTTCTCAACCCATGTAGACTTCAGAAGGGATTAAAAAATTCTCAAACACTCATACCACTTAGGGGCCAGGTTTCCTCTGTGTATGGGATGTGTCCCATCAGGCTGAGTTCTAAAAGGAACATAGGCCATTCTCACGTTTTATCTCTGCTGATGGACAGGAGCCGAGGGGCCCCTGGGAGCATTCTGGCAACACTGTGTTACTTACGGTTGAGAGGCAGGCTCGCATTGGTTGTGCCTAGCTTGTTGGCAGCCACACAAGTATAGTTGCCGAAGTGCTCCTGTGTCACATTGGTAACCGTGAGAATGGACCTTGTGCTAAAGTTTTGAATAATAATTCCTTGTTGGCCATTGAAGAGCCTAGAAGACAAAATAGGTAAATATGCATCGTGAATACCATTTTTAGTTTTACCTTAGTTGACGTTGTCATGGCAACCCAAAGACAGTTTTGGCCACACAAGTGTTAGCACATAATGTAATAATGGTGCAATTATATTTTCCTTACATTAGTAGGTACCGGGGAGGAGAGGCTGTTTGACAGCTGTAGATTGTTACTACGGGATTATTTGTACTCTGCAAGAAACTGAATTTAGATTTCTGCATGTCCTAGTCTTACATTGATTTGTATTTTAGAAAACTAAACACACCACAGCCATGGCACCTCATCTGTTAAAGTTGAGAAAGAGCAAAGCAAATTAAATATAATGATTTTATTAAAAAACACAAGCTGATGGTTTCTAAAAAGCTGCCTAGAATACGTCTAGGCCATTTCAGTTGCTGTTATTGGAACACTCCGGTGCAAGTTAACCCCACAAGTGTGACAGGATAGTTCTGAATCTAGGGCTGACACTGCTTTGCTGCTGCTATGTACAACCCGGACAGGTGACTTGCTGGTAACCCTAGGAAGAAAAGCAGCTGTCTAGCATTGAGAGCATTTCAAGTTGAGTCTCACCTTGACAACATCTTAGGAATATGCCTGGGAGAGTCCTCTAACCTTTCTGGGCCTCCATATAAGATTCGATTTTTCCCAATTCCACTGACTACCCAACAATCTGTCTCCAGGCTTACCAGCAGAGGCCTCATTCTCAGATAGGCTGGATGGCAGAGGGTCACCATCCTCAGAGCTTGCCATGCCCACCTCTGCTTTCTTTTTCCTGATCTGCATCCAGTGGTCATCAGCTACTCTATCTCTGCCAGCTGGAACCTTCCCTCCTCGCTCAGGTCTGATCTGTGTCCTACTGTCCTACTCTAATGCTCCTTAAATGACTCTTCCTTCTCTCTCGCTCTCTCTCTGCATGTTTTTCTCAAAATTGTTGTGAGATTTATGAAACCAAACTGCTCTGTAGTAGTTTCTGTGCACACAGGTCTCTTTATCCCAAGGAAGTTCAATTGCTTTAAATTCGTCAAAAGGCGAGGTCATATGGACATACTTTATTTTATATTTGAGTCCTGCATAGTACTTAATGGTCCACGAGAAATAGTTCACAGATCAACAGAGTTAGGATCACATCCCCACATTGCAGGGAATGGTAAGCCTCCTCAAGAAATTCTCTTTCTATAGATGAATTCTGAAATAATGAGGATACCAACCAGCTGACAATGTCTCCCTAAAAAACCCCAAAGTTAAAAAAAAAAAACCCAAAGTTTACTATGAAAAGATGTGCTGATCACAATATGGGCTATGAAAGCTCACAGCCCAAATGGCATGGTGCTTTTTCCTCCTTAATATGTTCAAGTTTTAGTACTAAATATTTCTTTAATCACGAAGATGCTAATAAATGGCATTCCCCTGAGAGTTTAGGTTGAACTCCTTTGCATTACATTATGTGACTTGCATCTGAATTCAGATAAAATATACTGTAGTTACATGCAGATTAAAATAAGCAGCCATGCTTGATTACCTTGGGAATTAGTTATATTTCAGGTAATAGCTGAATTTGACTTATCCAAAACTCAAACTTTAATCAGATTAATAAAACTTTGAGTTAAATAAACATTGAAAAACTTTAACTTGAGCAATAAACCTAATGATCTGCAATTCTGACACAAGAAAATAGATCATAAAATATCAAGGATATAGTAATTTTTACTCCGCTGTCTCATATTGCAAATCTATCAATATTATTGCCGAAATACTACCATGATTATTGCATATTTTTCTGCATCACATTAGTAATTTTATTCTTAACAAATTAGTGAATACTATGTATAAACACCCACAGCCTCACTGTGCAGGAAGCTTCAGCATTATGGCTTAAATCTATCTGCCCACAGCTACACTATGGACACGTTCTCCAGCTCTCCATTGCGCCCCACCTACCAAAACTCAGATTCATTTTGCTGCTGAAGAGTTAAGAAGAAGTCAGTCAGGGTCTTCATTTGGCTTGACTCTGGGGAGAAACTCTCAAGGGAGTATAGTCAGTAACTTGATGGTACTATTTGCTTCTGTTCCTCTGGGCTGTCTTTCTGAGTTGGCTTTCAATTCTCTGCCCTTCAATGTGTCTGAAGGCAAAGTCCCAGATGTTGCTAAATCACGCAGCCTATCCATGCTCTGGATGTGTAGGCCCACTCTTGGGTGGCACATCAATGGCACAGCAGCTGCTGCTCCACTCAGTCTGGCAAGTAATTATGGCCAATAAAAAAGAGAAGTACCTTCCCCTGGGGGGATTGTCTTCCCTCTAGAGGAAGTTACCTTTCTGAGATTACTGGAGTAGTCCAAAACTTACTTTCTTGTAGAATTGGGAGTTTTATAAATGCTGACTCCTCAAATACCCTGGAAGAACCCATCTTTACCCAGTAGCTGGCTGAGACAGCTTTTCCAAAACCGAGCTTGAGGGGAAATGCCTTCTGAGATGGTATGTATCTCTGGAGGTTTACTTCTATGGTTTTCCTACGGAGTCCTGAGGGTACATGGGGTGAGCGGCTTTCTCAGCTATTCAAATCAATTCTGAAAATTGTCATTGCTACAAAGATGAATCCTATGCTTAGGTGATTAGGGACTTGGCTGGGCAGCACATGTCTTTGAAGATCTTTCAAGGCCCTTCAGAAGGTCAGAACTGAAGAGAAGAATCAATCAGATATATAAACAGGCATTTACAATTGGGTTTATTTTAATCACAATGGGGACTCTGTTGAGACGAATACTTCTATCCTTAGTTACTGACTATCGAAATCTAAACCACACTTATAAGTCCCATCATGTACGTCTGTAATATAATTTCAATCTTTGACTAAAAAAAAAATAATAAAAGGGCTCCTTAATTGATGATTTTTTAATGAAACAGTTTTATTCCCAAATGGTTGGATATACTTATATTTTCTACAAAGAAAATCATTTTTATTAATACATATAAATGAGAAATTTAATTGTTACTCTGTGTTAAAGAAATTCCTTGATAGCTTTCAAAAATGCACATATCAGCCTATTAACAGAATGATCCTGGCCCCACTGAATTTTTTATATCCATCTCAGACTTGTTTGAAACCAGACTTCCTTACATCAGTGATATGAAATCTTGAAGTGACAATTCAAGCAATAGTTCACAATATACCTTGCAATAAAACCAGAGAACTAAATCTGGAATATTGCCTTATTTGGAGTTCTCTCCTTTCCCTAAATAAGTCTTTCAAGTTCTAAGAGAATCATTCTTGTATTGCCTTGGATTAGAGAATAAGAGATGTTTTCTTACAGTCCCTTCCCCCAAAAAGAGAGAAAACAGTTCTGTTGAGTTAGTGGTTAAACATGGTATTCCTTCCCTCAGAAGTAGATCAGCAGCATTTGGTGCTTGCCTAGAAATCCCCAAGCATTTTTAGTTTTTGTGTTTTTACCTTTCAGTGGACCCCTCGGCTATGAGATCCTTCTATTATTGTGGACCTTGCTGTCTTCTACCCTCTGCCACCTATGGTAGTTTGTTGCGTACCACTAGGATCAGAATGTTTGTGTCCTCCCAAATTCATATGTTGAAAACCTGAGCTCCAAAGATTATAGTGTTAGTGGGTGGGGCCTTTGGAAGGTGCTTAAAAATCATGAAGGTGAAACCAAGATGAATGGGATTAGTGCCTCCAGAGAGCTCCCATAGCCCCTTTGGTCATCTGATGATACAATAAGAGGTTAGTAACGCAGAAGAGGACATGCTTGCACCTAGATCTTGGACTTCTAGCCTCCAGAACTATGAGATAACTTTGTTGTTTAAAAACCACCCAATCCGTGGAATTTGTTATAGCAGCCCAGAAGGATGGAGACACATACTGAGGACCATTGCCCTCATTCTTCTTCCTTCTGCCTTTCACTAATGCTTCATAAATCTGTGAACCGCAGGCTATGTGCCCTGCCAGCAGATGCTGCAGGCAACTCATAAACAGCACAGCCTGACCAAATGACTAGTTTGGAATTAGAACAGTCCCTTATATTTTCAAGTGTCAGTCTGAAAGAAGTGGCACATAGAAAGCATGCTAATAACTGAGGATACTCATATATCTGGTTCATGAAATGTTCACGAACTTTACAATCAGAGCCTCTCTCAGGCAGTAAGTAGGATGGACAGGTGAGTCCACTGCAACGTCCAGCGGCAAAATTGACAACAAAGCCATTGGCACTGATTGTTAAGATTGCAAAAATAAAGGAACAGCTATACCAGGCCTCATTCATTTTATATATAAATCAAGCCTCATGACACAGTTTGGGGCTCTTGTTTACTATCTGCCCTTCCAGGTCAGGAGTAACAATAAATATTCTGGAGAAACAAGCTTAGTCCCTGAAATACTTCATTGCTCATAGAGGAAACATACATAAGTCTGTCAGATAACAACCTTTAAAAAATCAAAGTAACCTGAAATAGGAGTGGGAGAGGTGTTCACAAATGGTAATAGATCTCTTATCGAACTAGAATTACACGGAAATACGGTAATTATATATCATGTCATATAACTGGATAAGATTATCATTGTCTTATTAATTGACCTTTGGGTGGTTAGCATAGCAGAGATGGAAGACAGTAGGGGCAGAAGGAGTTCTTGAATCATAAGAATTCTATGTATGAAGAGAAGGAATGTAACTTCCAACAGTGGATTACAGGCTTCTGAGTTCCAGGAGGTGGTTAGAGCTAAGAATATGACTTAAAAAAAGAGCTTTAGAAAAAAAAAAAATCATGGTTGATGGTAAAAAAGTCACAGGTGATATGGTTTTAATGAAAATGAAGTTTTACTTGGTCATCAGATGATGATTAAATATCTCCCAGCCTGAAGGTACTGGATGTAAGAACCAGAGGGGGAAAAAGATAAATAGGACACAGTTCTGTCTGAGGACTTGGCTACACTTAAAAATGTGATGATGACACTGAGATGGCATGTAGGTCTTTGCACAACACATCTCAATGCCTCTCCCGGTGATAGATTTTTAGCTAACATATATTTTGGCTCTGAATCATGGCTGTATTTCTAGCCTTTTCAATGTAAGCAGCAGTGCTTTATGTATAAGGAAAATGTTAGCTATACTCAACATATTTATGACTGAAGTAACCTAACTTTAAAGAGTTTCAACGTTGTACAAAAAGTTTGGTGTGATGAGTGTGGGAAACTGACATTCAGGAAACAGTTAAGCATTTCCAAATGCGTATCAACTCATCTTCACAGCAAGCCCAAGAGTGCAGATTTTACAGATGAGGGGAAAAAAGTTTAGGGAGATTAAGTTATGTTCTATCATCTGGTAAGTGGTAGAACCAACATTCAAATTCCAGAGCTTCTGATTCTTGGTCTTGTCCCAAAGTAGCAACTGGTATTCAAATCATTAAGTGGAAACCAGGATATTGTATTTGAGTTTGAAAAGACATGTCAGAAATCATGAGTGGTTCAAGGAAATTAAGTCAAGCCAGGGAATAGAACCAGGAGAGCGAAATAACCAAGTAATATATGCCAGGAAAGGCAGGCCCAACCTGTGGGGTGAATCTGATGGGATAGAGAGTAAAAAAAAAAAAAAAAAAGTAGGGTCCAGTTCAGCTAGCTATCTGCAGATTCCCTGGGCCAGAGGCCTCTTAACTATCTATGTGGGGCTTAGCTATGCCCATCAGTCTCTTATAGCAACTGTCTTTTGCTCCCAGTGGAGTCACCCTTTCAGGCTACTCACCCTTTCAGGCTACTCAGGCTCAAGATGAGAAGCATGAAATGGTCTCTTGCCCTTTTTCCACCTCAAACTACCTGCCAGACAACACATACTCTCAGCATTGACTATTGTTTTTTTTTTTCTTCCCCTGCGTTCATTAAATATTTCGGTTGTAGTAAATCTCTTTCCATAACGTATATGTGGAATATAGTCAAGGATGGCAGAAAAAAAAAAACACATAACCTAGATGAGTGGCAAGAACGCAATAATTTTAAGTAAGTTCAAAACTGCCTCTAAAGTTTGAGTCCTGGTGATGCTATGGAGTTACTGGGTCCGTTCTGAGTTTCTCAAACCATCATCATGTCAAAAATTTCTCTTTACCACACCATTTCAGGTACAAGTCTTCATACATTTGCATGATTTTTGATTTCCATCCATATTCCCCATTAGAGTGCAACTCCATTAGGCAAGCTTCCTAGCTTTTGCTATTCATTGTGTTTTAAGCACGGAGCATAATGTTGGTACTTAATAGGTATGTGGTTAAGTAGTTATTGTATGCTTGACTGAATAAATTATGCTTTTACATTTTTGTACTGCTTAGTTTTTTCATCTGGGAAATGGAAAAAAAAAATGAAGCCAGTCTCAAAGTGTTGGTGTAAGAATGGTTTTAAAATGCACAAAATGCAATATCTCTACATACACACACATACACACTCACATATATCAAATGCAGTAGGCACTAGAAATATGATGGGTGTTATTATTGTTCAATGATGGGGTCTGTTTCTTAGACAGAACAGATACATTTCCTCTCAGATGGCAGCAAAATATTAAATATTGAAAATACAGGAAATTATTTTTAAAGGAAAGATCTATGAGAGTGACTGGAAAGATCAGAGCATCATGATTTCAAGACGTGCCAAACTCAGTCTCAATTACTTGTGTATCATCAACCTCATCTAGGTTTTTCACAGATGTTCCGGTAGATAAAAAAATAAATAAATAAGAGTAAAAAGGAGGAGGAGTAAGAACTGCTAGATAGCAGAAAGAAATGAAAATTGATGTGAACATGCTGCTATAGCAACCTACTGGTTTACTGTGTTGCTTGCTACTTAAGGCTTGAATACAATATGATATCATTTATTCCTAGGAACAGACTGAAGAATATCATGCATCAATGTCTCAGCCCCAAGGGGTATCTATCTTTAGTTGCACATTTGAATAAATTAATGTATTATAATATATTAGGACATTTTAATGATTTTAGACTTTATTAGGCTATTTAAAATGTATGTCTTGTTTACTTTATCAATTTTAATGAAATTAATAATTTTAGATTAGAGACCTTTGGGCTGCCTTACTCGTGACAGTTTGATTCACGCAGGGAAGACACTGCCTTTAACTTTATATCAAATAAACAAAGGCTATAGTGCAAGTGTCAATCCTCCTCTGGCTGCAGTTGAGTCTTGTATCCCTGACAACCTGGCCTGTGACTAGATACTTCCCCTCCGCTTGCACTGCTTTTCTAATATCATTGTGTTCACGATTTTAATGTCAAATTTCATTCCACAATATACCAACACAACCGTTTTGCAGGGATCACATCCACAAAAAAAGAGATCCTGGGGCCTCAGAACTGAGCAAGGGGGAGCAGCTTCTTTTCTGCAGTCACAGAGTGGGTTGACAGTACCCTGCAACCTAAGGTAACAGACGAATATGGGACTAATATTGTCTTCTCGGTGTGAAAATGAATTAAAATAAGAATGGCTATTCTTCATCGTGATTAAGAGGCCACGCCTCACTTTTGCAACGGAGTGTATTTCAAACACCATGTTAGAGGCTGGGAACACGGTGACAAAGAGGGCGGGATGCTCGCTCGTAGTAGATTATAGCTCAGGAGGAGAGAGATGGGTAACAAAGTTGAGTATAGTTGAAGGGGTGCTTTGATACAGGCAAGCCCGTGGCAGTTCCTCTGGACAGACTCCTTTCTGTGTAGAGAGGGGTCAGGGTAGTTTTCTGAGAGAAGGTGATATCTGAATGGAGACTAAAGGAGCAGTGAAGGGCAGCCAGCCCAAGGAGGCCAGGATAGGTGTGAGTGTGTGAGGGTGTGTGTGTGTGTGTGTGTGTGTGTGTGTAGGTGTGGGGGGAGGGGCTTATGAGCTAAATGGCCAACATATGAAAAGGTAAAGATAAAGATCATGTCATAGTTTGTGAACTAAAATATTTTAGGAGACTTCTAACGCCATTGTGAGATGGTACATGACAGGTGAGCCTGACAGGTCAATAGGGGCAAGGATATGAAGGCCTCCCATACCCAAACTGGGATGTTAGGACTTGATTCTAGGGACATTCAGGAATCCTTGAAGAGATTTAGGTATAAAGTGACAAGATTGGATGTTTATTTTGTACATATTGCTGTGAATTTTAAAGAACACAACCCAAATCTAGTTATTGGTAGACTGTGTGTGTAGTATTAACATCTCGATTTCAGGATGTCCTAAACCAGACTCAGTGCAACCTCTCCCAAATCTCTTTTCCTATGTTCCCAGACTCAGCGACTTCACCATTCACCTTATCACTGAGCTGGAAAACTTAAAATCATCTTCACATGGTCCTTTCCTTGTGTATCTAACCGATCACTGAAGTATACAAATATTAACTTTTTCCTCTCTTGCTTTTATTTTTTTAAAGGATTTATTTATTTATTTGAGCAAGTGAGCAAGCGAGCGAGAGAACATACACAAGTAGGAGGGGTAGAGGGAGAGGAAGAGAAAATGTGAAGTAGACCCAGCACTGAGCATAGAGTCCTACTACGTGCTGCTGGATCTCATGACCCTGAGAACAGGATTTTAGCTGAAACCAAGAGTTGGATGCTCAACCGAAAGCACCACCCAGGTACCCCTGCTCTCTTGCTTTTTAATTCACAACTAATACCCTAGTTAAACCATATTTTGTAAATTTCCCATCCCAACTTCTCTGAGAAACATTTTGTGAAGACAGGGAATGGATATGTTTACTACCCTTGAAAAGTCCTTCCCAGAGGACTTTTCTGGGTAGAAAAGTGGCTTCCCAGAGCCTGTTGAATCAAGTCTAAATGTATTATCATGACAAGTAAAGGGCTCCAAGTCTTGTGTCTGTTGGCCATTTGTATGAGGGAGAAAAACCATGAGAGACTCTTATCGATAGGAGATAAACTGAGAGTTGCTGGAGTGGAGGGGCGTGGGGGGTGGGGTAATGGGGCAACGGGCATTAAGGAAGGCACATGATGTGCTGAACACTGGGTGTTCTACCCAACTGAAAACTACTGAACACTACATCTGAAATTAATGATGCACTGTATGTTGGCTAGTTGAATTTAAATTTTAAAAAAATTTTAAAGAAAGAACAAATAAAATGCTCTAAGTCTTGCCCTAAAATGCATTTCTAACCCTACCTCCTATTACACCTGATTTCACATCCTCTACCTCAAGGCATAAAAAAATACCTCTCTCCACAGAATGACCATGTTCTTTCCTTCCTTATGATTATTCTTGACTCCTTGCAATGTTTGGAAATAGTGCTCATTGGTATCACTCATAAAAGCTACCTTTTCCCTGAAGTATGTGTTAATGCTCTGATTTGAGGTGAAGGACCCCTGCTGTGCACTTTTCTGGACTTGACTTAGGGCTCCTTTAAGATCTTCTTACTTGGTCATTATTTCATTTTGGTGATTTCTATGACAAACTGTAAGCTCTAAGTCAGGGAATGCAAACTGAGGTAGCCCACTTTCAATTTTGTTTGGCTGGCCCAAAGTTTTATATACAATAATTTGCATGTCTGTCTTATATGGACATGTGCTTTCCATTTCCCGGAGTTGAAATGCTCTCACTTATTTCATATATTTAGCCTTTATCTCTTCCCCAGCCTATGATCATAAAGTCATTACAGGGGTAACAAAACTGTACTGACAAGATTTATGCTGTAAAAAAAAAAAGAGTGACATAGCATCAGAATAAAATTATAGATACACAGTGAAATAACATTAGATAAAGAAGATTCTTCAATGCAGGAATTTACTTCATTTTCAGTCTTTTTACAATTATGTCACAGTTAAGTGCCCAATGCATATTTTTTTTAACAAATGCATAAAATCCCAGGTCATCAAAGAAGATTATTTTTAACATGGGATGGTAATGGGTTATTTCCAGTACCCTTCTAAATAAAAATATGTAACTGCTTAATCTTATAAGAATGGCCTTGCAAAAAAGAAGAGAGGGAGAAAGAAGGGGATGGAAAAGAGAGAGAGAATTAACTTATTTCTAGCCTCTCCTGAAATAAATTAATTTTCTAGATTCTATAAAATATAAAAAAGGGATATCTTGACACAAGACTCAGGAAATTGGGGTTGTTTTTGTTTTTAAAAATTACTTTGTAGGGCAGCCCAGGTGGCTCAGCAGTTTAATGCCACTTTCAGCCTGGGGTGTGATCCTGGAGACCCGGGATCGAATCCGCATCGGGCTCCCTGCGTGGAGCCTGCTTTTCCCTCTGCCTGTGTCTCTGTCTCTCTCTCTCTGTCTCTCTCTGTGCATCTCTCATGAATAAATAAAATCTTTGAAAATCACTTTGTTGAGGTATGATTTATATATATATGTGTGTGTGTGTGTGTGTGTGTGTGTGTATGTATGTGTGTGTATATACACGGATGTACATATTTAATATATACAACTCAATGAGTTTGGGGTAAGTGTACACCTGTGAAACCATCACTGCCAAGTCCGAAAGTAGATCTATCACCCACTACGAAGGTTTCCTTAAACTTAGATTTTACTTCCCATTCAGCTTTCCCACTTACTTCTCTTAAACAAGTCATTTTAACTTTATGAGATAAAGATTTTTTTCCTTAGGTATAATCTAGTTAGAATAGTATGGGGTGCCTGAATGGCTCAGTCAGTTAAGCATCTGACTTGATTTCATCTCTGTCATAATCTCAGGGTCATGAGATCAAGCCCCATGTTGGGCTTTGCACTGAGCATGGAGTCTGCTTAAGATTCTGTTTCCTCTCCCTCTGCTCCTCCACCTGCCCTTGCTCATGAGCGCACTCTCTTTTCCTCACTCTGTCTCTAAAATAAAATTAAGTTTTAAAAAATGTAGTTAGAATTGTGTGAGGAATGGGTAGGAGAGTATGTAGAGAGCTATACGTGTTATAAGATCGCAAAGTCAGCATGTACGGTAAAATTTGCATGTCATTAAAATTGCCCTTGAAAATCCCTTAAAATTCCTTATTGTAAATAAACTAACATACTTTACAAGAGTCTCCAAAATGTAGGGTGAGTGCTCCAGGTGGGTACCGAGTGATCTGTTGGAGTTGAAAAGAAAATAATAGAACGCCCGTTTATATTATAATTATATCTCATCTTTTAAATTTTATCTGGTGTAGGTCATTTAATGTTGGCCAAATATTAGTTCAAAAGTGCATATGCACAATTTACAAATAAATATGCATATACTGGCAATTTTTCCTAAGTTTAAAGTTTTATTCATAGGGATATATATTTTGAAAATGTCGTGGACCACTGTTTACCACTGATCTACAAAATAGTAATGCCATCTTCACAAAAAAAAAAAAACAAAAAAACAAAACTCAAGTTTTTGCAATGCCTATTTAAACATTAGTCCATTACAATTTAGTTTATACTTTTAGTCTTAATCCTAGATAAATACACTCTTCTTCTCAAGCCATAGATTAACTTAATTTCATGTCATCAAAGATATTACTTGCTTCATAGTACTTGGCCTATTCTGAAAGTGCCCTGCACTGGATTTAAGGAATCTATTTCTTTTTTATATATCTTCTCTATTGCCAAGAAAAAAGTTTATATTTTTTTGCTTTCCATAGCATTGAATTTTAATACTAAATTTTAATACTAAAATACTAAATTTAATACTAAAATGTATATGAAGTAAAATTAAGTCTGTGAGCATTGTCCCTCCCAGGAATGCTAAAAGGGCTTGTAGTGTGAAAAAAGTAACCATTTTATACCAAAGGATAATATTTTAATAATAAGTATATGACTTCAGTCATTCTCATGGTGCTTATCTAAAGAGTTTAACAAACTAAAGGTCAAATGGCTAATATTTCTTTTTTTTTAAAGATTTTATTTATTTATTCATGAAAGAGAGAGAGAGAGAGAGAAAGAGAGAGATACAGGGAGAGGAAGAAGCAGATTCCATGCAGGGAGCCTGACATGGGACTTGATCCCCAGACCCCAGGATCACGCCCTGGGCTGAAGGCAGATGCTAAACTGCTGAGTCACCCAGGGATCCCCAAATGGCTAATATTTCTAGTGTAAATATATGTATTTTTTATTGTCATCCATGTTATCCCTGAAGGAGACAGTATGGAATCTAGCCTTGAAGATAGCATCTGATGATTCTCAGCTCTCGATGTTCGTGTCCCTATTTTGCCCCTTGCACATTGAACAGAGTCACCCTGTGTAACCAATAAGATGTTACAGAAATTCTAGAACATAACTTCTGGGACTAGGTCATAAACAGTTTCTAACTTGCTCTCTCTTGGATTACTTGTTCTGGGAAAAGTTAACAACCACGTCAAGATGACAAACAGCCTTAGGAAGAGGTCTAGTGGTGATTAACTGAGGCCTTCTGCCAATAACAAGAACTAACTTGCCAGGGATGTGAGTGAGCTGCCCTGGGAGCAGATTCCCCAGCCCTAGTCGAGCCTTCAGATGACCAGCACCAGTGACACTTGACTGGACCTGATGAGAGACACTGAGTCATCACTACCCAGCTAAGCTGCTCCCACCTTGACCCACAGAAACTGTGGTAGTAACTGCTTACTGGATTCAGCTGCTAAGTTTGGGGCTAATTTGTTACTTGGCCGTAGATAACTAAGGATGGCAGGGTATACAGGGGAAAGAATTTGGACTGAGAGGTTAACGATAAAATGTGTCTTGATGGCATCTTTGAAGCTGAGAGCTCTTGGACAGGTTAAGTCTCTTGTGCCTCAGTTCTGTCATCAGTAAATTGAGGGCAATAAATTGTGTCTCACAGAAGTCTGAAGAATAAGTGAGATAAAAGAATTTAAAGAACCTGGAAAGTGATTTGTCCTCAGCAAGCATTTGTTTCTTTTTTTTTTTTTTAATGTGCTCTATTTTGCAAGGTTTTAAGGTTTTGAGATTATTCTCAGCACACAGACATAGATTTTATAGGTTGTGGAAGAACTAGAGGCAGAGATGAGACTATGGATGTTCAGGTACTGCCTTTTTAAAATTATTTGTTTATATTTATTTGAATAAAGCTTTGGCTTTGAAGATCTTAATTTAAAAGAGATGAGTTTTTATAAACATTCTCTTAAGTAGAAGTGAAGAGGGTAAGTTATTCCTGAATATTTTTGTAAGCTCAAAGTATAAAATACCTTGAGGAAATACAACTTCTCCAGATCTTGGAAAAACTCTGCTACACTTTGACAGGGTCTCTGACAGCTTCGTGTTTCTGTTAGCGACCTGGAGGTCAAGAAAACAGCTTGGGAACGTGCTGTATCTGTTTCTTCTCTGTGTGTCTATCTTGATTCCATTATTTCTGTGTCTTTGACTAAGTAAATTCAGAAAGTGTGAGTGTTTGTATGTGCAGTCTTTTATTTTGCTAATTCATAAATGACCTGCAATGCCCTTACCCTTGCCATTTAACACTGACATTTCAAATTATTTTTGATAGTCTCTGAAGTGCCATGACCTACACTAGGTGCAGGGACTCTGCGTGAAGACTTGCGAGACTTCTTGAGTTCAAATCCCAGCTCTGCCACTACTCTGTGAACCTGTGCAAATTAAAAACACTCTGTGCTTTGGTTTCCCCCAAGCGAAAGGTAAGAATACTTATAGTATCTATCTTAGAAGTTATAAGTGTGAAAATATAATAAAAAGGGTTAGTCTGTTAACAATTTAGAACACTGCCTGTCCAACAGCAGGTTTTTTACATCATTTTTCATTTTAATGAGATAAATATTTGAATGGCCTGGGCCCAGAAGGTAAACAACCACCATTCAGCAACCAGAACCCTTCCCTTTCCTACTCCTTGCACATTCTCAAATTTGCTTCACTGAGATTTTGAGAGGATTTTATATACTCTTGTGGTATTTGATAATTTGAGTATTTCCTCAAATAAAACCTTAACAAATGACAGATGTATACTTCACTCTGAAATGAAAGTATGTTTGCCTTTGCCCGGTGCATTTGATTTTCACAGCTCTCAGATTTTCTCTAGGTGTGTGAGTGTGTTGGGAAAGGGCATTGATTGGGGAGAATCAATCTACCTTTTTTAGCAGTGGTTCTGAACTCCTTTGAAAATGTAATAAAAGCTATAGTCCACCTCTCCAGTAGGAAAAAAAAAAAAGTCACTAAAGTTATGACTATGGACACCAATGGGTCCTTTGCTGTTTTTGCTATAGGCCAAGAAAGTCGACTAAGGATTATTGCAGCCTTTTATGACAATGGTTGCTGAATTTAGGAAAGGACAAGAGAGAGAGAAATAGAAAAAAAAAAATTCAGGACATCATTTCACAAAACACTGGAAACCAAAAGGACTTTAACAAAGGAGCTCTCACTTGTACTACTGGGGATAATTCTGCAGGCTTGTAAGAAAGGTATGACATGGATTCAAAAGAGACTTTGAGAGATATGTAAAGTAGTTTGTCATTATTTAAACTGTGCTTTGTGGAAGAACCAGGAATTGGGGGGGGGGCGGGGGGAGCTTGGGGAGGGCTCTGAGACCATGGAACTGAAACTCCATTCACCTCTCATCTACCTAGAGAGAAGTCATGCTTTCATTGATATTACTTACTGGGCTTCCACATAAGATTGTATTTGAAAAAAGGGTTTCATGACTTTCAGAGGATTGGGAACCACTCTTCTAGATGTTTGTCTATATAGATAATCCCAAACTTGAACTTCTGAATCTGGATTATCAGAATCTGAGAAAGGTTATATTGGCTGATATACAATATTGTATGATAGGACAAGGGTGACTGCAGACTAGTTTATCTAATTCTAAGTATGTAAAAAATGGGGCTTCTAATGAAGCCACAAAGAGGTAGATTTAGAATTAGTAAAAACATTGAATAGTCAAAAGAGTTAAAAATTGAGTGCCTCAAATTGTAGAAGAGGTTGCATAAAAATAGTTGCAAATAATTGTAGACAAAAGCAGAGTCAGTTACTCAGATCCAATGAGGTAGTCATTGGATATCCTTGGTTGTTAAGGCTTGAAGAGGGGGAAGCTCTCCTACAAATCTTCTTTGGATTACAGTTTAAGTAAAAAAGTACCTGCTCCGTCCTATCCACTGTCATCCACTACGGCAACATCTCAGCTCTTACTTCATTTCACTAGTTTTCAGTTCAGACATTTAGCTGTCAATAGTCATGAGCCACGGTGTAAATAAGTAAACCCCACACATGTACACGTCGAACAGTATGGAATCACCAATACTGAGCTTTTTTGACTAAAAACAGCAGTTGCATATGGTCCAACCTAACATTTTCTTGAACACACTCTTCCCTAGTTTTGAGGCAAAAAATATATGTTCCAGATAACATCCTCCCGTCTGCATCACATCTTCCTGCTAACCCGCAGGGGTCCCCCTCTTCTTTGATGGCTTGATAAGAGCAGCTGAAGAGGTGTGAAGGAGCCCACTGGTTGAAAGTAAAGAGAAAGTAGTCAAGTCCTGTCTTCTCTTGTTCAACAGCTCTTGTCAAGGCTTGTCCTGGGGCTCCTCAAGGGGACAATCATAGAGAGCTAAAGTTACAGTGGCCCTAAAATCCCCTTGGTTAGTCCTTTAACCATGTATTTTATCTTCTCGACAGGCCCTTTAGTGTTAAAATATCTAAAACACAGCGTTCTGTACAATGCAATGTTAAAACGCCTCGCGGGAGAGTAAGGCAGGTGAAAGGGTTGAGACTTCTCAAGGAAGCGAGGCAAAGGCAGCAGCTCTGATTGCTTCTGGAGTGCTCTCAGGAAAGCTGTGCCCAAGTCCTTTAAAAGCTGGTTTACTTCCCAAGTAAACATGGTTGCCAGCAAGAGCAACCGTGTGCTGGGTCCGAAAGGAGGAGAAGAAGCAAAATGCATCAGTGGCCTTCCTGAGATCATAGAAAACCAAAGTGGACGTTTCTTCTAGATGCTATTAGCTACTCCTCCCTCCCAGGTGAGCCCCTTTGGTTTGCCTGCCTTCGAGGAGGCTGCTGAGAATCATTCAAGCCAGTTAAAAAAAAAAATGGTTTCAAGTAAGTATCTGAAACACAAACACATTAGCTCAAAGTGCTGGAAACACAGTAATAATCACAAAGTCCTTACTTCTTCTCTCCTTTGTACCATTCAAAGGCCGGAGGCGGCACACCTGCACCTTCGCATCTTATCAATCCACTGCGTCCCGGGGCCACGGTGCCAGATTTAATTTCCTGAATCGTAGGAGCGACTGAAAAAGAAACAAACAAAGCAAGGAACCAGTGGGTAAGTGAAACTAATCTGCAGCAGAAATATAACACACATATATTTTTATTCCTTCTATATTCAAAGCAATCTTGTGCCTGATAGGCCAATGCATCACATTTTCAGTGTTTTATGCTTCTCATACAAGACTAGTCATTTTCAGCTTCATTTTTCAAGTTGGACAATAGATGAATGTTCCCAAGGAGTGCACAGTAAATGCAATACATTTTGGGCTTGCTTCCTGTTGGAAAAATGGCATTGTTGAGGGGAACACTTCATCTGTACTCCAGTCAGACTACACTCCCATAATAGCTCTCATTTATTGAGTGATCACTGAGAGCCAGTCACTGGGCTAGGTGCATTATGTTCAGGATTTCCTCAGGGTAATACTGTAAGCTAGATGGGATTATCCCAACATCATAAATGTGAAAACTGGAAGCTCAGAGAGGTTAAATAATTTATCTAACGTCACACAGCTACTTAGCTGAAGAATTTGGGCTTAGTAGGGGCATACTGACTTAGGCACATGGACTCAAAGCCTGAGCTCTTCCATTATTCTGTGTTTTCTTCTGCCTACTTCCTGCACTTTAGCACATTAGTGATTTTTTGGGGGGTTGTTTCTTCTACCTGGAATGCTATTCTTTTCCATTTCTACAGATTTAGGCTCAATTAGGTGTCTCCATTCTCTTTCCTGTTGCTCCGGTTGAAAATAGCTTTCCAGTCTCGAAATAGTTTATCTAAATCTCTCGTCCCATTGCTTTCCATCTTGTATGGTAATTATTTATGGGAATGCCAGGCTTGCTTGTTAGCTGCCTGAAGGCAAGGGTGAGTATCTGGTTCATGTTCAGAAATCAAAACCCACAAAATGATGCTTAAAAAGCTTCTTTCTAATACAGCCACTCCTTTACTTATCAAATAGTTGTTGAGCCATCAACACACACCAGACATTTCTCAAGGCACAAAGCAGTGCAATTCCCTGATGTGATGAAGTCTATGTTCTAGATGGAGGGAGGGAAGGGGAAACAGATTATAAGCGGTAAATAAAATAAGTAATTCAAATAAAACATTAGACAGTGATAATAGAGATGATAAAAAAATTAGGGCAAGATAAGAGGAGTCTGAGCAAGGAATAGATTATAGTTCTATGTAGGGTAATCTGAGGAAGATTCACTGAGAAAGTGAGATTTACGTAGAGACTAGATGTAGATGAGTGAGTTCGCTCTGTGGATATCCAGAGAAAGAGCCTTTCAGGAAGAGGGAAGAGCTTGCAGTAAGGCCCCGAGGCTGAGGCAAGCCTGACTGGCTTGAAAAATAACAAAGATAACCATGTGGCTGAAGGAAAGCAAAAAGAAGGAGGATTATCGGGAGATGGAGTGTGATGATTAAATTTGCGTCAACTTGACTGCGTCACAGCGTCCGGGTATTTGCTATTTCTGGGTGTGTCTGGTTCTGTAGGAAATAACATTCAGAGCAGTGGACTCAGTGAAGTGTATGCATATCACAGAGTCCCCTGAAGGCCTGACCAGAACAAGAGGCAGAGGAAGGGAGAAATCCCCCCTTCCTTACCCGACTGTTGGAGATAAAACACTGGTCTTCTGCTCTCAGACTGAGATTCACACCACTGGCTCCCCTGGTTCTCAAGCCTTCAGACTTGGGCTGAGCTATACCACTGGCTTACCTGAGTTTTCACTTGCAGACAGTAATTCAGGGGCCTCCGCAACCTCATGTGAGCTATTCCTGATAATATAATCTCTTTGTGTGTAAGTAGGTAGATACGGGGAAATATGTATGTGTGTATCTATCTAGATATCTGTAGGTTTTATGCATATATGTATACATCCACACCATATATAGACTTATTTCTATATGGACATAGACACACACACACAGGTTACTGGTTCGGTTTCTCTGGAGAACCCTGACTAATACTTGGGGCCAAAGGACAGAAGATCAGATAGGACCCTGAGGGCCATTTTAAGGACTTGGCTTTACTCTGAGCAAAATGGTGAACGACTATGGAAGAGAGATATAATCTGGCTTTTTTTTCAAAGGTATTTTGGGTGCTGTGTTGAGAAAACACGATAGTGAGGCCAGGAGGGAAGCTGAGCACTCACAGGAAGCTGTTGCAGGAAGCAAGGCAAGTGATGCCGGTAGCTCAGATTAGGGGGTTAGCACTAGGGGTAGGAAAAGTAACTGGCTTTGGAGTCTGTTGTGAAATTGAAGCCAATGGGATTTTCCTAACGTAGTAAAAAATGAACAAACAAAAACCAGGAGTTCAGGGTGACTTCATTTGGCTTCACTGGAAGGTTAGACTACCCTTTGCCCGAGATGGGTAAGATAATTAGTCAATGAGTTTGGGAGAGAAGCATTAGGAGCTGTATGCAGGTGTCATTGTCTTTTAATAGATTTTATTTTTTAGAGCAGTGTCCCTTCACACAAAACTGAGTGGAAGCTTCAGAGATATCCCATATACCCCTTGCCCCAATCCATGCCTAGCCTCTCTGTATGGACGTTCCCTACCACAGCAGAACCTTTGTCTCAGCTGATGAACCTACATCGACACCTCACGATCATCTAAAATCCATAGTTTACATTAGGTCTCCTTCTTGGGGTTGTATATCCTATGGGTTTAGACAAAAACTTAATGACATATATCTGTCATTATGATATGGTACAAATTATTTTCACTGTCCTAAAAATCTTCTGTGTTCTCTGCCTATTAATCTCTACCACCCCGCCACCCCTGGAAACCACTGATCTTTTTATTGTCTCCAAGGTTCTGCATTTTCAGACTGTTATATAGTTGTAATCATAGAGATTAACCTTTACAGACTGGCTTCTTTCACTTAGTGTAATGCATTTACGGTTCCTCCAATGTCCTCTGATGGCTTGAAAGATCAATTCTTCCTAGCACTTGAATGATATTCCATCATTTGGAAGTACCACAGTTTATTTATCCATTCACTTACTTGAAAGTATCTTGTTTGCTTCCAAGCACTGGTAATTAGAAATGCAGCTTCCTAAACATCCACGCACAAGCTTTGCGTATGTAAGCTTTAAGTTCCTTTGGGTAAATACCAAGGAGTGCCATTGTTGGATCACGTGACAAAGTAATGTTTAGTTTTATAAGAAACTACAAACTATTTTCCAAAGTGGCTCTATCATTTTGCATTTCTACCAGCGACGTATGAGCGCTCTTTTTGCTCCACACTCATCAGCACTTGGGGCCATCGGTGTTCCAGATTTTGGTCATCCTATTAATTGTGTAGTGGTATCTCATTATTTGATGTGGAACATTTTTTCATATACTTAATTGCCATCTGTGTATCTTTGGAGAAGTTTCTGTTAAGGTGTTTGGCCCATTTTTTAATTGGGTTGTTTATATTCTTATTTAATTGGGTTGAGCTTTAAGAGTTCTTTGTGTATTTTGGATAACCGTCCTTTATCTGATGTGCCTTTTACAAGTACTTTCCCCCAGTCTGTGGCTTATGTTTTCATATTCTTAACAGTGCGTTTCACAGAGCTGAAATTTCTAATTGTAATGAAGTTCATCTTATCAATTATTTCTTCTATGGATTATGTATGGCTTTTGGTGTTGCAGCTAAAAAGTCATCACCCATTCCAAGGTCATCTAGATTTTCCCCTCTGTTATCTTCTAGGAGTTTTATATGCATATCTATTTTTATAAATATTTTCTCTTCTATCCATCTTTTTAACATACTACATATTTTAAATAACACTATAGGAAAGTGTTTAACACAACAGGAACCTTGAAAATGCAAATACTAATTCATTCAGACAAATGACCTGAGTTAAGTGTGCACCCTGGATATATTTGAGTTTCTTTAGAAAGCAATAAAAAAGTACAGAGTTTAATGATTTTTCAATATGCAGTGAATGTGAAAACTGTAAACACCCTTACAACAGAACATTGCCTTTCCTTTTAAAAATACTCAAGGAAATTCATCATTTTCTTTTAAAGGTGATACTTCACTCTGAAATTATAACACCTCTATTTCTCTGTGGTATTTTTATTCTTAATAGTAAAAGTTCAGTTTATAGTTCTGGAAAGAAACTTGCAAAGAAATATTATTTTTATTAAAGTGCTTGCTAATAACTTGATGAAAAAATAATAAAAAAAATGTTGCCATACATATTTGAAGAAAATGCTATGAGATAATACACATGTCCATTTATATATTTATATATGTAGTATATGTGTGTGGATATGTTAATATATATTATATATGTAAGTATATATCTGTATGTGTATAGGCCTATGAATTTGTGTATATATGTACATATATATACACAAATATATATATATACACACACACTGTCTCATATAAGCAATCATTTAATAAATTTAATTATCTTTATAAAGCAAAAATCACATCTCCCCATAAAAGGCAATAAAATATACAAAAGACATCTATAATTAAAACCCCACTTATTTGTCAATTATTATGACACATTTTTGCTTGTGAGAGGCATAGGTAGGATTATATTTCCACTCTTGCTCTCATAGGCTTTAATCTCTTTCTTTCCCTGTTGCACTCAGAGGCCATAATCTTTTATAATATCCAACTATTATTGAAGATGAAATAACCATATGCAACAGGAGATCCATCACAAGCTTCTATTGATAACCTGGTTAGTTTAATTACTCTCTTGTTTGTCAAGGGGGGCATGACTCATTATAAACAAAACCATGAAATCCGGAACATTGCCTGAAAACCCATGCGTAATGAACCGAAATAAAATCTAATTTGTCATTAAAAGGCTTTTATGCAGTTCTTTGTGCATATGGCTCAACTAGGTGCTTTACCACACAAGTTAAAGGGACATGATCCTGTTGTCTAGAGGTTCACAGGCTGCTATAATGGACACTGAAAATGGAAAGATACCTAAAATGTCATATGGAAGCATACATGAAGAATGAGTCAAGAATTAACGCTGTTTGTAAGAAAAAGTCCTAAGAACATTTTTTGTGTTAGGGAATTAAAGGGCTATGGGTAATCAATACAGAGAGGGGAGTCTGATGTAGATTGCATTTTGACGTTAAAATTATACACTTAAACTTGAAGGCTCTATTGATTTTTCTTGGAGACATGAAGGAGCCCTTATCCATATTCTTCTACCTCTCTTAAAAATGACTATCCAAAAAACAAAAGTGGATTCATCCACCTATCTATTCTTCATTCCTTTATCAATTAAATATTTTTATTAGGGACTATGTTAATTTAAAAAGTGGTATTCTTGCCTCATAGGGTTAACATATTTGAGGTGTGTATGTGTGTGCATGCATGTACAAAAAGTAAGTAAATAAATAGTAAAAAAGCTGTATGAACTAAGATGAGAATTGAGCAGAATAAAAGAAAAAGGAGATATATTGAGATACATTGTTTTATGTGGTGCGGTCACGGAGCTCCTTATTGATAAGGCAACATTTGAGCAGAGAATTGAATGATAGAGAAAAGGAATCATGCGGTTATCTGCAGTAACATATGAAAAGGAAACAGAAAAGCGATAGGCCTTGAGTTGAGAGAGCATGTTTGAGATGGAAACATTCTTAAGGTTTAAGTACCAGCAAACAGTCATCATGGCCTGAGCAGATAAGTGAGAGGAAGAATCCAGAAGAGAAAATTGGGCAGGCAGCTGGGGCTCAGATTCTGTAGAGTCTGGTAGCCCATGGTAAAGCCTTTGAATTTTGTTCCAAGGAGATGAGGTTTTGGAGGTTTTGAGCAGAGAGACATGGCTTGATTAACTTTTTATAAATATTCTTTGGCTGCTGAGTAGATCATGGTCTGCAGAGAGGCAGGAAGGGAAACAGAACTGCAGAAGTGCTAGGAGGCTATTGTAGTAATTTTTAGGATGATGAGAAAGCCATTGGCCAATCCATAAAAAATGAAGGAATTTAGAGAAAATTTAATTAAATAGATCATTGGTCACATTGGACCTGAGTCAACTCATTTTAGTTAACTGGCAGTGACAGGACATTTTTAGTGAAATTCCAAGTTTATACCATTCTGAACTCTATTACTTTGTATAAATAGAAGAATTCTATGGAAACAAAAATGTCTGATTATACCCAGCAGGTTTCTTTTCTAGAGCACATCTCAGAGACTGTGACGTACATGTATGTCTTATGAATATTTTTTGGTATGAAGCTTTTTCCAAACTTATGAGACCATGGAATTGCAGAAGCTTTTTTAAAAAATATTTTATTCATTTATTCATGAGAAACACAGAGAGAAAGACAGAGACACAGGCAGAGGGAGAAGCAGGCTCTCACAGGGAGCCCGATGCGGGACTCAATCCCTGGACCCGGGATCACACCCTTCGCTGAAGGTGGATGCTCGACTGCTGAGCCTTCCCAAGCGTCCCTGTAGAAGATTCTATATTAAAGTCCTGTGGGGCTAATATGTTTTTGGATATAATCTGGGTATGTTGGACAGTGGGACTTGTAGATGTCTAAGGTCTAGTCCACATCCTATGTTATGTGATTTATTACTTTTCAGGTCAACAATCATCCCTGGTTAAACAGGTTTCTATGTGCTCATGAGGTATAATGCACTCATGAATTTTATGTGGGGAAAAGGCCGCAGTTATTTGCATCATAAATATATAGTCATTTATTTGCCGGAAATATATACCTTACAACAAGTATGATTAATTAAGTCTCAAACTGGAGCTATAACAATGAATTATAAGTATGCTTAGTAAGTTGTACAAAACACTCATTTTCCACCAAAAAATATTGTTTTAAGAAGTCATATTGAACCCTTCCTAGAAGAGATAACCAAATGGTAAAATCTGAATGATTGCTCCCAGAACCTATTTCTTTTTACCATCATACCCCGTTGCTCTATGAATTTTGGCCATGACCCAGTAGTGTAAGTTTCTTTTACAGGGAATGGGAGTGTAAAGGTAGGCATCTGCACGCGTTTGTGTTTCTGGAACTGTTTTTCTTTCCAGAAAGACCATTTTTGTTTTGCTCAGATGCAACTTCTTTCAATTACACCAAAGTAGCAAAGAAACTGATTACTTGAGCATCTCAAATTCATAAGTACAATGGCATCCTTTGGAAGAGATGGATTTGTGTGCACTGCTGAAATTTCAAAATACTGCCCTTATATCAAATTGTATATAGCTGTAAGCTGAAGCAATTGTATACTGAAATGAGTTAATTTTAGAGAAGTATTACTAGATAGATGTGGGGAACAGCAAAGAACGGATGTTGGGAAAAGCCAGCAGTGAAAGGGTCAAGAAGGGGTATTTAACACCTGTGTGATTAGATGCTCATAAAAGAGGAGTCTTCCCTTTTCATTTACTCAGTGGGATTATTTCCATTCATTGTTTAGCCAGTCATTTCAGGATGAAGATAATTAAAGGTTCTTCATCCAAAACTCCAGGCTCTGCAGGTGCAAGCAACAGAACCTCTGCACTTGGCACCCAATAAGCCTAATCAAGATTCAAGTTTTCTTAGTTACATGACAATAGCCACAAAGACCTTCTTCCTCTCTTGTCATTCTCAGTGGGAGCTTTGGTTTTGTACAAAGTCCTGTTATCAAAAAGATGAATGAATCCAAGAATTATTTCAATAGCCTTAGTGAATTAAGGTAGTTCAAATGAAACCTTATAGTTCCAAAGGCAAACAAATTTGACACCATCCCTCTCCCTCAAAATGATGGACAATGACGAAGGTGCCATATTAAAGAATTACAGCAAAAAAGAAGAGTGAGGAATAGTAAAGAGAAGTAAATCGTGGGGAAGTCTGTCCTACAGAAACTATGTAGGAAAACACTGTGGTAAATAAGCATGTTGACCTTGGTTGAAATTCTAGAACTTGTGAGCTACACCAAAGAAGCCTCAGTCAAATAAACAGTCTTTGAAAAAAATTTAAGGTTTCTAGTACCTACCAGAGAACACATCATATAGGATGTGCTCAGTACACAATTGTTACAGATGAGGATGATGATAGTTGAAAAATGTCTTCCTTGAAGACAGGTTGCACCTTAGGGTAGGAATAATGACAATCTCTCAAAGGCTGTCATAGATCTCACAGAAATGGATCACAAGGTCAATAAACCCTTTCCATGAAGCAAATATGTCCTCGCCTTATGGACTAATTGGATCTTAAAGAAAGCTAAAAACTCCATCTTATTGCTAAGAGAAAAAAATAAAAAAATAGTTTATGCAGTCAGATTTTTTAAAAAATCAAACCACTGAAATACAGTTGAAAAATAATCTTTGTGACCTAAAGGACTTTGACATTGAATAACACCTCTGCCCAGTTTTCACAGGGGATGAAAATAATACAGTTTGTAATGTTCCTCCAGCTTCCCCAAGACCTTAAACATTTACACAGTCACAAAATAGTGCAGTGAAAAGGCTTTTCTTTGCAGTCAAACAAAAGTGGTTGTAACATTCACTATCTGAGTTACTTAACCCTTCTAAGTTCCAGTTTTTTCATCCGTAAAATAAATAGTGCCTACTTCAGGGACGGCTGTATAGACAACATAAAACACTTATAGAGGCCCAGAAATAAACCCACAATTTTAGGGTCAAGAAAGAAGGCAAGAATATGCACTGAGAGAAAGGTAGTGTCTTCAAAGTGTTGGGAAAACTGGACAGCTACAGGCAAAAGAATGAAATCGGACCACTTTCTCACACCATACACAAAAATTAACTCAAAGTGGATTAAGAATCTAAATTGGAGACCTGAAAGTATAAGAAATCCTAGAAGAGAGCACAGGCAGTAATTTCTCTGACATTGGTCATAATAACATCTTTCTAAATACGTCTCCCGAGGCAAAGGGAAAACAAACCATTGAGATTTCATCAAAACAAAATGCTTCTGGACAGCAAAGGAAATGACCAAAAAAGCTAAAGACAACCTACTGAATGGGAGAAGATATTTGCAAATGATATCTGATAAAGGGTCAGTATCCAAAATATATAAAGCACTCATACAACACCCCAAACCCAAATTATCCAGTTAAAAAATGAGCAGAAGACATGAACAGACATTTCTCCAAAGAAGATACAGAGGGCCGACAGACACATGAAGTGATGCTCAACATCACTCATCATCAGGGAAATACAAATCAAAACCATGACATATCATCTCACACCTGTCAGAATGGCTAAAATCAAAAGCTCAAGAAACAAGTGTTGATGAGGATCTGGAGAAAAAGGAACACTTCTGCACTGCTGGTAGGAACGCAAACCAGTGCAGCCACTGTGGAAGACTGTGTGGAGCCCCCTCAAAACATTAAGAATAGAACTACCGTGACATTCAGGAATCCCATTACTGGATGTTTCCTTAAAGAATACCAAAATACTAATTCAAAAGGATACATTTACCCCAATGTTTATTGCAGCATTATTTACAATAGCTAAATTATGGAAGCAGCCCAAATGGCCATATAGATGAATGGATAGAGAAAATGCGGTGTGTGTGTGTGTGTGTGTGTGTGTGTGTGTGTGTGTGTGAATATATTTCTATATAGTAACATATATAAAAAATGGACTATATACATATAGATATATAATGGAATATTATACAGCCAAAAAAGAATGAAATCTTGCCATTTGCAACAACATGGATGGAGCTAGAGAATATAATATTAAGTCAATAAGCTCGTCAAGGGAGACAAATACCATATGATTTCACTCATGTGTGGAATTTAAGAAACCAAACAAGTGAACAAAAGGAAAAAATAAAAAAAAGAGAGAGAGAGAGACAAACCAATAAAACAGACACTTCACTATAGAAAACAAAAAGATGGTTCCCAGAGTGGTGAGTAGGGGATGGGCGAAATAGGTGAAGGGGATTAAGAGCACACATATCTTGATAAGCACTTAGTAATACATGGAATTCTCAAATTGCTAAATTATACAACTGAAACTCATATAACACTGTATATTAACTACACTGGAATTAAAAACAAAAACAACAACAACAAAAAAAAACTTCATGAAAAGTGTTTACCTTAGTGTTTGGCACTGAGTCAGCAGCCAATAAAAACATTAGCTACCATTAAACAGGTATTACTACCAGTGGATAGGAGATGAGAGTTATACTCCCTTTAAGAACATGAGATCATGATAAGATATGGATTGAAAGGGAACTAATTTTTGAGAAATTCATTGTCTTGTAAGCAAGTAACTGATTAATGTAATTAAAAGCTATATCAGTATAACTTTTACTCTCCCAGAATTCCATCCATACCCTGCTTTTTAATTGCAGTTAACCAAAAAGGACATTTCTGGTAGATCTCATCTTAATTTCTCAACGATCAACAAGTAAGAGGCTTAGGTTCGATAATGTGCTAAAACATCAAATGAGTTCCTTCTAGAAAAATATGCAATTGTGGACATACATTATGTGTTAGGGCATATAAAAGATCAATGTATCGATTCAGTTAAGCTTATGATGAGATCATTTTGTCTTTCATATGAAAGACAATGAGAAGTGGAATTTCACATTAAATTCGCATGAATTTCACACGAAATTGACTTCAGTGGTTTCATTAAAGGCTCGATATCCATCCTAGTTGACTAAACTGTGATCTCTGACTCCCTTGCATTTGCACAGGTGCATAAAAAGCGAAGTATTTTGTAAACAAAATTCCAGAGCTAAGACATACAGCTACAGATGAAGTCTGATCTTAGGGGCACTGGTGAAGGCGCTTGCACTGGCCCCCTAAACAGGCAAAGAAAAATCTGTGAATTGTTTAAAAGTACAAAATAAGGGATTCTTTTCCTAAAGTCATGGCTTAATGCTATTAGAATATTTCACACTTTCAAGGAGGTTAACTATATTTAAGGTTGCATTAGTCATTTATGTGGTGGTGTGAATGCTCTGATATTGTGTTGATTGTGAGCACATATCTGCAAGAGGCCTTGAAGGATGGATGGTCGGGTGGCCTGTGACTCATGAAGAAGTAGATAAAAGAACAATAAGGCGAGAAAGGGTTGTCTAATGAGGAGTTTGTTGGTGCTTCGGCATAACTCATTCATAGCGTGCTTTGGGCAAGGGTCAGCAGCACTGAAATCACAGCCTGAGGTAGCTGTCCCCTTACAGTCAGCAATGCTCACTTCAGTGATGCATCCACTGTAAAATATGTCTGAGATTTATTGGGCCACCAGCTGTATCAATAGGAATTAAATGGTTCACTGTTTTCCTAGCTGTTCACCAAACTTTCTTTCTTTAGACTTTATTCATGATTTGATCTCTTCTCTGTTGTCAGTCATGCTGAAATTATAGCTGAATGTGATTGATTTGGATACAGTGGACAAGTTTGCGAGAATTTTGAAGCTGGGACTCTCCGAAGGCATCTCTATTCTCAGCACGTATGATCTTGCAACACAAGTTGTCCATCAGCACAAACTTTCTGAGTCCCTAAATGTGCACATGCATTCTTTTCATGTTGAAGCTATTATGAACTTCCTGATATAAAGATCATGTCTTACCGAATCCCTCCAAAATAAAGATTAGAAGCATTCGGATGCTGTCTTTAGATTACTTACAAAACACAAAAATATTCTTGGGAATCTTTTTCTCATGGGGAAAACCTTCTTGTTCGATGAATCAGTCAAGATACGTTACTTAAGCTTCTATTGTGTTTTTTGGTATGTTTTAAGTCATGATTAGAATCAGTCCGTCAGAATAGAAATAAACTAGACATATATAAATTTATGGTTTCTGCAGCCAATCAATGTAAAAAATGACACCAAAGGCTGTACTTGGTAATCGGTGGGGAAAACACGGGTGGAGGGTTTCCTCGGGCTAATTCTCACCAGATCAAGTCTCCTTCTGATTTCAGGGCCAGCTTCCTCCAAAAACCTACTAGTGAACCTGAAGGCACCAGGGAGCCTTGGGCTGGTATGACTTCTGCCCTCTGCAGAATAATCACTGAAGTCTATTTCTTAGTTGACTAAATGGTTTATTATTTCTTCTTGTTTCTGTAGCCTTCAATAATCTTAAAATAGCACATTAAAAAAAGTTGATTAGAATTCAGTTATTAAAATTATTTAGTTCTGAAAAATGAATAATTCATATTGCTAATGTATTCCAAAGGATTACTTTCCAAACACACTGTCTTGGAAGAAGAGAAAAGAAAGGCTCTGAGTAGCTAGAAAAAAAAGGAAAAAAGGGAAATTAAGAGACAAACTTTGTATTAGAGAAATCTAGTTGTAAACTACCCATTTCTTCTTGCCTGATGCCCTCAAATGCATGAGGGTGAATGCTGGAAGTCTAGCAAGACTACAGGGAGTGTGTTAAGCGAATGACATTTTCAAAACTCTATGCCTAGATTCCCTAGTAAGGAAATGAACACGAAACTGAGCCACTTCCACTTCTCCATCTATTTTGAAGTGGTAATCAGCTGTGTGCTCAGGCCCGCATCCTGGAGTTTGTACCGTTCTAGAATTTCGGTATGGTTCAACGAGTAAAGCAACGGAGGTCATGACTGTGAAGCAGATGTGCTTTACCCATCGACTTGCTCTGAACTGACGAACAAGGAGAAAAACGACAGAGCAGGAAGTGATCCTCGTTGTAGAATTGAGAGGTAATTTTTCTTCCCATCTGAAAAACACAGTCTCAGACACTTCTACTTACGGAGAAAGGAGGCTAGATCAGAACAAACACGGTAAGGAGTACCTAAGAGCAGAAGAATAAGAAGACATAAAGTAGGAGAGACATTTACCTACAAATAATACATCTTAGAGAAATAAGAAGATATGGGAGGAGGATGGCAGGGAAAACTGTAATTTTCAGGAACAACAGTATGGATGTTTTTGAAACTGAGAATGTTTAACAAGGGGAAAAAAAATGTCAACCTTCCTAAAATGATTAAATAAAACGTGGTATGAGAAAACTCTGCCTAACAGCAAAAGTAATTTGACAACTGAAGGGTGTGTCAGGAAAGGGAAAGTCTGACTGACAAATAAGAAATTCCATGTCAGCAAGAGTAGCACATAAATAAATTATTAGAGAAAATGTTTAGGCTCTTTCCTCTTCTCAGAAATATATATATATGCCTAAAACGCAGCTGATACCCTCCTTATAATCTCAATCTTATTTACTGCCTCTTATGTCAAAATCGCTGGATTTCTCACTATTTATTGCTCTCATCCTGCAAAGCTTATCTGTGCATTTGATGAACAGTTACTATTGCCGTTTCATCAATGTCATTACGAAACATTTCCAAGTCTCGAGAGACTGTAATCTTGTAAATTCTGCCTTTAAAATGCATCTTATCACTCCTCACCACCCCATAGCTGTCCTGCAGGTGCGAGCCAACACTCCCCCTGGCTGGAGATACCGGAGGCTTCTTCAGTGGCCCCCCGCTTGTGCCCTTGCCCCCCCATGCTGGCCATTCTCCATGGGGCAGCCGGTGTGTTTCTGCTACCACCCGCCAAGTCCTCATTCCCACTCCCACACACAACCACGTCCCGGCGTCCACGTCCATCCAGAATACAAGTCAAGTTCAGGACAGTGGTCCCCAAAACCCTACACGATCTGATCCTCCCACCTTCTCTCTGACCACATTTCTGTGTGCTCCCTGTCTTGCCCGGTCTTCTCGGGCCACGCTGAACCCCCTGATGGTCATGAACATTTACCAATGTGTCTGCTTTAGGTTCTTATTACTTGGCACTCCTCAGTCTGAAATCCTCACCCTTCAGACAATCTTCATTTTGTGCTTGCATCCTCATCGCCTCCAATTCCCCCACATTGAAGAGGGCCTCCCTGTCCCTCTGTATAAAGGAGCTCTACCATCCCCTCACCCTCCAACCCCTTCCTTCTTAACCACCCTCACTGGGCTCTGTACCGACAATTTCCCTCTGACATAGTATATATATGTACTTCTCCACTTGCTGAGCGTCTCTCTTTCCTCCCTGGTGGGTACAGTCCATGAGGAAACAGTCATGTTTCATTCAACGATGTATCCTAGACTAGTGGCTGGCACATGGTAGGCACTCGATAAAAAAAAAAACTTGTATTATCACTATGGGATGAGTAAAAACTACAACGACTGTTCAATTCTCTGTTACAAAAATATGGTCTATCTTGATGTAAGCCAAGGCAGGTGTCCTACTGTCATTTCTCTTTGCTGAGCAGAAAGTTTCTGTACCGTTTTCATTTCTATGTTTAAAATCTCTAATTTGGGGCATACCTGGGTGGCTCAGTTGGTTGAGGGTCTGCCTTCGGCTCAGGTCACGATCCTGGGGTCTTGGGATCGAGCCCCACATCGGGCTCCCTACTCAGCAGGGAGCCTGCTTCTCTCTCTCCCCACTGCTCATGTTCTCTCTTACTCTCTCTCAAATAAATAAATAGGATCTTTTAAAAATACCTCTAATATTGTTTGCCTGTACAATGAACAGTGCAATGTGTCCAAATATATCACCTTAGTGTTTTTGGTAAGTTTTACTATATAATAATACCTTGTGGTTTTTCATCCTTTCATACTGAATTAGGTTAATATATAACTATGTGTGTGTATATATATATTTAATATATAATAAATATGTTTTATATACTTATATGGTATATATAGAAATGTGCTATATTTATATATTATATATGTAAATTTAATGTATTCCTTAGAGTACTTCAATATGATTTATAATAAATTGTCTGAAATCAAGTGGTTAATTTTAGTGCTTCATTTTTACATGTTATGCAGTATTGCATGCAACATTATACAACTCAGCACTTAAATACAATACAGCTGGGCAGCTGAGTTGTAGAAAAAAAATTCAACTAAGCAGTGTTTCTATCACATCCCCCCAAACACTGTGATTCAGAAAACCATCACAGATAAACTTTACACTTATGCCCTGTTCTACTCAGCCATTGCCACAGTAATACGGTGTAACAACCACTACGACTTAGTGACAAGCATCAACACTGATCTCTCCCTCATGTGTCTTACTCTCTTTTGTATCTGTAATGCCCATTAGTCGAAACAGTCATATAGTCAAGGCTGTTGTCAATGGGGCTGGGAAATACTCCACCTACGTTTAGGGGAGGATGGGAGACAATACTGCCAAGGAATCATCCAGACCATTACTTGTAGGTAGAATTTTCCAAAGCCATTCAGGCTCCAAGTCTCTTTCATACCAAAGCTAAAGAGAGCTCCATGGGTTTGCCTGGAGAAAGAGTCTGTTACATCTTCTGCTAAGGAAAGAGAGTGGTCTGAAATGAATTGTGGATTCCAGGGTGATGTAACGTGAGGGATATTGGACTGAAGGTCTACGGCAGAGAGCAGAGCTGCTGTGGAAACCACAAGGATAGCCAAGTACTACGCAAACCAAGTGCCGTGGTGAGGCAGCATGTCAGGAAGGCGTTATTAGATCTCCCGGAAAGGTGGATATGGAGGATCCACTAGAGAAGGACTCCTGACTTCTTCAGCTGCTGAAAATGAGACACATTTGAGAATTGGGAGAGATTTTTCCATGGTCATATGTCATCCACTGGCTCAATATTTTTTTAATAAATTTATTTTTTATTGGTGTTCAATTTGTCAGCATATAGAATAACACCCAGTGCTCATCCCGTCAAGTGCCCACCTCAGTGCCCGTCACCCAGTCACCCCCACCCCCCCGCCCACCTCCCCTTCCACCACCCCTAGTTCATTCCCCAGAGTTAGGAGTCAAAGATACAGATGCAATGAAACGCCGGGACACCTGCACCCTGATTCAATATTTATTCTGAGTTTTTGTCTGTTCTGTTATTCATTAACACACTCATTGCAATTGGTCAAGGAATATATTAAAATGGTTCCTAGAGAAGCTCAGGGCTCTAGTGAAATTAGGAACCGGCTCATAAAGTGTCATAAACTTTTGTGTTTCTCCAAGGCCTAGCCTAATAGGAGGAAAATGAGACACTTCAAAAATGTTCATTGAATAAATGAATGTGATGAATGAATGAACTCTGTGGAATACTGTGATTCTATGATATTACTAAAATTTACACTCTAGGCTTTTTCAATGTAATATAGTTAAATTTTAATGAGTTACATTCGGTGTTAATGGGCTTATTATGTTCACGTAGTATGTAAGTGATGCTTAAACGCATACATACTACATGGCCAAATATTGGTATCAATGGCATTTCCTAAAAATGTACATTTCTTAAAGCATTTCTTTAATAAATTAATGTTTAGTGAGTAGGGATATGGAAACAGAAAAATTTCTGGGCATATTTCACCTAAAATTTAATCTGACACTAAAAATTTCTCTGAAGAAGTTGTACATTCTAGACATAAAGGCGTCTATTTTGATCAAATAAATGGATATACTTGCTAAGGAAATGAGTATTTATTTTGACCTCAAATCTTTGTTATTAGTTGAATGTGAAACACATAATGAGTCCAGACAATTTATTCACTTGTATAATTCGCAAGATCTGAGTACCATCCCTCCTTATCCATGGGTCATACATGTCACAGCCTCCAGTGGATGCCTGAAATCTTGGACGGGATGGAACCCCAAGTAGGCTATGTTTTTCCCCATTTCTACATACCTGTGATAAAGTTTAAGAATTAGGACAGTAAAACATTAATGATAATAAATAATAATAGAACTGTAATGACAATACTGTAATAAAGGTTACATGAATATGGTCTTTCTCAAAATAACTTATCATACTGTACTCACCATTATTCTTCCTATTAATGATAAATGCCTCTGTGATGAGATGAAGTGAGGTGAATAATGTCGGTAATGTGATCTAGTAAGGTACTAAGACCTTCTGATCACAGGTCAGAAGAAGGATCATGTACTTCCAGACCATGGGTGACCATGGGTTACTGAAACCCTCGAAAGTGAAACTGCAGATGAATGGGGACTATAATTTAGACTAGAAAGTTGATCTATGTATACTGGGCATACTGGACACTGTTTATAAGAGACACAGGGCAGACGGATTTCAGAACGATATTAGAAGTTGTAGTATATGCTGCTTCTTTGTCATCTTGGCTAAGTGCTCAGTTTAGCATTTCTGCCTGAATTTGAGTTCACTATTTTTTAAAATGGAAATTCACAGTGGGAGATGAGTATGATTGTAGTGTAAAAAGTGTAAAGACTGGTCAAGATAATGCTCCCCATTGAGTCTATTATCTCAAGCTCCTTCCAGTGCATCCCACTATGTATCCCATAAAATAATGGCCCATCACAGTTATTATGTTTTTCTTGCTCAAGTAATCCTATGAGGTGGCTTAGTAATGGCATTAAATAAAACTATTTCAATGTGATTTTGTGGGGTGTGTGCGTGCATGTGTGGTTTGGGTGTTAGCTCCGTCCAAAATGGAAATAAGTCTGCGTTTGGTAACTGAACCAAATGTTTCCAGGGCATTTTAAATGCATAATTCATAAAAACCAAAAATGGTAAAACAATGCACAGACTCTACTAGCATTCATTTAGCTATAGAAAATATGCAAAAACACTAGGTAGAGCAGGTTTTGTCTTTTAACATTTTAATGAGCTTTGGGACTTTCATGCATATTAGTTATGTTGCCCTAATTACTCATTATAATTCTAATGAGCATTTTATATTTAATTACAATGCTTATAAAGATTTGGTATGGACAGTAAATTATTATAACTAGCATGTGCATAATGATTATGAACTGAATTTATTAACTTTTATACCAGCATTTAGTGTTGGTAACTTTCATTTTCACTTGGTGATTAACCACATTGTCTGATTAAACAAATATTTGTGTGGAATTAATTGTAAATGACAAAGAACGGTGCCCACGTTTTTGCTTTTTTGCCAATTTTCATCAGATTTTATTTTTCTTAACTTATTTCATAGCTAGACAAGCTCATTTAAAAATGTTAAAGTATTATTATTTTTCTTAATTATTTAAAAGATTTTAGGCCTGTTAAGACATTTCAACAAGGGAGCCCAAGGTCAGATGATCAGGTGCTTTCTGCTAGGGTACAAATAGCTAGGAAAAGTTACTTTATGCATATCCTAAATGTAAAGATATGCATTTAAAAAATAATAATTCTCATATTTTGTAAACATTAAGAATAGCTGTCTACCATCAACAAGAATTTTTTTTCCATTTGGCAAAATGTATTTCCACCAGTCTTAGATGTTAATTCTTTGCCAAATTGTTCATATTGAAAAAAAAAATCAAAACACAGCAGCTCCAGATTTATTTTCCATCCTTAAAATTTAGTACAGAGCTCTGTTTCAAGTGGGCCATCAATACATGTTAATTGATAATTAGGATGGTAATAAGGTTTTCTTGTAAAAATTCACATTCACTTAGAGGGAAATAAAGATAACAAAAACTTGAATGTGAATGAAATTATCACTTTGTCAGATGAAGTCTATATTTTTGGACTCTAGATGGTCTTATTCCTAACCCAGGTAATATTTACTTTCAAAGAACAAAGGGGGATCGGAAAGACAAAGATCAGACAAGAATGAGTGAGGAGGTTTTTATCTGAAAAATTCCTTTATATAGTGTAGCAGTTAAGAGCTTTGTGTTAAGAATTCATTTAGGATCTTAGATTTTGACCAGTTACTAGTTGAGGGATGCTGGGTAAATATAACATTTTAAAGCTTTAATTCCTTCCTCTGTATACAGGGATGACACATTCTACCTCAAAGACTTGTTGCAATCCAAGGAGGAAGTTGTATATAAAGAAAGACTACAAGGAAAGCTGGCATATAAAGAGCATTTGAAAATTTAAAAATGTGAGACCCTCTCACACAAATGTTACTGCCACCCTGATTCAAAGTGATTTTTTTTTTTTTTAGTTTTTGAAGATTTTATTTATTTATTCATGAGAGACACAGAGAGAGAGGCAGAGACACAGGCAGAGGGAGAAGCAGGTTCCCTGCTGGGAGCCCGATGTGGGACTCGATCCCAGGACCCTGGGATCACGACCTGAGCCCAAGGCAGACGCTCAACCACTGAGCCACCCAGGGACCCCAAAAGTGATTATTTCGCAGAGCAATGTCTGTAGCTAATATTTATCTTCTTGAAAGTCCTCCAGTATAATGTATCCACTGATAATTGTGGTTTGTGTGCATGTACATATATAATTATGTAGGCATATGTGTATTAGATTTTCATTTATTTGATGAAAATTAAATTTACTTATACATTTACTTATACATATATAAGTATATATGTATACATGTGCATAGATTTTGAAAATAATAAAATAAAAAATAAAAAAAATTAGAAAATTATTTTTAAATTAAAAATCATTAATTTGCTATTAGTTGACCACTTATGATATAGATATAATGATCTCATATACTATCTCGTTGTTTACCATGCACTGGAATTAGTAGTTCACTCTTTGAATTACTTTTATGAAAACAATCATCTATAGACTTGTACGACACTTATTTACACATATTAATTGATTTTGTTGAATTTCTGTATTATTAATAAAAAGTCATTGTATTATTTTATGCAAGTTATATGATTATATACAGAAAAAATATACGTACTATGTAGTAATATAGTGTGTCATTATTTCAAAAGTAATGCTACTATCTCCTTTAGTACATTATAGTCTCTAAGGTAGAATTTATTCCTTAGTTATCTTTTTTTTTTCTGTAAATAGCAAATATTTATTGAGTATTTATTGCACATTACTTACTATGTTATGGCCTTAGTAGCTAGAACTATGTCTTACACATAATAAATCTTTGTAATCCGAGAGAATAGATGAGTGAATTATAGCTTGCCTACCGTATAGCCTATTGACTTATGGGAAAGCTCTTTTGAGATTATTTTTCGTTTAGTAGGCTGTGCCTGCGGGGGAAGGGAACATAATGAACTGACAGGTGAAACTTCCTATCAACCCAGTAAGTGTTTTCATGACAAGATTCTCTGACTATTTAATTTCATGAATTAATTAATAAGATACTTGGTTAAGAAATAAGCATAACTACAAACCTCTTTTAAAATATTTCTAACAAGATTTAATTCTGAAATCTTAAATAACTGACATTGAGCGTGTGCCAAACTGTATAGTGTCTGTTCTCTTACTCATTAATGTACTCAGTGCTTCTTGATACCTGGGGTTCCCTGTCACTGGTGGATGCCACCGAAATGCTTTGTCATCTCTTCAATAAATATATATTAAAGTCCCTGGGCAGTCAATGATCTGATAGTTGTGCTTCAAACTTTTACTGAGTGATTTCAAAGGCCCATTACATGTATTGCTGGCAGTTTTTCTTTGGTGCTAGTTGAATCTTGAGTAATTATATTGCAGGTAAGGTGGACTGGAGGAGTTTGAGTCTAAAATTGTAGGAACTGGCTCAGTTCAGTTTAGCAGTCAAGGGCTGAACTATGGAAGTTTCAAGAAAAATGGAAAGTAGTCAAGGGTTGAACTATGGAAGTTTCAAGAGGAATGGGAAGTCCTAAGAGAAAGGATTAACTCAACTGGGAATTGGGAAGAAATATTCATCCTCATACAAAGGATTTTGATTTAGTATATTTGTTTTTTTCCTACCCACATGCTCACCCCTACACAAAGAAGAAAGAGTAGCTGAAATTTTCAAGTGCAGAAGAGGAATGATTATTACACGTTGACGCTTCTCTCCCTTTACCCTTGGGTAGCTGTTTCTCAGCAGGACACAAATATTCTGCTCAGTAACTCCATAAAGGAGTTTTCCAAAATCAGGCAGCCCATGTGGAGAGGTCTATGGTTTTCCAGTTGTGTCTGTAAGTGGGCGATAAGTTCACTTTTTGTGAGTGTTACAATCCAGGGCATTGGGCTAGAATCCTTGAGGAACAGACACCTAGATGGATTTAAGGAGCAATATTAGCATTCAGATAAAGAAGTTTTTGGAAGGGCTAAGTTATTTTGCACCTGGAATTATAAGTAACTCTGTGGGTAATTTTTAATAGTTATGTGATTGTCTTTGAACTGCTCTGACCAAAAAATGCAGACTTAGATCTTAGGTGTGGGTCATATGGGATGTTCATAATCAGCTTGTGGGCCTTTGTCCTAGATACTTGTCCTAGGAGAAGGACTTTTATGATACGGGAAAGCAGAAATATCATACAGTAGAGCCATTTTTAACATGAGTGGCCTGAGTAGGCAGGCAGACCGTGACTGGATTTAAGCAAAGAACAGGTGGGCCCAGTGGGTGGCCTTAGCCAAGTGCTGGAGCAATATGCCAGGCCAGCTATGGCCAACACAGGCAGCACTAGGGGGCCTTGGCAGGCACCAGCCAAGCTGGCTACGACGTGTAGCCTGCTGAGGCTTAACTTTGAACTCTACTGGCAAAGATAGCCTGGTCATGGGGCACCTGGGTGGCTCAGTGGTTGAGCGACTGCCTTTGGCTCAGGTCATGATCCTGGGGTCCTGGGATCGAGTCCCGCATCGGGTTCCCTCTGGGTTGTCTGCTTCTCCCTCTGCCTGTGTCTCTGCCTCTCTCTGTGTCTCTCATGAATCAATACATAAAATCTTTAAAAAACAAAAACAAACAAACAAACCCAAGTAGTCTGGTCACATTCAAAAGGTGGCATATTTCATACTTCTAATGTGATTTTCAGCCAAGTATGCAAGGTGAAAGGCCAAATCCTCTTGACTGCAGAGATCCTAAATTCCCAAATAGGTAGAAACTGCTAGTTCAGCTGCCACTAATTTTGTTTCTCTTTTACATTTTGAATTTATGTCAGAACTAAAAGAGGAAACTCTGAAGGGGCTAACCTCTGAAACACGAGGCTTGTCCATAGGTCCTTATGGGTTATTTCCCACTACTGTCTCGAGTCTGGACTTATTAATTAATTATTAATCATTAGAATAGGCTTAGGAAATGGCTTCGGATTGCTGAGATCCAAATCATTGCTTCATCCAGAGAAGAGTCTTAGATTTCATTGATAAATAAGAATAAAAAGAAATCAGAACCCTTATTATGAAGAGAATATTCTATCTTCTTAGATGGAGGTAGAGAAAGAATTCAAAAACAATGCTGCTTTTTAAAAAGTCAGTTTTAAAAAGGCCTGGGCAGAAATAAGGGATTGATTGGGTTTGCTCACGAAGTTAAGGGAAAAAAATGGAAGGATACAAAATACTTGTTTCAATCATAATGGAGGAGCAATGGGTGAATAGAAGCAGGAAAAAAAAAAAAAAAAAGAGTCCAGGCTAATTAAATGGTAGGGCCAGTCCAAATAGATCTTAAGGAGGAACATGGCATACTGAAAGCCTAAAGACAGTGATTTAGGGGAGAAAAGGATACCTGGTTTCAACTGCTCTCAGTCAGGACTTCACAAAAGGGAGACGTGCATTAGTTATTCTAGCTCAAAAACAAAACAAGCACCTCTCCTATTACCCCTTTAAAAAAATAAAACAAGTTATCATTTTGGCTGTGGAGTAAATCTAACATTGGAGGAGAGACAGAGAAGATGGGAGAGAAGAGTAGGGAACGATTATAGTAATCAAGGTCAAGGCATAGAAGGAGACTACCTACCAGTGGTAGAGATGCGAGATGAGAAAGGATTTGAGAACACGATTTGAGAGGTAAAATGGACGGGGTTAGTAATAGATTGGGTACGAGGAGAGAGAGAGATGGGGATGTTGAAAATTACTCCTGGACCTTTGGCCAGCACAATTGGATGGATGATCGTGACAGAAGAAAACAATGCAAATGGGTGATGATAGAAGGCGCATGGGAACCTAAGTTCAGTTTGGGAACACACCAAGTTTGAGACGCTTTTGAAATGTCACTAACGGATGAAGCATCACTAACAGATGAAGAGATGGGCAGAAAGGTCTAGGGCCCAGAGAAGGCTGGCCTGGGAGATGAATGTTGGAGTCAAAGGTGCAGATTAATACCATGGAAAGGCCTAAGACTGCAGGATTGAGAGGCAGCTTTTCAAAAACTGGTGTCTCCTACTTCGTTACAATGCACTTTATGAATCTTTCATATTGAGTAAGTTCCATGACTCAAATAGTATATTGGTCACTAACAAATATTTCACATTCTTGCCCCAGGAAAAATAACATCGTATAAAAGTGGAAAATGTTTTAAAAAAAAAGAAAAAGAAAAAGCCAACAAACACTTGGGGACAAATCAAGTCACAGATAAAAGTAATCAGTCGGGCACCTGGGTGGCTCAGTTGGTTAAGCATCTGACTTTGGCTCAGGTCATGACCCCAGGGTCGTGGGATGGAGCCCCACATCAGGCTCCCTGCTCAGCGGGGTGTCTGCTTGTCCCTCTGCCCTCCCCCTGCTTGTGTTCTCTCTCTCTCTCTCAAGTAAATAAATACAATTTAAAAAAAGAAGTAACTGGTATCTTAAAAGTGCTCTTCCTCTTTCTCATGTACATATAATGATCTGTATTACACAAATATAGATGAATTATTCATACCCTTTAAATATTTTCTGAATAGAAATTCGTAGAGTGGTAGCATTGCGGTAGGCCTGGAAACAACTAAATATTTTGTTTAACGTGTATTATAGTCAGTTCTGAGAATGGTTATTTTTGGTTTTGTCAAAAGAGAAACTAAATAATAGAAGAAATAAAAAATTCAAGAGACATAAAATCATTTCGATTTCTAATTGGTTTCAGGGAAATTAATTATCTGGAAGTTCTCTTATGTATATTTCATACCTTTCTAGTCTTTATTAAACCATTTTCTCTTTATATCTTTTATTTTTTATTATCAAAATGGTAGAATTTTTTTTTTTTTGTTTGAAAGGCAAAGGTAAATTGACTTCCATGCGAGGAGTGAATCTATGGAGATTGGAATTACTGTTAAGACTAGGCTTACCCTGGGATGATGGATTGACAGGAAATAGCACTAAATCATTGTCATCAAAAGCCAAGCTTCTCTATTTTGAGAGAAGATTCCCTAAGATTCTATCAGATTTCAATGTTTTCTGAGAGACATCATCAAAAAATACCTTCCAGACATTCACAATATATTTGTATCTGATTTTATAGGATGCCTACACTATTTAGAATTGGCCACCATATTGTTTGTCATTTTTAAAAAATTACAAAAATAGTTATTTTTTTAACTGAATGTTATGGAGATTTGGGCCACAAATGTAAAATACGTGTTCTACTCATCAGTAGGCTGGACAGTATTCATATGCTTAGAGCTCTTTAGTGATCTTTTATCATATACCCAAGGTCCTGTTTCTATAACAGTAGCCCAGTTCTTTGAGGTCAGGGACATGAATACAGGTCCTTACAAGCATTTATATGGGGAACAGGAAAAGGGTAATTAAGGAGACATTTATCTCACGGAATGAGGAGTACCAATAGAGATTTGTTCTAGGTCTCCCATTTTATGACAGAGGAGAAAAAAACAAAGGTTTTCCAACATTCCCCAAAGTCATGGGATGCTAGTGACAGACTGGATAAATCTCAACACATCCCACTGATGTGACCTGCTTTGATACGGCCTCCCCCTCGTGAGCATATCTAAACTGACCAATACGCCGGCACAGTACTACATAGTGTCAAGCTCCAAGTTTTTTAGAAAAAAATATTTGTTAAGTAATTTATACGTCACAGAACTTTAGGGTATTTACAGATTTAACAGAACAAATTCTGCTCATTTCAAAGAGTTAGGCCTTTCCCATACAACTGTTTGATTATATGTTCAACAATCCGTGATCATCCAAAAATAAAATATCTTAATATAAAATTAAAGGAGTGCTTGTTTTAAATGAGATGGACTTCAGGGTGAGGACTACCTCTAAGTGTGTAATTTGGTTTTATGCATTCTGATTTCTGTTGATAGCATGGTAGTAAGAAGAAAAATCTAAATGTTCACTGTCCATAGAAATCGTATAAAAAACTCTCAATAAAACTACACATACTCTATGTAATGCTAATTGTGATGAAGTTAAAACAGGGAAGCACTCCCATTGGTGTCAATATAGTCAATCAACATTATATATATATATATATATTTTTTTTTTTTCTCCAGGAGAAAGAGAAGAAAAAAAGAAGAGGACGAGGATGAAGGGAAGAGAAGAAAAAAAAGACGAATCACCGAATAATAAGGTTGGTAGAGACTTGCAGAAGTCACTGTCTCCAAGCTTCATAAATCCAATCTCTCCTCACTCATACAGACCCCAGACAAATACTAATAATGGTAATTAATCTAAATTAAGCATAAACTATGTGTCGGAGACAACAAAGTTCTTAAAATGCTTTATCTTACTTAAGAACCACACTGTCTGATGCCTTTTTATTTTTATCTTACAGACGAAGAAGCTGCAGTTAGAGAGGTTAAGTAACCTTCCTAAGTTCACTTAGCTGACAAATTAGATTCAAATGCAGATCTGTGGGACTCAGACATTTTCATTACATAGATAAACATAGATCATTCTGCAAGCAGTCTGGACATGGCTATCTCCGCTCAATTAATTTCATCATGAGAGAATATTCTTTTCATCTCAACGAAGATACCACTTCTTCTTTGAAGCCCAGCTAAATCCTTCCAGAAAGACATCCTCCCTCCTTCCCTCCCGCATGTTCTCATCTTGTGGATCACTTGGGACCTGTGAGCACTTGGGACCACATCATGCAGCTTTGGAATGGATTTAAATTCTTCATGAGTCTTTGAGCAATTTCCCTAACCTCCATAATCCTGTTTACTCATTGGTAAAATGGGAATAACACCTTCACCGTAGAGCTGCTGTGAAGATTAGATCATGAAAATAAAGCATTTAGCAAGTGTCTGGCTCAAGAAAGGAACTCAGAAACAAGAATTTCTGTTTGATGTTTGACTCTCTGAGTAGGATGCACGTTACACAGTGATAAGAACAGAGTCATTCTTCATCTTCTCACAATTACCCAGACGAGCCGGCCCATAGGAGGACGGAAAATTAAAAATTAGTCAATTATATCCTACCCCAATGAAAGACAAGGTCTATGACCAGAACTAGCATAGACTGAGCACTTACTCCAAGCTGGGAACTATTCTAAGCCCTCTCCATATGCCAACTCATTTAACTTTCACAATTCCATAACCATTTATCATGATTTCTATTTTGCACCTGAGACAGAGAGAGCTAAGGTGTCTGAGGTCACACCCTTAATGGCCACCATCTTATGGGTGCTAAACCTTTGCATTTTATAACCCATCATGTTCTCAGAGAAAGCCATTATTAACATACTGTGGCATTCCCCAAGAGGTTTCCAGGCATAGCAGTCAGTATTTTCTGGAACCTTTACGCATCTCTTTGTTCCCCATATTCAGAATCTTTTCCTAGATAATACCACGGTGCCTAAATACTGAGGGGGAATAGATGACTTCTAGTTTTTAACAGCGGGCCTCATCTTCATTTCACCTGTTACAGGTGGAAGGAGTAAAAGACACTAGGAGTTAAAATGAGCTCTACTCCGCATTCGCATCTTCACAGGAGAGCTGGAGCCTCTCGTGTGCGGGGAGCACGGTGTCAAAGGGAATGCACGTTCATTTTCTTTGCCATATATGCCTGTGCTCAGAGTGCTGTGTGAGTAAACAGAAAAAGAGACCATCTTTGCGTGGAATGCTAATGCATATTTGAAGATGAATATATGTGCGCTTTGGGGGGGGGGAGGACGGGGCATAGAGCAGCTCTCCATGCCCAATCACAGGCTTCACCAACTAGGTGAGTTTATGCTTTACGATTTTCATCAGCAGAAAGAAAGAGTTGCAATTACTGAGGATTTTCACAATTCTTCAACGCGCAGCCACAAAGGACTGGCTCAACAAAGCCCCCTTTCATCACAAAGGTTCGTATTCCTATTTCTTTTCTTGCTGCTCTTGCTGAAAACATTTTGTCAATATTTTCTCAGCCTCTGCTGCAGGTCGTGTGTGGGTTGGTGTGTACGGTGGTCTGTGCTTCGGTAGAAGAATGCGCGCGCGCGTGTGTGTGTGTGTGTGTGTGTGTGTAGGAAGTTGAAAGGCGAGGCATAGTCCTTGGACACTCTTATTTTAAATCCTTAAAAAAAATAAATAAAAACTTTACTCAGAGCAATTACTGCACTGCTGGTGAAGGGGAAAATCAGAGTCACCAACCATTACTCACTTGTGTGTGGGCTCCCGGCGTCCGTGACCTGCCAACTAATACGGGGTGGGCCCGACGAGCACGTGTCACTCACGCACCTGTGTACCAGAGGCAGCATGAATGCAAAGGCACATTTCATCGGTGGTGTCTTCATAATATATCCGTAGAGGGATGGAGCAAGGGGACGGGAGAACGTGCAGCCAACTAAGCCTATCCCAGGAGAGAAATCAGGCCACTTGTCTTCAGCACACACCTATCCTCACTGCAGTCCTAAGGATGACGGCTCGTCTTTTTGCAAACAGACATCCATGGGTCAAGGCGGAACAGCTCTGCTTTTTTTCTGGAATGGTCCATGGCAGCTTTCCTTATATATGACCTGCCCTCGCAGGTCATAGTTTCGTTACCACAATTATGGGCCTACTATGTAGCATCTATTATTATGCTCTGAGAGCAAGTGACATTTGTAACATGAACAAACTGCGGTCTGGTCAACAGTTTAGAGTATGGGTTACCTTGTGCAGGAAGAGATTGCAATGCAACTTGGGATTCTCTCTCGGATGATTTGTGGCCACCCTGCTATCACAATGAAAGCAGAAACCTTGGCTGTAGAGACAGCTGTGTGGTATGTAAAATTTGGCTCTGCAGAGACTTGTGGAGTCAGACCACTAATCTGCCTGGAACATTGAGCCCCCTTGAAACTAAAACGATGCTCTTGGCTTCAAAAGGTACATTGCAGAGGGGGAAAATGTCTCAGGGCGTCAAACCGAATTATTCCCCTTCACCTTTTTCTCTAGTCTCCCCTAGTGATTCAAGCCAGGAAAACAACATGAGCGAAATACCCTGGCTCCTAGTAATGACAGTAAGCTCCTTCTCTTAGCAAAAGTGATAGAATGTAATGAGCAGTTGGTAGATTTTAAGTCTTTGGAACTAAATATTCCCACCAATCCACATCGCTCCCAAGGAGACAATCACTTGAAAAATAAAGTTCTTCGTTAATAATTCAGTATCAACTGAAGAGAAAAGGATTTCAAGAGCTGACTCTCTAAGAGCTCACGTATTCAATCTCAGATTGAAAAGTTAAGAAGCCATTTAGTATTTACCCAGAATTGGGAACTTCTGGAACACAGTGTCCAAGTAGTCTGACCCGGAGTGACCAGATACCCGCTTTATTAATAGATTGAAACGCATGGGTGATGACAGCCATTATTCTTACTTCTTTTTGTATTTCTGACACTGACGCATGCCAGACACGGTACAAACTCAACAGATACTTATATGGGATGCATCCCGGGCGACTCCTCCCCATTGGACAATTCACCAAAACTTCTGAGACAAAAAAAGCTCCTCCAAAGTCTTTGTGGAAAACCAGCTGCTAATTCTTCTGGTGTTGATTTTGCAGAACCCACACAACAAAGTATGTAAATCCACTAATTCAGATTGTGTTTCCGAGGACACTGCTCATTACGACTGTATAATAAATGAGAGTGCACAAGTCACCATTAGCACAGAACAGATTGTTTGGGTAGCAAAGACAGCAGCTGTCACAGCTTGACAGCTTTCTTGTTAGTGAATCAGCTTTACTGACAGCCTGTTTGATTGAAAACCACTGTTCACTGACAGTGTGTTAGAGTTGATATACATATGTATCTCATGAAAAATGAGACAGTTGCTGAATACCCATGAAAGGTGGAGAAGCTACAGCTTCATGAACTACATTAAAAAAGAATGAAGTTCTTACAAAGCAGGGCTATTAGCGTAAAAACCACCATTTGCTTATGGGGAAAAAAAAAAAAAACAACAACACACACAAACCCTCACCTCCCCATCAAAGTGCATGTGAAAGCGTGACGGGTGACCCCGTAGGTGGGTTTTCTGTACATTGTCTTAAATTAGTCTTCCCGTTGTAGGACTTTTATTTGCAACAGGAGGAGGCCAATGGGAAGACAGAACTTTTGGGGAGAAGCACGTTCTCGTGGCTTCTTAGCTCTCGGGGCTGTCACAGCATGAATGTGGGGGAGGGGGGTGGGGACTCCCTTCCCACATTTGAACTTGGGGTGGAAGTACCGGGAGCAGAGTGGGGATGACATTAGTAGGCAGAAGCAGTCGTGCATAATCAGGCAAGTGCGACGGATGCCACCGAGCACAGACCTGACGCCGTCCTTCGATGCTGAAAAGCTTCTGTTTCAGCAGCTCAGGGCCTCTGCCTGAGTGGAAATGTGGGGATAAGAATAGTTCAGATGTTCTGGGGTTACTTGAAAAGTGACAAGAATGACATTTCACTGGAACAGGAAGCGCCAGATTCACTCATTTGGACTTCTCTGCAAGGTTCACTAATTTATGTTCCCTAAGCTCTTCCTTGGAATGATCCATATGCTTGGGGCCTCGGGGAGTAGGGCGAGTTAATGCATTTACCTGATAGCTTTGTCCAAGCTCCCATTTGTCACCATCACATCACTTGGCAGAGCTTCTAGCCTCTCTACCAGTGAGAGACAGGATCAGAACGACCAACCCCCTGCAGGCCGGGCGGGGAGCACCGGGGCTGGCCGGGAACTGCTCAAACCACCGAGGAAAGACAAGTCATAACGTGGACCACTTCTTTTTTAAGAGAAAGAGGAGTAAAGCGTAATTGAGTGAATATGGAGAAGGAAAGAGAGAGGGGGAGAAAGGAAGGAAGGGAGGGAGGGAGGGGAAAAAAGGGAGAAAGAAAGAGTAAGAAGGAAGGAGGTCATTCGTGTATAAATATTTTTAGAATACGAGTAAGATCACAAATCAATTGGGGCAGCGTAGTTTTTTGTTCCGTTTAATTTGTTCATTCATTTATTCACTAGGACTAATAAAATACAGTGTTCTCGCTTCATTATTTAGTATGCAGTGGGAAATCTATAAATGTTTATTAGAGCTTACAGTAGGCAATTTATTAAATATCTGTCCCATTAAAGTCAAATGTGTTTCCCCCTCTTCCCTTCCAGGATTTCTTTTTCCGAGAGTCTGTAGCTGCAGGAGTCCCAGGCAGGTGCATAGTCACTGTTCAACCTCAGATTAGGCTGATAAGTATCATTGGGACTTATTTTATATTAATTATTTATTTTTAAATTTATTTAATTTATTTTATTTTATATTTTATTTTATTTTATTTTACTTTATTTTTATTTTATTTTATTTGTTATTTTATTTTATTTTATTTGTATTATTTTATTATTTTATTTTATTTTATTTTATTTTATTTTATTTTATTTTATTTTATTTTATTTTATTTTATATTTTCATTATTTTCTCCCACTGGGACTTTTGGGCAAGGCTAAATACACTCAGGAGTGAATAAGAAGGGTTAGAAATAAAGAAGGGAAGTGAACGAGGCCAGATAAAGAGACCATGAATTTGGTGTTGCCAGTCTCTTCAAATGGAGACAACTGCTGTTCTGTTCCAGGGGAACAGGTCGCGTGATGAAGGCAGCCTCTTCTTCAGTGTCATATGAGACGATACAAAAGGACACCTACCCCCAGATATCTGTCCTTGCCTTCTCCTTGAGTTGACCTGAAGTCTCCTCCCTTCTTCCCATGATGAGCCCTGTCAATAAGTCTATCGAATACAATGGCCACAGGACACTAATGCAACCCTTTCGGCAGAAGAGCCTTTACGTGTCGGGCAACATGACTCTGAGTGACGATGGTGGTACTGGTGACACAGTGACTGTAGGATCGCCCCCGGCTGAATGGGCCACTGGAAACTGGTGGTTAGACCTGGGAATACACTGCAAGGTCACGTAGCAAGGGTTGCACTGGATGCCTATTTTATTTGCCTTTCAACTGTACTGGCCTCGCCTTACCCTGAAGGGAATACACCAGCCTCTTGTATCGCCTCTTAAGTTTCCAAGACTCAACTCTTAGGAAGCAGGATCCATAGAGGAGAGAGTGAGTACGTTGGAGAGAAGAGGATATCCTCATCCTTTAAACTGCCGCTCCTCCAATCAGGATCCAAATACAAACGCTTATGCGTGTGCGTGGTTGCTACAATTTGTAAACTCCAAGCTTCTTCAAATTCTGGCTCAGACATATTGTAATTTCCCTAAATCCAATAAGACCCCAGAAACAACCCAGACTCATTCAGGGGTAAAGAAAAGGCCTTTAGGACTGGTATTTGATAGGATTTGGCACTGGAAGCGGTGGATAGGAATCATTAATTAGCTTTTCTTGTGGATTTTGCAAAAAGTAGATCAAATTTAGATGAACGATAAACAACTGATGGCAGTTTTCATTACTTACAGGAAATACGTTATGTTGACTGCAGAAAACCCTCACACCATCACAGGGAAGGGAACACAAAGTGATGGAGTATTCTTTCTTGCCCAGTTTAGTAAAAGCTTCTTCTATCCAGTGGAAAAAGGCAGGGATCCGAGCAGCCCAAGGGAGCTCCTCTTTCCACTGGGAGCGCAAGTCAAAACGAAGACCGTGGCCCTTACCCTGGCCCGCCAGCCTGACCCGCGGGACTCTGCCTCCGATGAGCTTCCTCTGATGTCACTCCTCTCAGGATACACTGTCCCACCTGTAGGCCTCAGCAGTTTCTCCCTGAGGCTGGAACGCTCTTCCCCAGGTAACCACCTGGCCAATTTCTTCACTTCCCTCAAGTCCTTGCTTCAAGGTCACCTTCTCAAAGAGGACTCCACCTAGAACTCTGTCAAAATTACAATCCCCGACCCCCACCCAATCTCTCACTACCTTCTCTACTTCTTTTTTTTTTCCATTGCACTATCACAGCCTAATGCATAATTTCGTTTTTCATGCCAATTATTACCTGTCTTCTTCTGCCAAAGTGGAAGCGCCACGAAGCCAGCTCCTGTTTCATTTATTCATGTAGCTCAAGACTCCAAGGCAGTGCCTGCCACGTGACAAGCAGTCCGTACATAGTTGTTAAATTAAGGTAATCGGTGTTGAGATCTTGGGAAGGAACTTAAAACACACGCCTCCATGTTTAAGTGGAAATAGTGTCCTTTGTGGCGAGGATTAAGCAGGAGGGTATTAATGTGTTTGCCACCGAGCCTGGCGAGGTAGAAGCAGGCTCCCTGTGGGGAGCCCCATGGGGGACTCGATCCCAGGACCCCGGGTCATGACCTGAGCAGAAGGCAGATGCTCAGCCACTGAGCCGCCCAGGCGTCCCCATCTTAGTTTTCCAGACAAGCAACACCATGGTTAACAACATGCAGAAGAGGTAACATCCTCACTGTTGGCATTAAAAGACCTTCTCCATCTTCCCGTGTTACTTTCTGTAGCACAGTTGTCTTGACCCGGGGGCTTGTTCTGATAACTCTCCCAGACTAGTGTCTGCTCATATATTGTTAATGAAGGTCTCTGAAGTCTGCCAGAGAGAATTATTTTGTCCCCCTTGCATGATTTCCATCTTTAGTCACTTTCCTGCTGGTTTTTCTTACCGGCTGTTCTCAGACCATTTATACACTTACACAACTCTTCATCTCATGCAATGCTGCTACCTTGACAAGCTATACTAACACACGCTCTAATCACCTCACCCCTCCAACCCAAATTAGAAACCAACCCATGTAATAAGTCAGCTTTGGATCATGCCCTTTCAGTTTTGCTTTTTTTTTTTTTCTTCAATTCTAGCAGGAATCTTAGATTATGTTCCAGTTCAGAGTTATTTTTAGAGCAACCACGCATTTTTCTGACCTTTGAAAAAGGCAGGCACTTTTAGAGTGCTCTGCACACAGTATGCCTCGAATGCGTATTTGTTGAATATTAGGTAAATAAAACTGTGATATATTTTGAGCACAACACTCAATATACTGAATATTCGGGACAGCAGTGTACCCTCAAACAGCTTAATCCTTGTATGCAGAAAAAACGCGAGCACTAAGTAATGGCACTATTTATCACACGTTAAGTATTGTTTAGATAACACAGTTTTAGGAAGACAGCCTATTCCTGATGTAGGTGGTTTTTCTCATTCCCACGGCAGCAAACAATAGCAGTCTCTCAATAATTATTTTTATAATGAAGTAACAGATGAGCGAAATAAATCATTACCTGAGGACTTTTCATGCTTTGTAAAATATTCAGTAGAACCATTTTTGAAGCCCACGGTAAGGTTTAATTTCTTTCAGAGGAAATGACTACGCCTGAAGTTTCTGGACACTTGAAGGATCTACCGGAAGTAAGAGGCTAATATCTATCTCCACACTGTCCGCAGTTCTTTGACAAGTTAGGTAGAATAGGAAACATGGGTATTAAATTTCAATCAGGGTTAATCAGCAGACACGTATTGGGCTGGTGAGAGGTTGAGTGATGATTGGGAAGTTCCATATTTAATCACTGGTTGGCTGCCTTGCCTTGCATAGGTCATGAACTCCAGGTAGGTATTTTTGGATTGTAGCACCCTTAGGAAAGAAAAATTGCATCTCAGGATGTTATTCTGCTCCTCGACGGCTCCCACTACCTTACAGAAACGGAAATAGTATTGGCGCTTTGCCACCAGATGTGAAAGTTAACCATCAGAATATTTTGGTCTTCGTAGAGGATGGATTCCTTGCCATTTCCAACTGGGTGTATTTACATACACATACATATATAATCCATTTATATATATATATATATATTTATATATGAGTCCATTCATATATATTTATATATGAGTATATATATATATATAAACACACATATATATACTACATAGATATATAGTAGTTCATTCATATATGAATGCTGTAAATTAATCTTTTCAGCAGCATTTCATTTTCTTCCCTGTGGTCTCCTAAGGTAAAAACTGGTAGGTGGCCCCGAACTGGCTTAGTATTTCTTCTGGAAGAGGATCAGATACTAGAAATTTAACAGTAATATAATTGACCTTAACCCTCATTACTTAGGAAAATCTGCCAGCAGTATCAAGAAATTAACTGATTTTTTTTTTTCCCTGAGAACTATAGAACGATGATGATTAAGAGAAAGATTGATTTTAGGTCAGACCTAACACATTGTTTCATCCTGGCTCTGTGAAGCTAGAATGTGTCCCAGAGAGCAAGGCAATCTGTTCACAGGATGATAGTATAATTAATGGGCACTACGCATTTGAAAAATGGCTTCTCTCTTTATGTTTAAAAATACATATATTATTTCAAAGTGAGGCTTAACTGAGTCTGTTTGTCCTTGACCAGAGGTAATATCTGAATCTCAGAGAAAAGCTGATCTGTTGTGCTGGTGCATTGCTGAGAAAAATCTTTGGGGACGTCCCGACAGCAATATTGAAAGGTTGTGAGTGAGGCCAAAACAGAACAACTTATCTACTCTTGAATTGATGCTTCTAACTGAAAATACTGCCCTTCCATATATTAATATTTCTACTCATTATTATTAAAGCTACAGAATATGAGTGATTATGTGAAGAAACTAGTTAGCTATGGTCATGGTATTTCACTTTAAGGAAAATAATCTTAATATCTAGAATGTGTTGGTTCTAGCCACATTAAATTAGCTTTACTTGAAAAGATATGCAGAGGGGTGCCTGGGTGGCTCAGGGGTTGACCGTCTACCTTCAGCCCAGGCCTTGACCCCGGGGTCCTGGGATTGAGTTCTGCATCGGGCTCCCTTCTCAGCAGGGAGTCTGCTTCTCCTTCTCCCTTTGCCTTCCCCCCACCCCACTGCTAGTGCTTGCTCTCTCTCTCTCTCTCAAATAAAACTTTAAAAAATAAATAAATAAATAAATAAATAAATAAATAAATAAATAAAAAGATGTGCAGAGGAATAAGCTTCTTTATCCAATAAAAGTAAAACTAACAGAATGCTCTATATTATACCAAACACACTCAGGACTCTTAATTCACCCCCATCCTTCCTATGCTCTATGCAGTCCCAAGTCTAAGCCATATGACAGTTTCTTTGCCCAACATTTTCTGTCTTTGGGAACCAACTGGGTTTGAAACTTGATTCCTTTTGTAGGGTTTCTAAGTGCTTGTATGCAGTGGTTCTTCTGTAACCCAGGTGTCCATTAGCCTAGACTTACAAACGACTTTCAAAAATTCAACCAGGGATGCCTGGGTGGCTCAGCGGTTGAGCACCTGCCTTTGGCTCAGAGTGTGATCCTGGATTCCTGGGTTTAAGTCCCACTAAGCCTGCTTCTCCCTCTCCCTGTGTCTCTGCTTCTATCTCTGTATCTCTCATGAATAAATAAATTATCTTAAAAAAAAAAATTCAACCAGCCAAAATGCCACTAAACCCACAGAATTTGCAATGGCCTCATCACTTCCCTGGTATGGAAAGAGAGCTATGCATCTTTCTTCTCATAATCTTATTTATAACACAATTGGTGAAGAAATAGTCACTAGTTCTCAGTAAACATTTGAGGTCACACAGTTAAGTACTTTGATTCTGGGCTAATAGATGAACTACCTATGATCTATTTTCCTTTTTCCTTCCTCCTTCCCCCGACAAGCTCCGATGACCATTCAATGACCCATGTGTGAGCTTCTGTTCATTTGTTAGTTTTCCTGTGGTAGAGATAGATTTATATTGAGTCTTCCACACTTTCTCCTTTATTCATCTTTACGACTAATATTACTACTTGCAGCCAGGGGTGAAAGAGAACCAAAGAACAGGAATTGAATGTATGACCTCAGCCTTATTAAAACCACACAAGTGATCTATGGCAGTCATGTCATACCTACAAACATCAAACAACCTGGCTTGTGACAGTATCTACACTTAGTGCTCTGTGCATGTGGCCATGCCACTGATACATTTCCATGAAAACCAAATTGTTGTGTCATGGCTGTTTCAAATATTATCCATAAAAGCATATGCAGGAAGGAAAGAAGGAAAAAAAATGTATATGAGGGAAAGCAATGGAGAACTCTTTCAATTCCAATGAAAAATAATATTCAATATATCCTACTGGTTTTTCTTGAGCCAGAAAAATATGTAGTCAACTGGCGCTGTCTCCATTCACGGTTGTTTATAACTTCCTTAAAATAATGCTTTGGGGGCTAAAATACCTTATAAATCATCTTGGCCAAGAAACAATTTTGTTCAGAAAATTCAATTTAAAACAAAAACCAGAAGAGTTTCTGAATTACCTGACCACAGGGAAGAAGAAAAAGAATCCAGCTATCTAAAAGTATATATGCAAGGAATCCAAGAGGAAAAAAAAAAGAAAGATTAGTATTGCCTAGAAAATAAAGAACTTGAGTGTCAAGGAGCCAAAATCCAGTAATTATGATAAAAGCAAACAATGTTCATGCTAAGGGGACCCTACATTCCCGCTTTAACGATGAGGAAAGTAAGTTTCTGAGATTCAATGACTCATTTAAGGAACACACATGACATGGTGACTCTGTTTGAAGATGGTTTAGTCCTGGAAAATTGTCCAGACAGCATTAAACTTGGAATTAGGAGGCCTGAGTGCTGGGTCTTACTTTTTTAACAAGATGAGACCCCAGACGAAACACGTAACTGCTCAGTTTCTTCATGGGGAAACTGTACCGTTGAGCTGGAACATCTCCAGAGGTCCTTTCCAACTCTGAAGAGCCATGACTCAATCACCGAAATTGTTTCTCTTTCCTTTGGTTTGTTTTCTGTGAGCCTGTAATGGTGCCCTGGCCACAACCCTTCCAGTCGATTACTCACAGGGCTGCATTCCCAAAACTCGTACTTGGGTTTCTCTGGCTTGTTCAGTATGGACCGCCATCATGTTCAGTTTTCACCATTACCTTCTCTTGATGACACCACACTCTTCTTTCATTTCAGTTTATTTTTTCCATTCAGTTCCACACTTCAAATGATTTTCCAATGATGCTTTCTAGACTCAACCTAAATGCTTTCTCTGATCCTCTCGGCTGAAATTGATTATTCCTTTCCTTGTCCAGGGTTTTTTAAGTTTTATCATTCTCTGTAGTTATTTTTATATGTGTAGAAATATCTAAGAAGCACGTGGAAAGTGTCCAATTTTGCTTTTCATCCATGTAAATTAAAATTGGATGTTATATTTCTAACCAAATCTTAAATTATTAGGAAATGATAACATACACTGTTAGTTGCGTGTGCAGAGAAACAGAACTTTCACTTTCTGAGTGTGTAACTGTAAACTGGAACAGCCTTTTCAGAAGGCTAATTTGACAACACATATCAGAAGGCTTAAAATGCATATCTTATAACCCAAGAATTCCAATGCAAAGAATTTAACCCAAGGACAAAAGCAAAGATGCACTGAAGAGCAACGTGCAGGGATTATCATCACAGTATTATTATATTACCAAATTGCAAACAACCTGTCAACAAAACTTAGTTTTAAATTGTGGTATATCTATATAAGATACCATTTGGCCATTAAAAAGCATGTTCATGAAGAATGATTATCTGGGGAACAGGATAAGATATATCGAAATGGGAAGGGTGCAAAACTGTATGCACAAAGTATAGGGAAACACAAAATTCAAAATGTGGACAGTGATTGATTTTGGATGAGTTTGCTTATTCTCTTTATACTTTGATTTGTAAAACCCACGATGAACACGTATTACTCAATGAGAAGAAGCCAGGCTATAAATGTGGAGACATGTTATGTTTTTCCTGGAAGGGTTTCCTACTCTAGTCACTTTGAATACTGAGATGGATGCGACTTGGGAACTCAGAAGTCCGTGGCTTCACTCCTGTGTCCCCCCCTGTGTGTGAAGAGAAGACAAGTCAGACAAATTATTTGATCTTCAGTCTCCACATTTCTAAAATGATGTGTTTGGGAAAAGACGATCTCTTTTACCATCTTAACAATTGTTTAATCTAGAAGCCCATTAAAATCCTTAAAATATGAGAAACAAGAGGGAAAATATAGGGACAGTTTCGTTCTTATGCACGAAACAGGGAACAAAAATGAATGCCTATGAAAGTATGCAACATGCCATGGGTGATAACAGAGAATATTTTAATACTAAGTCTGATGCTTCAGATTTTTAAGGATTTCCAAATTAAAATAAATTGAAGAGGTGTATGGCAGAAAAAGAAAACTTATTTCTCCCTTATTCATTTATTGGTAGAAAAGTTCTAAGTGATTAAGTCAGCCCATATGGAAATGCCGTGATGTTAAACAGAAATTTCAGTGACCCCTGCATAACAGGGGCTGTGATTGCCAGTTCCTTTCTGGTTTGAACTGGAAGTTTTAGCTTGCACTATTTATGGTGTAATGACTCCATACAGATGGGGAAATCAGATCAAGTGGAATCAGAACTTTGGTTTCTAATTAGATCCAGCTGTTCCATGGAAGCTGCATCTTTAACTGTAGGCCTTAAAACTAGTTTGCACAAGTTTCACATTTTAAAGAGCATTGTGAACCTGTGAAGAATACACGCAGAAATGACAAATTTTGAAATGTAAACTTGTGTCTGTCTTACCATAAATGAAGCCTGTATTTTTATTGCAGTTATTGAGAAAAGATCATGCAGGCTTTCTCCCTGCTGCTCGCTTACGAGAGTACTTTCTGTCTTTTGATATTTTTCTAGAAAGAAAACTTTCTACTGAAAAAGCTTTATTCTTTCAGTTGTATTTTTCTAAATTTTGGTTAAAATAAATATAATATCATGATGTTCTTTAAAAGAGTTGTGATTTTTAGTGTTAAAAAACAAATTTAAAAATTGCTCATATCAACCATATGGGGATCTTATTTTGCTTTCTAAGGACTTTGAGACATCAGTTTTTTTAATACCTCTAGGAGAATAGGATGATAATTCGGTAACAAATGGATTTGTGCTTTTCTCTGAGGGAAATATTAACAGTGCTTTAGTAATAAATTCTTATGTCAATCTTAAAAATAATTTTCCAAAATAAAAACAAACAAAACCCCATAACTATGTAATAAATATCTTTATCTGTTTTCTCTACTGATTTATGCTTTCCTCTAGAATAGTGCCTGGCACATGATAGGGACTCAAAAGGGATTTTTTTGAATGCAGAAGGAAATGAAATGTAAGAATATAAATATTTATGATTAATGAATGAAATGTGAAATATAAAAACATTTACAGCATCAAGAATAATAATTGACCTACATAAAAGGGAAGAAGCTGCCACTTAGCTCTACTTGCTTTTAGAGGGTTTGTAAGGCACAGCAGTAATAGCACTGACTGGCTACGGGGGAGGAATGACAGGAGTTCTAGGATGAGCATATTACTTGTGTGACCTTAGGAAAGTCATTAAATCTTTAGAATCCAGATTGTTTTCCACAAATTATGTATAATAATGTCCAGCACATGGGGTTGCTTTGAGGGCTAAACAAGAAATGCGTAGATTCTATAAAGAGTATCATATTAAGTCATCGCTTACTGCGCATGCCTATCAAATTCCTGCTTTTCTTCCTTGCTCTCATCCTTTGTTTTATATTGAATACCTTTCAGCTCCTCTAATTGAAAAACACAATCCATTTGACCCAGAAAACTCAAATGAATCTTTTTCTGATGGCCTCAGTCAAATAAAACTTCTAGATCTCCATGACAGCATTTATCACATTCTATCCTGCACATTCTGAATCCACTTAGGAATGTACATGTCTCATACACAATCTGTCAGTTTTGGGGGGGAAAAAAAGTTGATTAGTCCTTTTAATTTGTAATGTGAATAAAATGTTTTGAGGTTAATTTCACTCTTTTTTCTTATTTCTAACCCAGACATCAAGAAACTAGGGTAAAATCCATAAATCTGATGATATTTACAAATAAAGTTTTATTGAAATATACCATATTCATCTGTATATGCAAGCATGTATAGTACATATATTTTTGTGGCTACTTACACATTACAATATCATTTTGAGTAGTTGCAATAGAGACCTACATAGGGCCCATGAAGCCTAAGATATTTACTATTTGGCCATCTGTAGAAAAAGTTTGTAAGCCTCTATTCTAAATCATCATGGGTTCTATCTTACGGTCCTATCTTTGGTAAATTATCTCCTTCTCTCTAAACTCGGCATTTTAAATCATCTTGGCAGATGTAGAAATTCACTGACTCATTGACACCCACTCCCCCCGCCCCCCCAAGCAAAGTAAATTCATTGATGCCAGGTCTTGGAGTTCAAGGCTCTGTCTCAGGTATTTCAAATACGAAGTATAATCAAAGTTAATGATAAGAATAATTTGCTTTCTTCAATTTTTCTATTTTCAGGCTCATAATTTATTATAATCTTAATAAAAGGCTGAAAGAATAAAGAGGGATTATGGTGACTGTAAATATAATCTGTGACTCTGTAACTGTTGATTCTCCTTTTAATCTACAGTCTTTGATTTAACTAAGACAGTCTTTGGAGTGTTTTTGAAGCCATATTATATACATATACATATACTTTGTAAATAGGAAGTAACTTTAAAATAGTTCAGAAGCCTAATATTCATGTGTAGCAACTTTTTTCTTGAAACTGAAAATTATACTGACAACTTAAAAAAAACAAACAAAAACTTTCCATTTCAGAAATCCCTCTCCAACTGGATGCAGTAAATAGAAATTCTTTTTTCCCATCTTATTTTCCCTTTATTTTGCTGCCCATTTCTTTGTATTAGAACGAAGCCCTTTTGGTTTTCATTTATTGTATTTTTTGTCAACTGACTAGACATCTTGTCTGATTGCTAATCATTATTGTACTAGTCTATCTGTATTTAGGAAACAAGTGATATCTATCAAAGTAGACATTTATCACTGGAAAGACTTGTATGTTGGTTGATACTACTTTGGTGACCACCATAGCTGCAGCCGCCATTGCCGCCAGCATAACCAGGAATTGTGCAAAAGCTGTACATGTTACGTTCTTATCAATGCCATGTCATGGGAAATAGTACTTTAGTTTAAGAGATGACAAAAGTGCATTCTGAGATCTTTATTAAACTGCCCAAGCTCATACCTAAAACATGGCAAAGCCACTTTTAAGACCCCTGGCTATAAAGCTCCAAAGTCCCATTCTACTACATGACATCTCAGATAACTCCTTTTGTTAGTAGAAAACAATCATTATATAAATAGTCTGTCTATTATTTAGCACTTGAGAAAGGTGAGCTATCAAGACAGGAAAAGACATAAGGAAACATTATACACACATTGCTAAGAAGTCAGTCTGAAAAGACTACCTATGGCATAATTTCAATGATAAGACATGATTGGCAAAGGCAAAACTATGGAGATAGTAAAAAAAAAATCAGTAGTTGCCAAGGGTTTGGAGGATGGGATGAATGGGTGGAGCATGGGGCATCTTTAGGGCAATGAGACTATTCTGTATTACACTGTAATGGTGAAAACATGACATTATGCATTTGCCCAAATCCATAACACATATAATATCAAGAGCAAACCCCAATGTAAACTATAGACTTTGCTAATACGAATGTATTGATATTGGTTCCTCAATTGTCAACAATTATTTGTTACACTAATGTAAGATGTTGATAACAGAGGAAACTGGTGCTAGGAGAGGTGGAGGAGATACGTGGGTACTCTCAGTAATTTCTGCACAGGTTTGCTCTGAACCTAATGCTGGCCCTAAGAACAAAAGTCTAGGACTTCTGGTTTCCTGTTCTGCATGTAAGGAGCTTAGAAGTCACCATTCAATCCTGCAAGTGAGTGAAAAAATGAGCAGACTGACAAATGACTCATTTTGTATCCTAAAATGGGGGAGGACACAGGGAAAACTGCTTTGCTCAAGATTGGCGAGAAAGACAAGGAAGAATAAGCAATTCCAATTTACAGGAGCACAGACTCATGAGCAGAAACCACCCAGAGAAGCAGGAACACAGGTAGGAAAACCTAAACTATAACTAACAAATGCTGGAGGTTCAGAGGTTACAACTGTGAGGGTTAAAAACTTCAGAGGGAGACATAGTCATTGGGGGTGAGGGGGCACCCACGATAGTGTGAGACTTACCTCCAGGAGCTCAATTGGATTCCCACAGGAAGTACTTGAGAAAAATCTCTCTGGGCTTCCAGTAGGGGGAAGGAAAAAGGAACCATCTTGAAATACACCAGAGCACTCATTCTTATCAAGGCCTGCCCTTAGGGGAGACTAGTTAATCAGAGCTTAACTAGCTGGGGTATTATCAGGGCCTAATTTACCTGGAGGAAGGGGAATACCCAGTTCTAGCCCACTCTATCTATCCTGTCCCAGCAAAGGGTGGATTTAAAAATTTTGTAGGGATCCCTGGGTGGCGCAGCGGTTTGGCGCCTGCCTTTGGCCCAGGGCGCGATCCTGGAGACCTGGGATCGAATCCCACATCAGGCTCCCGGCGCATGGAGCCTGCTTCTCCCTCTGCCTGTGTCTCTGCCTCTCTCTCTTTCTCTCTGTATGACTATCATAAATAAATAAAATTAAAAAAAAAAAAATAAAAAAAAATAAAAAAAAAAAAATAAAAATTTTGTAAAGTTCACAGTCCAGCAGTGTAGACTCACTAGAAACTGGGATCTAATCGTAAAACTATGGAGCACTTCCGCTTTGCCCCCTACCTCACCACCATATTACTAAAGGCCTATTTATAGCAGTTCCTTTTATCCGTCATGCAGAGCTAACAAAACAAAACAAAACAAAACAAAACGAAACAAAACCCGTACCACAAAGTAACTACATAATTTAAAGACAAAGAGCAGGATATCTGGGTGGCTCAGCAGTTGAGCATCTGCCTAGGCTCAGGGCCTCAGGGTATGTGATCCAGGTCCCAGGATCAAGTCCTGCATCAGGCTCCCTGCAAGAAGCCTGCTTCTCCTTCTGCCTATATCTCTCCCTCTGTCTCAATATAAATAAACAAAATATTTTAAAAATAAATAAAAATAAAACGAAGAGACAGAGCAAGCAACAGAACTAGACATTGCAAGGAGGGTGGAATTATTGATTGGGTTAAAAAAACTATGATTAATATGCTAAGACCTCTACGGGATAAATTAGACAGCATGGGCAATAAAAGCAGAGAAATGGAAATCCTAAGAAAGAACCACATAGTAGAGAAAAAAATCTTTGAGGTAGAAGATATTAACAGAATTCTGGAAAATAAAGAGAACAAAGACAGAAAAAAAAAATACAGCAGAATATCCAAAGATGTGGGACAGTCACAAAAAGTGTAATATATGAACAATAGGAATATCAGAAGAAGAGAGAAAGGACAGAGGATGTTTTTGGAAACAATAATTGAAAATTCCCCAAATTAGTGTCAGACACCATGTCACAGATCTAGGAAGCTTGAAAAATAATAAACCTGATAATACAAAATAAAATAAAATATTAAAAAAACTACATTTGGCCATATCATTTTCAAATTACAGAAAATCAAATGTAAAAAAAATCCTACAAGAAGCTAGAGGGAAAAAAAAAATCTTACTTAGAAAAACAAAGATAATGTCTGACTTCTCCTAAGAAAAGCATTGCTAGTAAGGAGAGAACAGAGTAAAATACCTGAAGCATTAAAAAAAAAAAAAAAAAAAATAGACAAAAAAAAACTCCAAAAAGACCACAATACCTAGGATTCTATACTTTACAAAATTATCTTTCAAAACTGAAGAAGAAGTAGAGACTTTCTCAGATAAACAAAAATCGAGGGAATTTGTTGTCAGATTTGCCTTGTCATAAGTATTAAGATAAGTTCCTTAGAACAATACATGTAAATAATACATGTTGGGGATCCCTGGGTGGCGCAGAGGTTTGGCGCCTGCCTTTGGCCTAGGGCACGATCCTGGAGACCCGGGATCGAATCCCACATCGGGCTCCCGGTGCATGGAGCCTGCTTCTCCCTCTGCCTGTGTCTCTGCCTCTCTCTCTCTCTCTCTGTTTGTGACTATCATAAATAAATTTAAAAAAAAAAGCTAAAAAAAATAAAATAAAATAAAATAATACATGTTTATAAACTTGGATCTACATAAAGAAAGGAAGACTACCAAAGAAGGAATAAGTGAAAGGAAGGTAAAAACTTTTAATTTTCTTATTTGTAAGAGGTCTAACAGATAATTTGTTTTTTTTTTATAATTTCCTTAAATTAATATCAACAATATACTAAAAATTTTAAGCTTATGTATATTATATGTATGTATGCTTATGTATGCATATATATAAATAGAATGAGCAACAGTAATGATACAAGGGGTAAGAGGAAGGAGTTAGTTTCATTTTGTAATATGGTGCTCATCCTACCTATAAAGTGCCAACACTATCAATAATTACTTTGAATTTCAACATCTAAATGCACAATTGAAAGAGATTGTCACAGTAGATTCCCAAACACAACTCTTTCCACAATAAGAAACCCACGTTAAGTATAAAAGCCCATAGAGATTAAACAAGCCCATGAAAGGATGTCCCACAACATACATCACCAGGGACATGTAAATTAAAACAACAAGGAGATATCGCTACACTCCTCCTAGAATGGCCCACATCCAGTTTGGCTATTGTGGACGTTGCCGCTATAAACATTGGGGTGCAGGTGTCCGGGCATTTCACTGCATCTGTATCTTTGGGGTAAATCCATTAGAAATGACAAATACCCATCATTTGCTTCAACGTGGATGGAACTGGAGGGTATTTTGCTGAGTGAAATAAGTCAGTCAGAGAAGGACAAACATTATATGTTCTCATTCATTTGGGGAATATAAATAATAGTGAAAGGGAATAGAAGGGAAGGGAGAAGAAATGTTGGGAAATATCAGAGAGGGAGACAGAACATGAGAGACTCCTAACTGGGAAACGAACAAGGAGTGGTGGAAAGGGAGGTGGGCGGGGGGGTGGGGGTGACTGGGTGACGAGCACTGAGGGGGGCACTTGACGGGATGAGAACTGGGTATTATGCTATATGTTGGCAAATTGAACTCCAATAAAAAAATTAATTAAAAAATTAAAAAATTAAAAAAAAAAAAGAGTGATGAACTTGCCCTCCAGAAGTCTGGGCTATAGCCCAAATGGACTAACTCTAATTACACAACTTCCCTGAATGCTAATGGTTTATCTCAAGAAGTTATAAAAAGTTTGTATTCAACTTCAAAAAAAAAAATAGAATGGCCCACATCCAGAATGCTGACAACACTGACAATATCAAATGCTGTTGAGGATGTGGAGCTCCAGCAGCTCTCACACACGTACTGGTGGGATTGCACAATCACCAAGTGCCTTTGGGAGGTTTCTTTCAAAACTCAACATACTCCAACTATGAGTTCCAGCAGTCATGGTCCTTGGTGTTTCCCTAAAGGAATTCAAAACCTTTATCCACACCAAAACCTGCACACAGATGTTTATAGAAGCTTTATTCACAATTGCCAATGTTTGGAAGCAACCAAGAAGCTCTTAGGTAGGTGAACAGACAAACCACGTACACTTAGAAGATGGAGTATTTTATTCATTGCTAAAAATAAATGGTCAAGCCAGGAAAAAACACGGAGGGAACTTACATGCATCTTACTAAGTGTAAGAAGCCAATCTCAAAGGGCTACATACTTTATGATTCCAACTGTAAGTCATTTTATATAAGCAAAATTATAGAAAACAAAAATATCAGTGGTTTCTGGGGAGGTGGGGTAGGGGTAGACATGAACAGATAGAGCACAGAGGATTTTTAGAACAGTGAAAATAGTTTGTATGCTATTATAATGATGGATACATATCCTTATACTTTTGTGCAAATCAGTAGAATGTACAACACCAAGAATGGACTCTAAGATAAACTATAGTTTGGGTGATCATGATGTGTTAATCTCACTTAATATAATGCGCCTTAATTAACGTAAGGTTCATCTTTGGTAACAAACACACTATTCTGGTGAGTGCTGTTGAAACTGGGGGATGATATGCATGCATTGGGGCAGGGGTATATGAGAAATCTCTCTACCTTCCTCTTTATGTTAAAAATCTAAAACTTCTCCAAAAAGCAAAGTCTTTTTTTTAAAATAAGGTCTAGTAAATAAACTACAAATACGGTTGTGACTTCACTCATAATTAACTCCATTCCTTTGTCCAGTATCTGTTTTTGAAAGTGTCTATTCCGTACCCTGAACATTTTCAGTGGGGCATGGAAAGGCCGGGCCAGCTAGGAGATAGGATGCGAGATTTACTGTAGGTTAATACCAAATAGGTCAAGTGATAGATAATTTCTGAACCCATTCTGACAGAGATGACAAGTGACACTTTTAACACAAGTGGATACATTCTGAGCATAAATAAAGTTTTGACATTATGGGGTGCTGGTTTTCAATGAATACATAAATTTGGGAGGGGATTTTCTAACACATAAGTTCAACGATAGAATACTAAATATTTTCCCACTGTCAAAAAAAAATCCCTTAGATAAATGGTGATGGGGAAATGAACACATTTTATATCATGAGGGTCAGGGCTCAAAGTTCTACTAAAACCGCCTGACACAGCTAGTCTACATACATTTGAATTTGCGTATTTGCCAGTCGAATTTTCAGTTCTGTTTTGGCTGTATCCAACTGAAACTCCTCCTCTGGAGTCAAAACCACACACTTTTAATTCCATTCAGAGAAGAATGTATTATGTGTGCTTATATTCATTTATTCAAGAAGCATTTATTAAGTGTCTTCATTTTGGCAGAGTCCAGAACTAATTGCCGAAGTGGGAGGTTTAAAAGAAATTATCGTGATGTTCTGAACCATTAAGAAGCTTTCAAAAAGTTGAAGAAATATCTTAAGCAAAGGAAATTACAGCAGACACAGGGAAGGCCCTGCGTACTGACGTATTTGAAGCACAGTGGTGATCAGACCAAATGTACTCAACAGGGAGGAATATGGAAATGGCACCATCTGTAGTCTGCAGCCTTATAATAAACTTTAAAATAATAGATTCCTAGAATGAAAATTGCATAAAAACATTTAAACAAATATATATGCATCTAAATTTAAGGAATCTGGGGACTCCCATTCTTCCTAAAGTGAATGATTCTTCAGTAACAGGAATCTCCTAGCAAATGTATACAAATAGAATATATGTCTTGCAGGGGTGAAAAGCTGAGTAGCTGTATCATAAAGCGGTCTTGCAGCCCTACGGTATTCGGGGTCTCTGGGGAAACACTAATTCTTGCTTTTGGGGGGGCGCTGGGAAGGTCTCACAAAAACTCACTCAAATTCCTCTCCACTACTTGCCTTGGGTGTAGCTTTGCAGTTGTGACCCAGAGCTTGGCCTTCCAAAGACCCTCTTCCTCCCATCCACTCTCCCTCTGCCATCTCAGAGCTTGAAAACCAGGATAATAATGCCCCGTAGGTATTGTCTGTTTGCCAGGCCCTGTGCCAGTTACAACGGTAAACAAGACAGAGAAATCCTTGTCCTTCTGCACGTGTAGAAGACACCGAAGAAATTATTACACAAGTGACTGTTTAAGTTGTGAGAGGTACCACCAAGGAAAAGGAAAAGCTGCCAGCATGGTCCACTAGGAAGCATGATTTAATTCTTACCCCCTGGTCTCCTGAATGTCTACTCTACCAAACTCCAGTTTAGTAACATCTAGTGCCACTATTGTTACACCAATTACATTATCACCTTTTTGAAGTGCCTACCCTACCCAGAACCCTAAGCCTGGAGCACCATACATAACATCTCAGTTAAACTACATAGGACCCCAGGGATTTCCCCCAATTTAAAAGTGAAGGAAATAAAGGAAGCTTGCCCAACTTCAGAGTATTTGAGAACCACACCTGAGTTCTCACTCTGGCCCCGCCCTCCCAACTAGGTGCATTGCTGGTTTCAAACATCTAGTTCATTAACATAAAAATGGAATTATTAGCCTTAAGCCCTCATGGTGTCCTGAAAAGGAAGAATTTCCCATTAGAAGGCAAAACAATGCTCCTGGCCCCTCCACCCCTTCTAGCATTGGAAAGCATCTCTTAAACTCCTCTGAGCCTGGGTTTATCTATAAAATGAGAGGTTGGACTAAAGCTTCGTCTATCACTGTTAATTATGAACTTTTTTTTTTAATTCTTATTATTAATTAGCTTCTGTAGCCCTGACATAAGGGGAATTTTCCTCATAAAGGAGAAAATTTGGTGGTTTAAATCTATTGATGATCTAAGGAAAACCTTCTGAGTCTTAATTATCTAGACATATCTGGTTAGGTTCTTGGGGAAGATTTTGACCTGGATTTTCCAAGCAATTGCAACATGTCTCTAATTCATTTATTAACACACGAAATGGGTGTCCCCAAATTGGCCCCAAGGTCATAATATTGCTAGGTAGATATCTAATAATACTGTTCACTTCAAAAATAATAGCTAGGATTTGTCACACAGAATATAGAAAGATGCAAGAGTATTGAGCAAGGAACCCCATGGGCCCCTGTAGTTTGATAAAGGAGATCTGAAACAGCAGTCCACAAAGAATGTCTTGAAATAGCTTTACACTCAGACAGTGAATCACAATAGTATAAAGAACTAGTGAATTCTTTAAAAGGCAAACAAAACCTCATGTTTCTTCACAGGAACCATCTCCGGGAATGGGCTCTAACAATGGTTCAAAGGGATTCCATCTCGACCTTTACAAAAACCGTAATAAGTGTTGGAAAAAGTCTGGAGATCAAGAATAAAATGAAATTCTCTGCCAAACATCTGCTCTTTGGTGAATCAAATGCTCATATTCTCTCTAAACATCGCACACGATAAACAACATTAATATGTACGTTGACTTACGTTACCATAAAACCAAATCTCAAGCCACATGGGATGCCTGCTTTTGCTACTACATTCAGAAAGAAACAGTCGGTTTTGTTCTCATGAGAAATGTCCAACATGAAGAAACTAATTTAGAAGCAAGGAGATCTTTCAGGAAAGAGGATTCTAATAATGGCAAAGATAAAATCGAAAGGCAGCACTAGGGTTCTGGCAGGAGAAGGGAGCAGATGCCAACAAGTACGAAAACAAGCTTACAAAAAGCAGGCTGGGGAGCCTGGGCCTGAACTTTACATATGCCAGCCTTGATGGCCTGACGTCCCTGGGGGTGTGCCTCCTTTGGTCACAGATAATGAGGAGGAAGTTTGTTACAACAAACTGTGGGGAATGCATCGCAAGCGCTTTCACAATAGAGAAAAGAAATGTTGTCTTCAAACGTTGAGACTAGATTGAGAACTAAGGTGATAGCTACAGGCCTAGGCCCTACAACCACCTCCTCCTGTCCTCTGGTGTAGTAACCTTACCCCGAACAGGCTCAGGGACTCGTCCAAAGTCCCCGGGCTAGACAGTCTTCCTTTCCCCACCAAATGTCTAATCTTTTCAGTCACAATTCAAATGTCATTTTCTTCCATGGTCTCTGCACAGCCCCGTCCAAAGCCTAATTGCTTCTTAGTCTGTGCATACGCAAAACAGCATATGCGCCCTCTGACTGTACTGGAAGGACTTTGTGTGTGCTTTACTTTTATATTAGAGAGTGAGCTCCTTGGGGGCAGGAATCGATTCAGATTCACAGGACTCAGCAGGGTGCTTGATGCCCAGAGACTGACACACGTTAAGGTTTTTCTTAAGAGAAAAATGAGTATATGTCTAAATTCTTAAATGAACGTTGTGATGCCTACTTGCTTTATGATTTATTCATTAACTTGGCAATAATTATCATTTTATGTGGGTAGGAACAAGCTACATTTTTTTTCTTTTCTTTTTTTTTTTTTCACCAAAGAATTCAGGAACCTGCGTTTTCAATACTGTGCCAAATGCCTCTTAAATGTGCCAGACTTCTCAACTGCTTAATATGGGCCATGTGTTAAAGAGCTGCTGAATGGCTTATTATGGCAAATGGTGGCTATTGCACCTCTGTCTCATACATGTACTCACTTTTTCTTCTGGGTAGAACATTTTTAAGACAAGGACTCTAATTAGATGTAGGCCTATTTAATAATTAAATAATAAAATAATAATAAATGATTAGAAAACATAAAATTAACTAGGGTATCCACAAAGATGCACATTTAAGTGAGCAATTTTAAAAGGCCTTTGAAAGCTGAGAATCCTTAGAGAATGCTAGGCTTTTGGATATATTCTATTTTGATTAGTTTTATGCTTGGCAGTTAGTGTGAAAATATTATTGTAGGCTGCAAAATTATACTCAAACTAGCTGTTCAACAAAACCAGAATGTGAGGTAAGAAGTCTCATCTAATAAGGAGAGACATAAAGGTTTTGATGATTATTTTTGTATCACAACTATGTGGGCTAGGACCTCTTTGATTTGGTGGCACAGGTTTGGCCCGACCACAGGTGGGGAAGTAAAATCCTGGAAAGCTCGCTGCACCTGATATTGGAGGGTCTTTACTGTCCTTCAACTTTCTTACTTAGTGGCCACTGGACCCTACTTAAGTGCTTAGCCTCTCTGAGTTCAGTTTATAACCACCCAGAGAAGATGTTTAAATTTCTCAGTGTTATTTGAACAGGCAACCACAGTCAGTTGGGGAGTGTGAGTGCTACACAAAAGCCCCCATACAGGAGAACAGGGGGCTTAGGGTCCATTCTGTTCTTCAACAACCAAACTGCAAGTCCTGGCGTTGGGGTCTGTCCTTGAGGAGAAGGAACACTGTTTGTATCAGAGTATCCTGCTTACTGCCCATTAGATCTTCAGGGCTGCACTTGCCCGGAACAGGAGCTTTCTTCTCGTTCAAAGTTACCACACAGGCAAGCTGAGGCCTTGCTTGTGAAAAAAACAAACCAAAATCCATAGCTATAAAATTCCACATATATAGAAAATATTAATTGTAAACATCTTTGACTTTTTGATGTGTTTTTTTTTATTTTATAGTGCATGCTATAGGAGATGGATTACCAAACTGTGGACCAACTAATTATGCTTTAAATTTATATCATATAATGTAAGTGATAAATATTCTATGGGTCATGCAAACATTTTTTTTCCATTATGTAAATCACTAAATGAATTCTAGTAGCAATGTTTATCCAAAGGTTGGATAAATGAAAATATAATAGATATTGCTACCATTTATGGGCCATCTACCAAATGTCCCATATATCACATAAATACTCTCTTTAATCCTCATGATAGTTTTGCCATATAATTATTATTATGACCATTTCAGAAGAGAATGAAATTCAGAGAAAAGAAGTAAATGTTCAAAGGCAAGACAGCTGGTATGTGAAAAAATGAAAATCAGAACATAAATCTACCTGATGTTAAGCTCTACGTTTTTACTTTTCATCCTACCACCTTGACTTTAATATAAATAGGGTTAAAAATATTTCTCCCTCTTCTGCTCTTCGATGGCTTCTGGCTAATTGCTTAGAAGAAATTTAGCATTGGAGATTAAGATTTTAGGCTCAGGGACCAAAGACCTGGGTTTGAAATATGCTCTGCCACTGAACAACTGTGTGACATTGTGAAAATTGTTTATGCTTTCTTTGTAGAACAAGGATGATGGCAATACCTTTGCCTTAAGAGTTGTTGGAAAGATTATATGAGATAATATATGTAGAGTTGTTAGTGTGCCATGCCTGGCGCATAATAAATGGACAATAACCTTTTTATGGGAAGCAATATAGTCTAATGCTTAAGTGTGCAGATTTTGGAGTCTGTAAGAATTTGTAGTTTGAATGTCAAGTTGGTCACTGACTTGGTGCAAGACCCCAAATAAGTTATTCAACCACTTTAAGCTTCCATTTTCCTCATCAGTAAATGAGACTAATATCAGTCCCTTCTCAAAGTAATTGGGAAAGAATTAAATAATCAAATTTAATTAACACAGTGCCAGTATCATTCTAAGTTATCAATAAAGCATAGATGTTTCTGCTCTTACCATTCTGAAATCCAATAGTATCTAAGGGAAACTAGAGATGATTCTGTGTGAATCATGGGATGGAAAAGCAGCTTTTAGTATAGCTCACTCCTTTTATTGGAAAGTAGCATATAATGAGAGATATTCAGTGACTACCATGTCCCAGATTTACGGACTGAATTGGTTATACTACTCACTAACAAGACATTTAAGTTTTTTGAGACTGTTTTTTTGCCTAAAACATTAGATTATTAATAATGGATATATCACATAGTTACTACATACATCAGAACTTTGCATGTGGGGTATGTGATTATAACCTCAGAAAATATTCACTAAGACTATATAGCTATTATATTAAAAAGTAGAAATGGAAAACACATTTAAAACATTTCTATAAAAATTATATTCATCTGAAATTCAAGATCCCATAGCTTACTCTTTAAAAAGAATTAAAACCGGTTCTACTCTATTAATGTAATATCTGAACGTGACAAAATTTTCATCTATATAGAAACACCTCAAAAAATATCCAAGTATCACTATCTAGTACTATCTACCTTCTCTCTGGAATTAATTACTTTTAGTGGCTCTGATTTTCAGTTTTTGTAGTGGCTACTCTTATAACTTAAAATAGTACATTATTTTTGCTGATCACACTTAAATTATACATATTGAATCTTGAACATGAAAGATGAATAGATTATAAATTAATTCTCATTTCTTCTCCTCACTTTCCTATATCTTAATTTTTGTCATGTTATCATTTTATATTGTCAATGTTTGTAACATGCTTATTATTTTATTATCTGTAATTAAGTCTTCTTTGCCTATATGCTGAGTCTAGTAATTTCAACACAACAAAATCAATCCTTGTAATTTTAGGAATAAATATTCTTAATTACAAAAGGAAATTGTGTTTTGCTGTCATTAAGCGCCTGCTCCTAGAAGAAATTCCAAAACGTCAAAGCCAACTAGGATTCCATTTAATGACTTTCTGAATTTTCTTTGCTTCCAGTTTATTCAGTTTACTCACTTTTTAATTTATCTCCTACCATCTTCTTTGTGGTAGTCTTTTACAATTTTACTGGAGGACCTCATTGAGAAATTGAGCTAAACTCTGTGTCTTTGCCTACTTGAAAATCTCTATTTTGCCTTCACATATGAATGCTACTTTGGCTTGTATGGACTTCTAGGTCCCAAAGTATTACTTTCCTAGTTGTAAATGGAGGTTACTAAAGGACTAGGTTTATTCACCTGGGTAGCAATCATAGGTTTTCTCTGAAGGTTTGTAAGTTGTCTATTTCCCTATCAGACTGCTGTGTTGAAAGGGAACTATGTTTCTTGAGATAATTGTGGGGGTCTGTACCAGTGGGTACACTGAATCTATACCAATTGGCCACTTCTGTTTTAGGATGTATGTTAGCCATGCTGAGACCCTTACTTGTCAAAGTAAGATTCCATTTTAGCTCAGCGATGGAGAACTCTAGTGCATTTCCCACTTAAGTACAGTTGACCGTTTTCCCGCTTATGTTCTCCATGTCCTCTGTCAACACCTCGCATTTTCAAAAACTACTCCTTCTCTTTCTTAGATTCCACATGTCCACATCATAAGTTCACTGGTTGCAAAAAATTCTCTTCTTGGAATAGAATAGTTGGGTTTCATCCATATGCTGAATGAAAGCCAGTGAGATGAAAGAATGGAGTCTCCCAGTTCCTGTTCTAGAAGTAATTTTTTCATAATTACCTTGATGATTGCCAGAAGACTCACTTCCGAAACTGGCACATGATGGTTCTGAACTTGGAAAAGACGACTCCTTTTTTTGTATTTGCTGTTTGATTCTTTTCCACTGCATTCTCAGTCTAACTAATATTTCGTCTTCTAAGATTTCCTCATAATTTACAGTTTGCCAGTGCCTTCCCTTTCTCACTAAGACCACTATGATTTTCTCAAGTTCTTTCCGATATGTCTATAATTTTTTTTGTAATTCCAGTGGGAATTTAGAAAAGAAGGGAGGTAGTTGTGTGTCAAGTCTGTTATTTTTACTAAAGTAAATAATATTAAATCAATTACACTGCTTTTGAACATAATTTAAAATGAGACCTTGTGAAAATTCAATGGTCTTTTTCTCACTATCAATCAAAACCTTGCCTTGTGTTATTTGGCCTCTTACAGAGAAAGAAAAAAAGATCATATCTCCCCGACAAGGTTAGGGTATATTGTACAAAATATCTCTTTGTGTTTCTGACACTCTTTCCCCTTGATCTGTTTAAGTTGATCCTATTATTGTGGTAGAAGAGTAGCCTGCCATTTGGACTTACTTTATCTAGAAAAATGTAAGTTTCTGGGATAGATAACCTTTAATAAGAAGGTATAAACATAAATTTTCTATCAAATCTTTCTTTGGAATGACTATCCAAATGTGGAAATGACTTAAATCCAACAAGATCAGGCCAAAGTAAAATAACTGTCAAAAGGTTAGGTCAGCAAAAGAAAATTTAATAACAGCATATCAAATATTTACGAAAGCTATTTGCAAAAAGTTAAATCATTCATGAAAATATATGAAACACTTTAAAATAAGCTAACTTTCATGTGTCAAATGAGGGATACTTAGGAAGCAGAAAGTACAATATTCTGTATTAATAAACTAACTTTCCTAAAACAATAGTTTCCTTTATACCCAATTTTCATCCATCTCAGCAGTCTGGGGACAAAAATACATATGACTTTATTTCAGTTCTTAAGTTCAATGTCCTTCCTACTGACCTCAAATTATAGGGGCTTCTGCAAACTAAACGGATGTATAGGTTAAACAGAGGGAAAATGAGCAGGACTTTGCTTATTCCTGCGAGATTTCAAGTGAGGCTCTGCTATGTTCATTCTCTACCAAAGCACTGCATCTTACCATGGGACTGATACGTGCAGAGCAAAGGATACAGCACGAGCCTTGCCTTTTAGGAATGCACATTCAACGTTGCTAGAACACTCGCAGCAACGTGCACCCACTCACAGTGCGTAGGCTGTCCCGTGTTAGACAATACTAATTTAAAAATATTTCCCCCCTAAAATGGAGCTCCACTGTTCTTCATTAAACTGTCATCCATTGATTCTAATTCTTTCCTTTGGAACTCCATAGATGTCTATCCCCCTTTTCATGGAGTAGGACTTCATATATTTGAAGACTGATTATACCGTCCTGATCTTTGTTTTTCTGGGCAAAATAGTTCCAATTATTGCAACTGTCCCTTATAGAATGTGTGTTCCAGACGTCTTAACACTCTAGTTATCCTCCTCTAAGGTATGCATTTATCTTGTCTTGTGTTGTATTTGAAACTCTGTGGGGTAACTTGGTGCCTACAAGATAGAGCTCAGATTCTAATGTCAGGTTCATCTATTCCTTAAAATATTAAATAGGTTTATTTTACAGATTATGACTGGGTATTTGGGACAAACCAGAGATAGCCTCTGCCTTCAAGAGGTTAACAGTTCATCGGCCATCAATCTCATTTCATCTTACTCTGTGTTCCCATTAAACACTAACACTGCTCCTCAATGCAAATGCACAAATAAAACTAAATGCTTGAGAGAACCTGATCATCTACACCTCTCAGTCGCTCAAGCACATTATTTACAATCTACTCCCAAGCAATGATCTTATCTTTTATGCCATTTTCCTGTTCTGAAAATAGTTAAAATATTTCCTTAGGGTTTTCACGATCACTCCTGACAATGCCCATCTGCGTTAAAAGCATGGACCTCAAGCCATAAATAATTCTTTCATGGACGCCACATGCTAAGAAAGCCTTGAGGGGGTTTTATTTGTCTACCTTTGATTGCAAAGTGTGGGGGGAAAAAAAGCCCCACCATGGAAATAGAACAGTCAGTTCTTTTGGAAGCCAAAGCTTAGGCACTCAATCAGCGTTGGAAATGAAACATCCTAACATCCACTCTGGATCTGTTACTGCAGACCTTTTATTTTGATTGGGGCACGGAATAAGCAGTGTTTATCTTTGGAAATGCCATTCAAGACTTTCGCAGACATAAGCACCGCATCCATGGTGAAATATTTCAAGCCCGGATCGCAATTATGTTGGGATTTACTACAAATCCTCTGTCTAGCAATATACCTACTCGGTAGTAAAAGCTCGCTCTCCTTTTGTTCTGTAAATTTATGCCAAAGTATAGTTCTTGTTATTACTTGAAAGGTTTAACATACCAGAGAAAGTTCTGCAGACAGGGCTGAGTAAGTTCTGCATTTCATCATCCTTTAAAGTATGATTTCGAACATTTTTTTTTTCTTAAGTTGCATTGTAAACCACATTCCCACCCAAGATTTATTTTTGCTGCTGAAGTCATTCTATTATTTCCCAACTCCAGGAGCCTATAGAAGAATGTCTCATGACCTCATATTTAACAAACTAATATCCAGTATTCCGAAGGCATCTGTCTGGGGGCATTAACAAATATTTGGCTGGGTATTAACATTTCTAATATGATTATAGTGTACTTTTCTACAGGAAAATATTATATTGTTTGGTCATAAATTGAAGTCCATAAGGCAAAAGAAACCGGAGTACGCAGGTACACAGAAGGCCACACACTTCACCAATGTTAAGTGTCCCCTAACAGAAAAGGTGAGAGCTGGGTATTGAGTAAATAGAATTTGACCCAATGCAAAAATCTAATTTATTCCTTGCTAGCTTTAAGGCTAGAATTACAAAAGTTTAGTTTTCAACTGTGACTGTTGTAAGTCAGTTGAAAAATCAATTTAGAATGTTTTGAGTAATTCAAAGCAAGCCGCCACAGCGAGGGTAAAAAACTGGTTTGTTAGACGGTAATGCATGAAGCTCTTCTATGTAACAGTGCAATAAAATCAAAGTCTGTGAATACACACATCTGAGAATGTGAATAAGAATTCCAGAAATACGGTGCCAGATAGAAAAATCAGCATTATGGTCTGGTGTCATGGTGGCCTGGATGTGTTCAGGATGTCTGGGTTCTCTAGCTCCACCTGTGTGCTTTGGTATGTGGTGGAGAGAGCTGGCCAGAATAAGGTGTATCAACAATGCATTGTTTAATGAGGGTTTTACTAAAACTCATCCTTACCTTTGAATTTATTGTAGCAAATGATTAAGCCACAGCCTCCCAAACCAGAGTTTCTGGGTTCGAATTCCTTCATATACCCACTAGATTTGTGACTCTGGGCAAACTAACCTCTCCTGCTGTCATTTTTCATACCTTTAAAATAAGTGTCAGAGTAGGTTGCAAAGGATTAATAATTGTTCAGTGCTTAGAATGATGCTTTCATAGGGTTTAGCCACTATGTAAATTTTAGGTGTTAGTAATATTATCATAGATTCCAACTTTTGCGATAAATCCCAAGGGATTATATCTAATCCATCAGTTTACCCTTTTCCCCTTTTGCTGAAGTACAGAATTTCTTTTTACTATTTTCCCTCCTTTCATCAGTTTTTTTTTAAATATACTAGGCACTAATTGTTAAAATCATTATTTTAGTTGGATTGAGAAAAATATTTCTTCTTGATACGAAAATCTTTTTTGGGTGTCATCTGGACATGTTTGAACAGCTCTCAGAGTATCACACAGAGGTTCATTCAGCTGGTAAATTGCCCATTACCCTTGCTCCTTTCTCATGGGAGAAGAATGCATCCTTATTTGACCACAGGAAACTGAAACTCTTTTAACTCTCCTTTTATTAGAGGAAGACTTTGGTAATTAAAGCCTGTGCCATTCCCAGGGTGGCAGAGGAAGCTGCCATTGAGAGCCAGTGTGTCATTTTTCTGTGACTGCTGGGCTTGACAGAGAAGGAAAGAGCCCAGTGTTCCTTAACACAATGAGGAGAACACAGGATGATTAAAAGTTAGAGTTGAGGCTCATTCTTGGATAACAACTCTTTTCTCAACCGATAGAGGATTTGTCTTTGAGGGCTACACATCATTAAAGATGTCATTAGTCCCGAAAAGAGCAGTTTCACAGTTCTCACTAGTCGGAAAAGAGAACCAAACTGAGAGGACCTACCCCATAGTTCCTCTTATCTGCAGAGGATTTGCTCCGAGACCCCTAAGGAATGCCTGAAACTGCAGATCGTACTGAGCCCTATACGGACTATGTTTTTTCTATAAAACATACCTATAATGAAGTATTGTAACAATAGACTGTGATAGACGATTATAACAAAAGACTGTAATGAAAGTCATGTGAATATGGTCTCTCAAAATTACTTATGGTCCTGTACTCTTCTTGGGATGACGGGAGATGATATGATGCCTGTGTGATGAGATGAACTACGTAAGTTGAATGACACAGGTGTCGTGATGGCCTTTCAGCTACCATTGACCTCCCGATGGTATGTCAGAAGGATCATCTGCTTCCAGGTTACCTTGACCATGGGGGGAGTGATAAGGGGGCCTAGCATATCACTTTTGCTTGGGGCCTAGATCCACCCTTTACCTAGAGCCTGAAAACATCAGTCATCTGGGTGACGCCTGGTCTTTCTTGGAAACTTAACAAAGGACTAAACATGAGAATACCTTGTATAGAAAAGTTGGTATTTTCTCAAGGAAGGAGCGAAGTCTCGCAGAGAGGCATCCCTGTGATTATAGCTGAGGATATAAAGATGAAAAGCCAGGCCAGGAATGGAAGGAATGTTCCAGTCAGCAGCCTGTTTTGTGTGAGACAAGTTTTAGGTCACGTATGTGACAACATATATGTTTTTCTCACCTACTGTATTGTTACTTTGGGGTTTGCTTGTTCTATCAGCTATTTATTGAGAGAAGTTTGTTAAAGTTTCTCATATAATTTGTTGATCTGCCTATATCTCTTTTTAATTACATCAATCTTTTCTTTATATACTTTGATTCTGTTACTGAATACATGCCGATTTATAATTTTTATATATTCTCAGCAGTAAATATCTATCATTGTGATATGTTCCTCTTTATCTCTAATATAGCCTCTTATCTTATTATCTAATTTGTCTGATATCAGTAAAACTACACTGACTTTCTTTTGGTTCATGTTCCACAGTATATCTCTTTCCATCTTGTATCCAATGACATAGCCTTATATTTAAAGTATGTCTGAACAACCTTAGTCTTTTAAGTCTTTTTTAAGTTTTTTTATTTACTTAAGTAATCTACACCCAATGTGGGCCTTGAACTCACGACCTAGCGATTAAGAGTCACAGACTTGTCCAACTGAGCCAGCCAGGCACACCTGAACCACCTTAGTCTTCTATCCAGAGTATATATTCCATTTACTTTTAATGTAATTAATAATATATTTGGGTATATATCCACAAACTTACTATTTGCTTTAACTTATTATTTATTTTTTTTATAAGTATTTTTTTAATTAATTTATTTATTTAGAGAGAGAGACTGAGAGGCAGAGACACAGACAGAGGGAGAAGCGGGCTCCATGCAGAGAACCCGACGCGGGACTTGATCCTGGGTCTCCAGGATCAGACGCCGGGCTGCAGGCGGCGCTACACCGCTGCGCCACCGGGGGTGCCCTAACTTATTATTTTATGTTCCATTTTATCTTGCTTCCCTAAGAATAATTAAATATTTTATTATTTTATTTTTCCTCTATCACTTTTGTAGTTTACAATATTTTTCTATCTTTTCAGTGTGTTTCCTAGATTTTAAAACATGCACCCTTGAGTTACTGCAGTCTACTTTATTTTTAACAATTTTTAAAAAGATTTTATATATATATTCATGAGAGACACAGAGAGAGAGGCAGAGACACAGGCAGAGGAAGAAGTAGGCTCCATGCATGGAGCCCAATGTGGGACTTGGTCCCTGGTCTCTAGGATTGTGCCCTGGGCCGAAGGTGGTGCTAAACCACTGAGCCACCCAGGCTGCCCCTGCAGTCTACTTTAAATGATTACTTTTACCATTTTACCTATAATTCTAAGACCTTAAAATGCGATATCTTTATTATTCCCCTCCTATATTTTGTGTTGTGGCCATCATATATTTTAATTCCAAATATGATTTTAGTACTCTAAGACATTTTATGCAGTCAATATTCATTTAAATATACTGCACATTTATCCTTTTTGTGGCTCTCCATTCCTTCTGTATCACCCTTTGTAATCATTTTTCTTCTGCCTGAAGAACATTTTTAGGTTTTCTTTTAGTGCTCATTTGTCAGTGATGAATTATCTCCACTTTGGTCTATATGAAAGTCTTCTTTTGCTTAATTTTTTAAGAATATCTTCTTGAGTATACATTTTAGTTTGGAGTTATTTTCTTTCAGCATCCAAAGTTATCTATCTAGGACCTTTTACCTTTTATTATATTTTATTGAAAAGCTGGCTGTCTTAAAATTAGCTGTTGATGCTCTATGAAGATACTGCTTTTTTGTTTTGGCTGTTTTTATGATTTTTCTCATTGTCTTTCATTTTCAGAAGTTTGCCTATGATGTATTTAGCATAAAGTTCTTTGTATTATCCTTCTTGTGGCTCATACATTTATTGAATGATAAATTCATGTGTTTCATCAGTTTTGGAAAAATCTTAGCCATTATTTCTTCAAATTCTTCTGGTCCAATTTTTCTCTGTTCTCTTGGAACTCCAATTATCCATATATAATTGGTATTGTGTTTACTGTGACTTGTAGTTGTTTTTCTACTCTTTGTCTTGTTCATTAATTTGCTTATTTGTATTGTTTATTTATTTATTTATTTGAGAGAGAGAGAGAGAGGAAGAAGGGGAGGAAGAGGGGCAGAGGGAGAGAGGATATCAAGCAGACTCCATGCTGAGTATGGATCCTAGTATGGGGCTCTATCCCAGGATCCTGAGATCATGATTGGAGCCAAAGGCAGGTGCCCAACCAAATGAGCCACCCAGGTGCCCCTGTCTTGTTTTTTTTCTTTGGGTTGACTTTGAGTATTTGCTATTGGCCTATCCAATTCACTTACCCTTGCTTCTGCTGTCTGGCATGCTATCAAACCTACTGATTTCTTAATTTTAGATATCTTATTTTTCAGTTTTAGAATTTCTACTTGATTATTTTTTCTACTGATTCTGATAAGCTGATGAGATTATCATTCATCTATTTCCTTGAAATTATTCATTATAAATAGCTTTTAGTATTATCTTTAACTCCAGTTATATGTATGTGGGTCTGTACCTATTATCTATTTTTAATCTCTTGGGTTTTGCTGTTTCTGTCTGTCTTTGGTATGCTGTCTGTGTATGTGTGTGTGCATATGTGTACGGTATGGTATTTTTTAAACTGAATGCCCTACACAGCGCATTAAAAATTATGGAGGCTCTAGATTATGCTAAATTCCTGAAGAAAATACCTTTCTTCTAGAAAAAGAGTGGAGAACTGATTGTTTTAATCAAATGTAACTGATCTCAATTAGGTTTCCATTGAGAATTTTCAAAGCCTACATATATCTGGTTGGCCCTATTCAAGGCTATAGCCTTCTTTAAGTTCTAAATGAAAGCCTGGGTGTTTACCAGGGCCCTTACGCCTTGTAAGTCTGACATACCAGATCTTTTCTCCTCAGTAAAGAAAGACTGATAGAAACTCTACTGTGTTTTCTATTTTTTTTGTTTTGATTTTGAGGCTTTCCATTTAGTTTTTTAAATTCCTGTTGTGTATATCTTAAGAACTGTCATATATTTTGAGGGAAACTATTTGTCCAGCTTCATAATTTACTTATTTTTTCTCACTTGGATCTTGAGCCCTTACATCCTCATTTTGCCTCCTCATCTCTCTGATATTTACAAAAATAATTCCTCTTCCTCTCTTCTTTATTCTTTCTTTCTTTCTTTCTTTCTTTCTTTCTTTCTTTCTCTTTCTTTCTTTCTTTCTTTCTTTCTTTCTTTCTTTCTTTCTTTCTTTCTTTCTTTCTTTCTTTCTTTCTTTCTTTCTTTCTTTCTTTTTCTTCTTTCTTCTCCATGACACTATCCCTCTGCTCAAGAAAAAACTAGGTTCTCAGACTCCTGCCCTGAACTTTAAATCAGCAGGTGCCTGAAATAAAGGAGCTGCAGAATGTTAACTCACAAATTTCCCCCCTCACAAATATTTGCCTCAGGAACACTTTGATGCAACTCTTTAAATAATTCTTTGGTAGTTTTCTATTTTTTTTTTGTGTTTCATCTGAGCACAAGTCAATCTCAAAGTATTCCATCCTACTTGGAGAATTATAATAAACTGAAATTTTAATGTGCTAATATCAATCCTTACTTTGTTTACATTTTGTTACTTTAACTCTGCAGTAAAATAAATTTATATATTCATCATTATGTTTATTGGATAACTGAGGTCAATTGGTCAATATGATAGAGCAAGGTGAGGACAACTCCATATCATTTTTGGGTTGTTCCAGAGCATAAAAGACTCTATCTTGTAATGTAGTTTATATGTTTGTTCCTGGTAATAGCAGAGAGTTCTATACAGCTGGAGACACTGAGGAAGAATTATGAGGAAATACCATAAACTGCAACCTTCAAATTGCCCCATTGTTATGAAAGGTCATCTTTGGAAAAAACCTGGGTTACAGTTACAATAGTGCTTTGAAAGAAGGAAAAAGTTTTTGATTTTTCTTCCACTATGCCTCAAAGGTTTTGTGGCTTAGTGATGAAAATAAGGAAAGTCATTGTCTTCTAAGTTTTATCTCTCAACTAAGACTATTAGCATCTAGTAAGAAAAAAAAATCTATTGGCCCCATATCATATTTTCTCTAGGTCCCAAGCTCCAATGAGCTATAATAAATGCAAATGCAGTGGCCATACAATGAAATGATTGCTGCTAGACAGCGAAAACAGCAACAATGAACTCTGAGTGAACTTCCATGAAGTACGATATTTCTTCTCTATCAGCACCTTCTTCAATCCTTGGGTGCATTTCTTGGTATGAATCTCGCAGCCAGTGATCTCCACTGCCCTGCTAACCACTATCTCTTTTCAGTGTAACCCAAAGAGTGTATCACAGGACCTTTCTGATCGTTCTTTTCTTATAAGAAATAGCTGTCTGATAAAAAAGATCAAAAAGTAAGATGATTTTACTATTTTCCCCTTGTAAATCATGAAGGAAAAAAATAGGGAGGAGAGACGTGAAAGAATTCTGAGGGAATGAGGACATTCCCAGCAAACATCTGTTAGAATGTAAATTATAAATGTCATGACTAGCAAGCACCAAGCACTTTAAGACTGCAGGTAGCACATTTTGCAGAGCTTCACTGGAGAGAGCGTAAATAGCAGTTCAAAGCTTGGGCTTGCCAGTCAGAGCAGTATCACATTGCCCAGGAGTGTTTGACCATGTGTGGGTGACTCAAAACTCTTAGGACTTTGTTTCCTTCTTCTGTAAAACGGAGATAATGGTATTTACCCCCTTGGATTGTTGTAAAGATTAAATGAGCTAATGTACATAAAGCATTTAGCTACAGGCTGGTATGTTGTTAGCCGTCTATCATGGTGGTCATCACCCTGCCCTGCGTGCTTCCACGGCAGACCTCTGTTTCAATTTCCATCCTCCATGATTCATTGATGGTGATAGGAGCCATTTGTTCCCACAATCTGGTCCCTGGATTGGATAAAATCGTAACTCACTACCACCCAGGCAGCATTATCTTTATTGCATGCTTTTTAACGATTAACAATCAATTACAATATCATCCTTTAAATCCAATCCGAAGCACTGTCAAATGATTATGTACTATAATTAAATTAATGATATTGAACTTTAATTTTAGTTGCATGGCTGCTTTTATTTGATATCAGCGGTATTCTCATTGCATGAACATGGGGTTCTGGTGCAAAGTGTATTTATTTTACAGACACAAAAAAAAGCAAATCCTTAATATAATGTTTAAAAATAACCACAAATAGAAATATTTCCACATGAGCCCATTTGGAAACTCACATTTGCTATTCATTAATTTAGGACTTGACAATTTAACATAAATTAAAATAAAAGCCTGTTTCACGGAGCATGTGTCTCATTCTTCACTGTCTCAGCATGACCACACTGATTCTGGTGCTTAGTAATGTCCTTAAACATAATTTACAAATGAGAAAGTTAGTGGGGCTGGAGTAATGTATATCTAACTTGCAGTCTAGCTTCCTCTGACATTAAAATCTTGTTAATCTGAGACTCAAGTTGTGAAGGAAAAAAAATCAAGATTATCAAGCATAAATCAGCATTTGCCTTATAAAATGTAATGGAAAAATGCTAATAAGATTTACTGGTAACAGGAAATTGGATTATAACTTATCTATTTTAAGTCCATTTGAAAATTGGCCTCAAAATTTGTGTCCTGATATGGACCGAGCCTCAGATCCTATTATTTTTTTTTTTCCACAGAGCACATGCAGATGCTTACTGGTAGATTTGTAAAGTATTGTAATAAAAGGAAAAGAATGCACACACGCCTCTAAAACAATTTATGTAAACAAGTGCTGGAAAGTGTACACATTATTATATTTATACCATGAGGAGAGAGAGAATTGGCTGTTTATGTCTAGTTGAAAGTAATCAAAAGGGGATAAAAGTAATTTAAACAGGATACTTTCCTTATGTGTATGTGGAACACTGAGCAGCTATGATATATGATAAAATGAATATTCATATTAAAAGCTTTGCTTCCTCCTGTATTGTATTGAAACCCAGCGACTATTCCATCAGTCAATTACATGGCATGGTAAGAATGTGATTTGTTCTATAACAAAATTGGTATAATGCAGGGACTAATGAAGTGTTTATTCAAGATTTACCTTCAGTGCTTACCTCTGAATGCATTCTGAGTGACTGACCATCGATTTCATAATGTCTTCTTACCCACTGCCTGTCAGGTCCACCCAGAGCAAGGGTCTCCTGTAATGCCCTTAACAAGAATTCAGTTCATATAACACTCATGTGTGGGAATTTCCTTCCCAGGTGAACAGGCTGCCAGGAATGTGCCATTTTTGTCTTATTGGTTGAACATTTTATTCAACGGTTAGCCGTCGGATCCAAGGCACAGTATTGAGGGCAGAGTGGACACCAGTGCAACAGTAGGAGGGCAGAAAAGAGAATCTTCAAGATGATGTGTTCAGACATGATTAATTCAGGAAACTGTTGAGTACCTCTGAATCGCTGAGACATCATATTAAGAAGAAAAGGAATGGGGTTCTGGAAGAATTGTGGGCAAGCAGGTACAGGTCAGATAAGGAAGAGGCTAGTTGGCCATGTCAGGGACCGCCACAGACCTAAAGGCATGCTAAGCCACGGAAGAATTTTAAGCAGAACAGTGAAAATATGAGATTTGTATTTTGTAAAAATTACTGCGGAAGCCACATGGAGGAGCCTAGAAATCCAATAGATCTGTGTGCTGCAATTTTTGCCCATTAGGTTGTTTCTGGCCTCTCTAATTAGTGCTCTATTTTTGTTTCCTTCCATCAACACCAAATTGCCTAAATTATAATAGTGGTATACTTCCAATTTGTTTTCTTCTTTAGGACTGTCTTGAGTTTTGGCTTCTTGCTCCTCCAGGGCCAATTTTTAAAATCAGCTTATCAAGTTTGACAGATATCTGTTGGAATCTCAATTGGAATTGTATTTAATTTATAGATCTATCTGGGGACAATTAATTTGTTTACTACATTTACAATATGGAGTTTTCAGGTGAAAAATATGCCATACCTGTCTATTCATTTTAAAGTCTCTTAAATGTCTTTCAATAAACTTGGTAATTTTTCTCCATGAAAGCTTTACACATTCTTCCCTAAGATATAATTATATATATATATATATATATATATATATATATATATATTTGCAATTATAAATGGATTTTTAAAAATAATTAGTTTCTGATGTTGACAGATCATTCTTATCATATTGATAACATCTCTTACTTGAATAATTTTCCCATAGGTTCTTTTGGCTTTATGATATAGGATATGTTAACATCTACAAATAAAAATAATTTGGTGAGTTGTTTTTCCTTTTAAGTTTGTACATCTTTTTTTCCTTTGTATTTTGCAATAGTAAGAACCTCTGCTGAAATGTTGAATATGGGTGCTGACAGTCAAGTCTTTTCCTGATCTGAAAGAGAAAGCATATCATTTTTCAGTATTAAGATGCTTGATGTAAAACCTTTCTACTTGCCTCTCGTCAGATTAACTAAGTCCCCTTCTCTTTATACTTGACTGAGTTTAGGTGATAAATATGTTGGATTTTACTGATTTTTTTTCCCTTAAACCTATTACCATGATCTTATGGTTTTTTAATATTTCTCAATAATTCTGAAAAAATTCTAAGCCATTTTTAAAATATTGCCTATTACCCACTTCCCTGTTTTCTGTAATATGTCTTTATGAATTATATTTTATATCTTTTAGACATTTATACTGTACTCTTCATATCTTTTCCTTAAAATCTATCACTTGGTATCACTGAAATGTAAAATTTATTTTTTATGTAATTTCTTCAGACCTGTATTCCAATTCACCAATTTTCTCTTTAGCTATATATAACCCATTTATCTGATTGTGGTGTTTTTAATTGTTGTTATTCTAATTTTCATATCTGGATTTTAATTCAAAATTGTTTACTCCTTACTCATATTCAAGCTTCACCACTGCTTATTTTGACTTCTATTTCTGAAATTCAGTATCTGAAACTTTTGCAAATTTATTTTCTTATTTTTTTTACTCTTCTAGTAGTCCTCATTTCAATTAATTTTAGGGCTCAGCATTTCTTTTTGCTTCATTCAATAAAATACAATGATGTATTTTAAAAGACACTTCAAATTTTATCCAGCATTCTAGTTGTTTCAGTCTAGAGGGTTGCTCTTGGCTATCTAACCCACTTACTTCTAACAGAGAAAAATCTCCTTCAGGTTTTATTTTTTAACTTCTCATGCTGATAACTTGCTTAATTTGCTAGCTTTCTTTCTTTCTTTCTTTTTTTTTATTTTCATAGCTGAAAGCTATTAAGCTTATAGAGTTGCTTCTGAGTATGGTTTTTCTTGAATCTGGCCTGTTTTGCTATATAATGTACTTGTTCTCACTATTTTTTTATATAGGCACCCCCCCAAAAAAAAAGTTTAAGATTTTTTTCCTAGAAGTTTGGAATCTTGTCAGTGTGGTTTGAAGATTTAAACATTTGCTATTGAAGTTGGATCAGAAAATATGACCTATACAATTTCTGCTTTTGGAGATTTATTGAGAATTTTTGTGGCCTGCTAAGTACACACTATTTATAAAAATTCTGTGGCTGCCCTGAAACATAGCTTGTTCTTTCAGGGTGCACAATCTAATATGTATATTGATTCAATATTGCTAATATTATCATTAAAATTTTTTATTTTCTTATTTATTTCTACATGTCCTCGTAACTTTTAAATCAAAGTTTCTCTAGCATTTTTAAATTTCTAAATATTTCCTCTGTTTTTTCCCAATAAGATGATAGATATGTATATACATGTGTAATATGTAGATGTATAGATGTAGATGTATAGATGTATAAATCTATGTGTATATATTTTTATACATCTATATTTGTTTATATATATATAAACATCTTTATTCTATGTTATTTGATTGTTCTTTACTGGCATGGATTGTTAGGAAACTTCCATTTCCCTGGCTTCATTGGTCCTTGAGATAGGTCTTTTGCTACAGTAATTCTCCTGGATGGCCTCATCATGCCCAGGGGAGGAAGAGTGAGCTAATGGAATGTTGAATTGAAAGGTGGACTTAGTCATGTTCTATTAGTTACCTTCTTTGTTTAGAGCCATCCTTTCCCAAAGGACTCATCGATTCTAGCCCATACTGTAAATAAAGGGGGTAGGTTTTCCATTTGTCAAGCTCCTGAATGTTTCTCTCAGTTTCAAATACATGAAGGAAACTTCTTAGACTATGTACTGCACTCTCTCAAATTCAAATTGTTTTATTCCTTTTTTTGTTTCCCTTCACTTTAATAAATCTTTATCCATCCTTTAATATTTTTGTTATTTTTCTTTAGATTTGTCTTATGTAAGGAATATATTATTGCTAATTGTATTAGTATATAATAAACATGAATTTTTAAAAAAGTTTTATTAACTTATTTTAGAGAGAGAGTGAGAGCACATGAGTGGGAGGGAAGAGGCAGAGGGAGAGGGAGAGAGAGAATCTCAAGCAGACTCCCCGCTGAGTATGGAGTCCAACTTGGGACTGGATCCCTGACCCTGGGATCATGACCTGAGCCAAAATCAAGAGTCTGGTGCTTAACTGACTGAGCCACCCAGGTTCCCTAAACACGAATGTTTTTAAATATGAACTTCATATTATTTTCCTTTTGATAGGAGAGTTAATCACATTAATTATTATTATAACTGATGCTTTCATTTGCTCTTTTCTTTCTTGTCTGAGAGTTTAAATCTTTATGCTTCAATGATGTCCCTTTCTATATTTCTATGTAGAAGAGATTTTCATTCACATTTCCGGCATGTATTTTTTATCGGGGTTTGCTTTTAGTCTTTAAAAAAACTTACTTATGTTTCTTAGATTAAATAATTAAATGTCACTCTCTCTGACAAATGACAGATAACATTTAACATGCATTCTTGCCTCTCTATGGGTCCTCTTGCCTCCCTAACCATTCTGCTCTCCATTCTTCCATTCCCCTCAACATCCCTGTCCATTCCTGGTGTTTACAGAATATGACCACAGTTTTCATATCAGTTCTTTTGTATTTAAATCCTAGATTTATATTATATAGATTTGAATGCCAAACTTTTTTGAAGTAACTTATGAAATATCGTGCATGGCATTGTGTGGAATTATCACACCTGTACTTAGCTGGTTTCAAAGACAATTGTCAGGAATTTGATTCTATTGCTACTAATGTTAACCTATCAACTGCAAGCTACACAAATCTGTGGAGGGTACTCACCTATGTAAATAATCACCCCTAAACAATACATTATTTTGTGTAGCTTATTTCTGAACTTTATATCAATAATCTCATGTTCTATATCTTTTTCTATTTTTTTCTTTAGTACTATATTTTTGCAATTCATCCAGACTGATTCATGTAGATATATTTATGTGCATTTTTAGTGTATGGTGAACAATTTAGTGTTGATGATCATTTCCTTGTTTTTAGTTTTGTTGCTACTAGAAAGAATGCCTCTACACATTCTTGCGCCCAGCCCCTGACTCACATGTATGCACATGCAGGGAGTACTCCTCACACAGAAACTGCCAGGTCGTAGAGCATGTACATCATCAACTTTAGTTAGTGATATAAAATTGCTTTCCTAGGTTATTGTTTCTTTTTTAAAAAATTTTATTTATTTATTCATGAGACACAGAGAGAGAGAGAGAGAGAGGGGCAGAGACACACGCAGAGGGAGAAGCAGGCTCCATGTAGGGAGCCTGACGTGGGACTTGATCCCGGGGCTCCAGGATCATGCCCTGGGCTGAAGGTGGCGCTAAACCGCTGAGCCACCTGGGCTGCCCATGTTGTTGTTTCAATCTATATTTTCCCCAACAATATGTGAGAGTTCTTCTTTACACATTCTCACAAAAGCATATTTTAAAATTTATATTGTTGCTGATCCATTCATGTGAAATGACATTAGGGTTTTAATTTGTATTTGCATCATAACAAAAGTGACATTGAACATCTTATTATATGTTTATGATCCACTAGACTTTCCTCTTTTGTGAAGTGCCTGTCATGCATCTTTTTAAATGATATAGGATTTCTTCATTTTTAAATAGATGTTCCTCATCTTTTCTATATATTTAATCTTTGTTGACTTTATGTATTTCAATACCTTTCTCAGTTTGTGGCTTTTCGTTTTGCTCTCTTTTGTTAAAAAAATTGTTAATTTTAATGTGATATGAAATATGTCATTGTTTTTATGGTTTTCATTTTCCTGTTTAGGTTAATGAAAATTTCTCTACCACGGGTCAGATAGATAGTCTCCTACATTGTATTTTAGAGGTTTTTAATGATTTGCCTTTCATAATTACATCCTCAATTTATCTGGAATTGATTTTGCCTATGTTGTGAGGTAGTTTCATTTCCTTTTGTTTTTTATTCATGAAAACTAATTGCTCCCAAACCATCTCTTTAAAGGTTTATTTTTCTCCCTACTGATCTGCAGTATCTTCTCTTTCATATACCACCACTCCATATACTTGTGGGTTTTCCTTTAATTGTATATTTGTCCATTGCTGCACTGTTTCATGATATCATGTGTATATAGCTATATACAGTATCATGTATATATAATTTTATATATATAATAGTTGTATAGTTGTATTGTGATACCTGATGGTGTATATTGCCCACCTGATTTGATGTTTTTCTTTAGAAAATTATTATATTATCATTGTAAGTTTTACAGCTAACTTATGAAGTTTCATGAAAAACTGAGCTTGATTTTTATTCAAATTCTAATGAATCTGTCTTTTCATGTTGAGGGTAATGACATCTTTAAAACATCTCTGAGTATGTCATGCCTCTCCATTTAAATAGGTCTTCTTAAATGTATTTAAATAATTTGTATGTATATTTTGTTAGGTTTATCCTCAATAGTTTTATATTTTGTTGATATTCTAAGTATCATTGTTTTTCCTAATTAGATTTGCTCTTTTTGCTGGGTTACAGCAATACAATTTAATTTGGTATATTGATTTTATATCTATGAATCATGATAAACTCTTATTTATTCTATTAATTTATCTATACACTCTTCTGGATTTGGTATATAGGTGATGACATCATCTTGGAATAATGCCATTTTTCATTCTTTTTTGTCAAATAATTTTACTGCTAATCTTTTATTAGTCTGATTGTCCTAGCCTTACCAGGAAAAGTAATGAAAAGGGTCATCCTTGTCTCAGCTGATTTTAAAGGAAATGTATTTACATTTCATCCACGTGTATGATACTTGCTGTAGCTTCTCATAGGTGCTCTTTGTCAGCTAAATATATTTCTGGTTTGCTAAGATATTTTGTAAGAAAAATGACCAATTTGGATAGCATCATATTGTTTCAGAATACTTTGGTTCTCTTTTTATTTCTTTAAGTATGTTAACATCTTGTTACTGTTCTACTTGGGATATTTCCAATATTTGTGTATCTGATATTGTAGTTTGTTGTTTTTCTGTTAGATGCTTGCTTTCTCTTTTGTGCACTGGATTTTTGATTGAGATTTTGTGTTTCTTGAACACCACTTATAGAACATTTTGAGGCCTGCATTCAAACTGTTTTCTACACAGAATATTGCTTTTTCTTCTCAGAAATAATTTTCTTTCCTACAACTTTCTTCCTTTGCCTCACTGCTCTGTGCCAAGAGGGGGATAGGAATAGCAGGAGCTTTTTTCTGTTTGTGTCCTGCTTCATCCCTCAGGGGGTCACCCTTTCCTTGCCCCACCTTTATAACTTACTAATTTGAGTTCCCATACCAAACGGGACCTAGCTTTTGAGTCCAGACTTCTAGGATTGGCAAGGTGAAACCAGATTCCACACCTTCAGAGAGTAGCTGGACAGGGCACCTTGTCCCACAGAATAGCATTCTTTTGGCAGTCAGACTTCCAATTTGTGTTTCTTGTATTGCTACAAGCTTAGCCATGCTGTCAACAACATATTTTTCCAGTCTATCTAGCTTCTAGCAATTTTAGGTGTTTAATACTAGGAGGGGTTTTTCTACACATCTGGCATGGTTGATGGGAGGAAATAACATGTCACCAGCTTTCTTTGCATCACAATTGGTCATCTTTATAATGCACCTTATTGTTTTTCCTCTTGTCTCTTCATCTCAGCCCTTCTCTCTTTGTAATTTTGTGATACCATTTTTTGTGAAGGAAATGTCTTGTTTCATATTAAATATGCTAAAACATTTTCTAACATTTTCTCTGTTTTGCTGTCGCCAATCATTTAAATAATATATTCTTCGTCAAGTTTTATTTTTAAATGTGCTTTTTTTCCCCCTTGTTCTAGCGTGTATTTGAGAATTTGCTTATCTCCCCAACCCTGCCCCCCAACTGCTGATCTCTTTTTTTTTATAATTTATTTATGATAGTCACACACAGAGAGAGAGAGAGAGAGAGAGAGAGAGAGAGAGAGAGGCAGAGACACAGGCAGAGGGAGAAGGCAGGCTCCATGCACCGGGAGCCCGACGTGGGATTCGATCCCGGGTCTCCAGGATCGCGCCCTGGGCCAAAGGCAGGCGCCAAACCGCTGCGCCACCCAGGGATCCCCAACTGCTGATCTCTTACTGTGCAAAGTTCCTCTCTGAAATGAACTGATGCTTCCCAACATACAGGTACATAGTTTGCAAATACTCTACTCACTATCTCCCTGATTTCTGACTGGATGTATTTCCCGGGCCAAAGTGCAGAGCATGTCTCCGGTCACAACCTTCCTCCTCCTTCCTGTGTCTAGCAGGATGAGCCAAGTATAATTTGCAAGATCTACTTTAGTTCTTCCTCTACCTCTAGTCCCTGATACTATATACTTGGAGCCAGTGGAAAGCTGTCCCCAACATGGTCTGGTTCTAGTATTCCTCTCATTTTTCCCCCTACATATAAAGTTTTAAATTGTAAAAACATACACCTTGACCTGCAACAGACCAGTGGCTAAAGGAGGCTAGGATGAAAGCAAGGGACTAATACTCTAACTGCTTCCAAAAGTTGCAATGAAATACAGAGGGGGGATTGTCCAATTTTGCCTTTGTAGATTCTGGAAGTTTCTGAGCCAAGAAGCAGACATGAGGGAGACAAAGTTCTCTGTTTTCTTTCAGGAAGGCAGGGCTGTTTCTTCCTTGAAACTAAGCTAGGTACATCATCGTGATTTTGGGTTTGTTTGTTTGTGTGTGTGTGTGTGTGTGTGTGTGTGTGTTTGCTTCTTTGCTTGTCTTTTCCTGACTCTCTGAGCTTTTTATTGTGGAAATTCCTTCGGAATATTGGCTTTGGGTCTATTTTAGGTTTTGGAGGTTTTGGAGCAATTGTTCTTAGTCTTCAAGTCGTGTTTTTTTTAGGAAAGTTCATGTCAAAGGTTGATGGCCATGTGCTATTTTTGAATCTAACTGTATTTCTGAGCAAAATGATATGAAGCCTCAAAGGCATGATATTCATAGATTATTTTTCTCACCACGACTGATAAAATTTGCAAATATAAATTCAGTTGGCTATGCTTCACCTTGGAAGAAAGAGAGATCCATTATCTCCCTACTCTTCTCAGGGAGCTTTTAATCATTGCTTCCGGGCTAGATTTGTTTTAAAGAAAGATATGATCCAAAACTTCCTACTCTATACAGAGCTTATAGACTTGAATGTATTAGGAAAGGCTAAAGTACAGTAACAAATAGACCCAAACTTGCAGTGAGTCAACAAAACAAGTTCAATTCTCACTCATCTAATAGTCCGTAATGGTTCAGACCAGTGAAAGGCCAGGAGTGAAACGAGGTAAGAGAGTAGGGTGGCCTTTGCATACAATCAGTCAGGGGCTCAAGATCATGCATGGTAGCTTTGTTCTCTTCAATGGAAACTTTCAAGGTCACCCTGAGGGTTACTCACCCTGTTGGCCAGAAAGTGGACCAAGCAAGGATGTATGCACGAGCAAGTTCGTATAAGCCAAGCGTGTAAGTGGCCCAGGTCCTATGTGCTCATATTTCGTTCCCTGGCACACAGCCACATGCCAAAAGGAACCCCTAAGTGGGCTACACACTGTAGTCCAAGCCGTGGATGAAGGAAGGCTATAAACACTGATTTTGATAAATAACTGGACATTTGTATCACATGGGCAATCTAGAAATTTTTTTCAGGACAGTGGACTCTTGAAGTCATGTAACTTGACTCCAAAAAAGTTCATAAATCATCAGATTCCTCTATTTCCTGTTGGGCTGTGCCGAACACCTCAGGAGAGGCTTTGGCAGAGATCGCATCTGCACGTGAATTGCCCTGAGCTTCAGAGTCCTTCTGACATCCTCAAAGAACAATAGCAACAGTAGGGTTTGCACAACCAGCCTGTTCACAAGTGTAAAACAGCATCAACAAATGGAGCGTTTGTGAAGCTCAACCTAAGGGCTGATACAACCCCCTCACCCCCATCCTATCACGTAAATGTATGCTAGCTGGTTGCACTAAACGTGGAAACATTCTCAATATCTGCTCTAGGCCACAGAGGGCCTATTTGTGTAGACTAGGAAAAAAGTATGATTTATTACAGAAACAAATTAATATGCACTAAGCTAATATGTTTCATTATATTATATAAAAATTTAAAAATTCTATCCAAATTTTTAACTCTACCTCGGAAGCAACTGGGAACCGGGTCTAAGATATGAATTGCCACCAAACCACTTTTAACTTTTTGTTAGACTGGAATGAACTATTGATCTCATGGCTGTAAGAGCCGAGTAGTGAAACAGAGTGATTCGTGTTTAAATGAAGTTTTATCATCATTCATTTTATCTATGAAAACCACACTGTTTAAATTCCCCAGCATGGTGGTGGGCTTTCTTCTCCCCCTTTTTTTCTTTTTGGTTTTGTTTTTATTTGCTTGTTGTTTTGCACTGCTGTTAACTTTACGGTGTAGCAGCAAGCAGACAGGCTACATGACACTGAGACTTCATTACATTCACTATTAAACAAAAGCTCTTATTTCAGACAATATGCGAACAAACTTCTTTCGAGTGCAGCATCATTCCTCAGGATTATTTATTGTGATTGTTTTATCTCTGCACCGAGAATCCTAATTTTCTCGGTTCTTCACTTTATTTCAGTGTCAGCCATTCTGACAGCTAACACCTGTGCATATTCTGGTTTTTCAAATCTTCCCCTCATTGCACACAGTGATCCTGTCTCCTTACCCTTCAGACTACACTATCTTTCTGAAAGTCTCTGGAGTTTGCACAATTTACGGAAAATAATTAAATTCCACTTTGATTTACGTGGAGTCAGGAGGATATAATAGAAGAGCCTCAGACCGAGAATCAGGATTTCAGGAATCCATTCGGAGTATTTCTGTAAACTGTGTGATCTAATTTCCAAAGCTGTCTGACCCACACGCGTATACCCACAGGACCAGGGAGTCAGGGTGACATGACAGTTATCAGCTACAGAAGTCCATGTGTCCATTCATTCACTCACCCATTCATTCATCCATTCAAACAGACATTTATTACCAGGCACTGTGCTGAGTATTGGGAGTAATAATAATGTATCCTAGATCTTTTCATATTTTAACTGGTTTAATCCTTGTACTGCTCCTCTTAATGGCTGAAGATACTGACATCCACAAAGCTTAATAATTTGATCAAGCTCACACAGCAGTAGTTAGTGGCAGGGCGAGGATTCAAAGTCAGGGGGACCAGCTCCAGGGCTTGTCCTCATAACCACCGCGCTGTACTACTTGAAGCACAAAGGTGAGCAAGAGGGGCCTCCCTCCTCAAATAGCTGGCAGGCCACAGAGAAAGGTAGATATGTAGACATATAGGGCAATGTGATAAATGCAGCCCATAAATACTCACAGTATAGAAAATTGTTTGTCTCGTGCTACCCACTTCATCGTTTTACGCAGAGCACTTAATCCTCAGAACAAAGCTTGAAGGTAGCTATAATTATCTCGTTTTTTTTAATGTAAGGAAACTGCTCCAGAGAGGTTAACTAATTTTCCCAATACTCCAAAGTGACTTGAGCTGGGATTAGAAATCACGTTTAATTCCAAATCCTATTTTTGTTGGCCTCTATCACACTGCGTTGCTTACAGAGAATCCTTACTTTGAAATTCTCTGAAGTTTATTTCTCCATTGTTGTACTTATTCTCTCCACGAAATTAAAATTTAAAGTAAAAGAGAAAATGTTGGCCCAAATTTGACAAGAGTGCATGAGAGAACAACATTATCATCCTTCATAACTTCTCAAAGAATTCACAAAGTAAAATAATGAGATTATCTAGAATATTTGACCCGGAGGCCAGACAGTTGCTTTTAGCCTTTGCTCCCTGCCTGCTGGGAACTGAATCCATGCATTCCCTAAAATTTGGATACTTAGATTAGAGAAGCACATAGATTCTCATAACTAGGGGATGTCCTAGAGATATGATACCCTCATTCTACAAATAAGGGGATCAGTAGGCAGAAATTTAAATTCTCTGTCCAAAGTTATATGATTAGTTAAGTAACTGGGTTAAAAAAACCGAATTCAGGTCCTCCACTTTTCCGTCTTCTACTCATCACCCTGTCATCTCCAAACATAAACACAATTTTTTTTTAAAAAAAGTTTTACAAAAAAAAAGTTTTACACACTTGTTTTTAGGTAAATATAATATAGACTGAAAAACTGAGGATGGGGAGTGGTTATTTAGGAATCTGTATATTTAAAATGTTTCCAAGATGACTGCATAAGACTCACTGCTGATTCCCTTTATATACATGAGAAACTCTTTCAAAAATTTGTTTATTACGATCATATACATAAGTAGAAATAAGGGGAAAGAGAGAGGAGGAAGCCAAAAGATAAAAATAAAGATAATGAGAAACAGTAGTAATGTGTGAATGATGGTGAGAAAGCAAGAGAGAATGAATATGAAAAAGAAGAAATGAGTGGGGACAGGTGGCAGGACTCGCTTCAGTGTACAAAGGAACTTTTCCTGTGATTTGCTCGCCTTTGTTCCAAATTTGTCTCCCACGACTCTACTACATACTGCTTTTGTTTTTTTTAAGATTTATTTATTTACTTAGAGAAAAAGGAGAGAGCACTTGTGTGTGGTGAGCATGTGGACGGGCAGAGGGGGAGAGAATCTCAAGCAGATTCCATGCTGACCACAGAGCCCAACGACCCTGAGATCATGACCTGAGCCGAAATCAAGAGTCAAAGCTTAACCAACTGAGCCACTGAGGTGCCTACCAACCTGTCTTTATTTATACTATTTCTGTAATATTAACCACTCTTCTTTTGGTCTTTTCACACACACCTACATCTGCACACAACATACGGATACGTTCAATAGCAGGCTTAAAAACTCATGACAATTCTTGCAAGTTTAATCCTAATGACAGGGAAAATTGACCCCTAAACCCTAATTTACAGTTGTTCCCATTCTATGAATGGCTCTCTGTGTTTGGTTAAAAATAATTGAATTACATATTATTTTGTTTGAGATGCACGCTCATGAGGAAGTACCCTGATAATGTTGGATTTAAATAAATATAGGTCTATATACGCTGTAGGTTTGTGCAAAGTTTGAACTTTCATGATCAGCTTGAAGAATATATTCTGAAAAGGCCACCCTGTAGTCCTCAGGGTTTAGCCTTAGGGGTCTTCCTAGGGCATGAATCTGGATGAGTGAGTCAGGGAAGTACACATAATTGTTCCTTTCCGGATCGTCACCACTTTCCATCAGTCTGGCATGGTATCATTTTCAACCTAAAGCATTTTCATCCTGTTAAGAAACTGCTTTCTTAGTACTGGCTGATAGTCAAACTCTTATTATATCTATTGTTTTATGTATATACACATGAAACATTGCTTTTGCTTTATATATACACACACACACAGACACAAGTATATATTTTGAACTGATAAATGTCAACTTAGAAATAACAAAACAAAACAGACTCTCATCTAGCAGAAAGTTTCGCTCATGTGTTTGCTCAATGCAAGGACATTGTTCCATCTTTCGCTTTCATGAAAAAGAGGAACAATAAAAATATGCACACTTGTTTACCGCAGATGAGTTTTGATTTTCCATGAACGAAAGGGTAAAAGATCACTCAGAGACCCTTAACACTAAAACTCTCAGCACTAAGATAAAAGTATGGGAGGACACATTTAAGTTAAATTGGGAAGCACACTCATTAAGTAAAAATAGCCTCATTAAGTAAAAATAGTCTTGGCACACTAGTCATTAATTGAAGTGTATGTCTAAGATTTAAAACAAAGGACCAATTATGCCTCCTTCAATAGAAGAAATCATGTATTCCTTAACTGCATGTTTAATAACACAGTTTTACTTCAACTGAGGAATTATATAAACCATAAATTAAATCTGAACTTCTTATGCCATGGAAATCCCAAGGTGAAAAGAACAGGTTTAATTCTTAGGTTTTTATAGTCTATTGAGGAGAAATGTTTTATTTAAAAATATGTTTTCTGAAAAAAAATAAATAATATTTTCTCTGTGATTATCCATATGTTTCTGATATTCAATGTCCAATACAGGTAGGGATTTTTCCTTTCAAATTTCTTAGCTCCTCAGACCTCCGTTAGCTAGAGTTGATATCATTTTAAGCCTTTATTTTGCCCTCTCCGTGACAAAATGGAAATCATTGAAGTGTACCCCATAGGTGTAGGAAATAAAAGTATTTCATTGCATCTCTTAGTATTTAGATGTATCTCTGAATAGTTCCATCATCTCATAGCTATTCTTTGATTGTGAAGCTGGATCTATAACTGCCTATGAAAATCCATGAACTCTTACTTAATGGTGCCCTGCCTTCTAGCCTCTTAGGTACCTGCCCCCCTTTATGGTCTCTTTTTTGGTCTCCTCCAGCTCATTGCAGCAACAGTCCAAGCAGTGCCTTGTCCCTGACTCCTACGGGGCTAAGCAAATGCTGCTGCTTTCGTGTGAGACTCCCTTTTTCTTGATTTTCTTTAAAAAAAAATCTGCCAAACTCAATTTTATTCCGTCAGGGAGGGTCAAGGCCTCTTAGAAGCCTTCCATGATTCCCCAAGGCTGTGTCTGGAGCTCTTCTGATATCCTTGTGTAGTACTTAATGATGGTTTATCAAAGCACTTGCCACACTATTCTATGTATCTCTCTTATCTTTCTCTTTCCTTGGAGATCAGTATCCCAGGCCGTAAAACCTTGATAGTGTCATGGTAAGTAATAAGTAAATAGGTAAGTAAATACATATATAAATGCAGGTTTATTGTGGCGCTTCATTATTACTCTAGAAATGGCATATGAACTAGTACTTTATTGAACAGACAACAATATGCATTTTTTTATATCTGCCTTATTTCAGATAAATGTTAATTAGCTTGTAATAAAATATAAAGTATAGGCCAGTGGCCTAAATCATAAGCAAATGTGAAAGATGAGGCAAATGTAAAGTAAAGGTAGAAGCATAAAATGGACCAGAAATAAAAGCTAATGTGATAATTATGAATTCAAATAATACTCATTTTTCTTCTGGTCTTGCAATAGTATCTTACATATTCCAGCTCTGAATTGGGATTTCTCTTTGAGGTGATAAGTTCTTGTCTGTCATCTGCAATTTCTTATAATCCTAAGTCTGAGATGTCTGTCCAACTTCCAAGGTTTTGGAGAAAACTTGTGAATAGACTAAAAAAACTGGTCATTTCCCTAGAAAGCCTCCTCCTCTGTCTCCCCAGCGGCCCCTCATTTCAAGCTTTGATACAATTGTACTAAGTTACACTAATTGGTACATTCTTTCCCACATGTTTGGAGCTAGTTATATTGGAAGATAAAGTGCACATTTGCATAAATGAATATGTATAAGATGCAAAATAATGCACAAATATGTGCCTATGATTTATTGGATGAAAACTTGGTTCACAGTACACCCAAAAATATCTTTACTGTTTGACCATAGGAAGAATATTCAGTTCTATTTTACTAGAAATTGTGTGTGCAAAGTAATTTCCGATACCAAATAAAATAATCAATGTAAAATCTGACTGTCATCAGTGAAAATTGAAGTAATGTTGAGACCTCTTTTTACCTTAATCCAGTTGACCCACTATTTTTTCTGGTTAATTAACCTTCTTTTGTTCATGTCTGTTTTGTGCTTGAAAAGAAGGGACGTTATTAAATGTTTTAATCTCCTTGAACCTCAGTTTTCTTAAGTGTAAAAAAATGGAATTAGTGTTTCCTCTTTTTGGGTGAAAGCACTATATAAATGTCAGGTTATCACTGAAAAATTTGGTTAAAAATCTGTATTGAAAGTAAATTACTCAACATCTATTTACTTAGTATCTTGGGAGAAAAAATGTAATCATGGAGCAAATATAGTATTTTTTTTTCTTCTGTCTAGTAGAATGATTCACTAGAACACCAATGTTTTTAGTAATTCATTCAGTCAAAGACTACTTTTTTGGGTGCCTCCTATGGACCAGGTGCTAGTCTATGAACACATCATTGTAAAAGGAAAGGAAAATCCCTTACTACATAGAGCTTGCATTCTAGAGTAACTATATACAAGGAGAGACAGAGGCAGAGACAGAGAGAGAGAGAGAGAGAGAGAGATTTTTTCAATTAGCTGCAGTGAGCCAGACACCATATATGTCCATCATTTCATTTAACCCTTACCCAAACCGTGAAAATTACGAACTATTGCCCTAAGTTACAGAATTGAAAATTGAGACTCAGTGAGGTGATGTGGTTTCCCAAGGTCTGAAAATTCAGTAAATGAGACAACGGGTATTCAAGTAAGTAATCTCTGACCGTAAGGCCCACTATTTCCCAAACAGTTACCATTAACTGAAAGAATATACATAAATAGGGTGTAGAACAAACAGCTTGTCACAAGAGCAGAGAACTCTACCCCCTTCTACTGACAGCATCATCTCAAAGGGCTAGGTCTTACAGGCTTTCCTGATTTCTAATATCTGGGATTCCGCTTCCCTATAGAGATCTACATTCCTTTATTAGTCTGTGATACTTTCTAAATTTTCCAGATTCTAGCTTTGGCTTCCAGTGAGTTAGCACTGCTGATTTTCTAGACTCTGGTGTCTTCTTACTGAACCAGATCTTCACCGGTTTGCGTCTTTCCCACCTCAGTTGAATCATCCACTCTTCTATTTTTAATTAACAATTAAAATTATGAGACTAGACTCTTCTAGGCTGCTTCTAGGAATGGAATATGGATGCAATTAAAAACAGAATCTGTTCAAATCTAATCCACTAGCTCCCTCTGGCTTAGCTAATCAACCAGTTTAAATTTGTTCTTTCTTGTTTGGTGTGTGTATGTGCTTTTTAAATCTCTCAGGGTCTGGCTATGATAAAGGTCACAACTCCTTTTTTATTATTTTCATTTGTTTTTCAATTTGACAAGAAATATTTACACATACTTACCGTACGTATGTATGTAGATGTGAATATGTTTACACACAGAAATTTTTATATATACATATGTATATAACTTTACATGTATATATAAAAGAGTAAGAGAAAATACACATAAAGGGAAGGAGAATAATCACCCACAAAATCTCCCTACTCAGAAACAAGCTTTTGCATAGAATCCTCCTATCCTATAGATTTCTTCCTATCTATAGTAAGCCTTTCTGTAAATAATTCAAAATATGCTGATTTACTCAAGCAACCACCTCATTCAATCTGTATCAAATAAGTCTATCCTAGTGATTTCACTATATCGCTGTTTAATTAAATTGGATAGAGATCCACATCAAGGTACTATAGGTACAAAGTATGTGGCAAATATGTTATTTATTGTATGCGTGTGGTTTTTCAACACATCTGTGTGTGTGTATTAAATAGGGCAGACATTTTAGATAAATAGTAAAATATTAAACATTTCTAACTTGAAGAGAACCTAAATCCCTTTCTCAAATTAACTTACCGCATAACTGAATCTACCAGAGCTTATGAAAATTTATTACATTTCATCTTGAACCCCACCTGGGAAAAGGGACAAAGTTTCTCTTCAAATTATAACTCACAAAGCTACTGCAATTCTATATGCACATCATATTGATTAATAACAGTGAAAAGAAGCTCTGCCTTCGGCTTGGCATGATTCTATCTTCAGGGAATCTTCAGGTTATCAGGAGATGTGCAGTTCTGTGCTGGCAACATAGACCACTGTGCTCAATTTTGGGATTTGACAAACTAAAGTTTATTCAGTAGGCTTTGGCTAATTTCCTTTGGGAAATCAGCTCAGTGAAATCCATAGATAGTGCCCGATTTTTGACTTTTAAAGGGACAAATTCACAAAATTAACACTTTCCAAACCTCCTCATAACCAGGAACATATATAGGCATACACTTACATACCTACACGGCTTAGAAATCGCTGGTATATGTGTGACCTAACCATTCCAAACTAAGGCAAAATTTAGGTCTTGACCAGAAGTCTGAACACAACTCATCTCTTACATAAAATATTGATTCCATAGGTATGACTCTAATTAATCAATCAGTATTAAACCCAATTCTTTACAGCACATTTAGGGAAAGGTGAGCTATCAGAGGTATAATTTGGGAAGGAACAGAAGAAAATACTGTTTAAAATCATTAAAAAGTTCTGGTGGGTTTACTTTTTTAAAAGATGTGAGCTATGTTAATGTTATGTGGGCACTGATATTTCCATTTATGACCATACTTTATCTAACTGAAAATGCTTTAAAAATATAGCCTGGAGGTATAATTTATTTTTTTAAAGATTTATTTATTTATTTATTTTAGAGCAAGAAAATGAGAGAGAGAGAGAGAGAGAGAGAGAGAGAGAGAGAAGGGGCAGAGGAAGAGGAAGAAAGAATCCCAAGCCGGCTCCCTGCTGCACCTGGAGCCTGCCCTGAGATCATAACCTGAGCTGAAATCAAGAGTCCTAGGCTCAACTGACTAAGCCACCCAGGTGCCCCTGTAGTTATCATTTAAAAAGCACCTTCTTAGCTTTTTTTTTTTTTTTTTTAACTTTTCATCTTTCCCTTCCTCAATGAAAGTCAATTAACAAAGTCTTCTTTCCTACCTATTCTTAGGTGTCTGGAACCCTACAAAAGCCACTGAAGCACTCTTTCCAGCTGATGGAATATCTCTAGGGTCTCCTTCAAACTTTTTTGCTGCTGTCCTGTATCAAAAGACAATTCTCCATAACTTTCTCCTATTTATGCATGTCTTGGAAGCTGAAACACTGAATGCTTGCTTTTGTTCTTGACTATCTTTTTGAGAATGTTTGCATAGGGAACAGTCTTGAAACACAGAAGTTCTATCTCTGGAGCAAAGAGCACGTTACAGTCCAATATAATAATAAAGATAAGTTCTCCCTCTGCAGCAAAGGGCAGGTTTGCTTGGTGCCATTATTAAAAAAAAATTAGGTTTCCTAAGCTCAAGGAGCTTAGGACACAGACCCATGGTGTATATAGGTGTCAGCTGGCCCTCATCATGTCACCCTGTAGTAAGTGGAGTTTGGGGAACTGATGCAAAAGATGACGATACTCTGGCTACTGCTATTACTATGAGTAATAAGCTACCCTTTGTCTCTGCTTTCTGCCAGCATTCATGAAATTGTGGCAGATCTTTCACATTTCTTGACATTTTCTTCCCCAGTTTCTGGTTTGTAAGTAGATTCTCTACTCCACTCTTATCCTTTAGGTGATGACTCATTGGGTTGGTCTATTTTTCTTTTAATTCAGTTCCTCTCCCCATGTCTGCCTCCTGAGTTGACTTTTTTTGTCTAAGGCTCCTACTTCTCTGGGAAAAAAGAGGATCTGATTAAATGATAAGTGACAATGAATTAAAGACAGAGGGATAAAAAGGATGAAAGAGAAAGTGTGAATACAAGGGAAAGTGTAGGTTATACACGGAGTATGGGTCCAGGAGAATCCATACAACAGCTGCGTCTTCAAGTCTATCCCCGTTAGAGACATCCTTTTAAAGACATATTGAGTCTGGGGGCTGGAGGGACTCCATTACTGGGTGAGGGGCCTTGCTGATCTGACAGTTTGACTCTCCTTTTCATTTCTTAGTGTTCCCTACTAAAAATATTACTTCTTTATATTTTTTTCCAACCTTTTTTTAAAAATTTTAATTCATTCATGAGAGACATAGAGAGAGAAAGAGAGGCAGAGACACAGGCAGAGGGAGAAGCAGGCTCCATGCAGGGAGCCCGACGTGGGACTGGATCCCTGGACTCCAGGATCACGTCCTGGGCTGTAGGCAGTGCTAAACTGCTGAGCCACCCGGGCTGCCCTTTTACCAACCTTCTAACAATAAAACCAGTAGGCTCATATTCAGATAAATACAGTTCTGGATTTTAAAAATCAGGAATTTTTACTTGCTTATTATCTCTTATTTCAGAGTGTTCCAGAGGAATGAGCAGTGGCCCCCTGCAACATGCATCCTGCGAATCAGTAGAAACTTACTATAAATGCAAATTTCCAGGTCATATACCCCATAGATTCTGATTTAGTAGAGTTGATTTTTCCATTTCTGTTGAGCTTTTTGGGTCAATTTGCTAAACTTTGTCTACAGAATATGAGAAACTGGAAACTGCCCCTTGAGTCTCAAAGAGATAGTTCAACCCCAAATACATTGATAAGTCACTGACAAATGTTAGTTGATGGCAGTGATTTGCCCTGGCAGACATTCAACTGCCAGGTGTGTTTTGATAGTTAATTTTTGGCCCATGAAATCGAAAGATTCATATTAGTACGAAAAAAAAAAAAAAAACTACTTGGTTTAAACATTTTGGGATATATTTGGAATGATTCCTTCTTCTTCTTTTTTTTTTTTTTTGATTTTTTTTTTTTGATTCCTTCTTCTAATGATATGTATATTATTAGCAATGGCCATATACAGAAAGATATCTAAGTGAATGAAGAAATAGGAATCTTTAGTTTATAAACACTTTTGGTAAAATACTGTTATCCTAAAAGTATCTTATTTGAATATGTTAATATGAAAACTTATGAAAGACTAATAAGGAGGCATTTTTGAAAAGTACAGACTATTTCATTCGTTGTTATTGGAATCATCAGATATAAGATGTTAGTGAAAAATATCTTACATCAGTGTTTGAGGTGCATTTAGAGAGGGTGTAAGGTAGGTAGTTCTGCAGGTTTCTCTTATTATTCTAACTTCCTAATAATGATGCTCCTGGAAAAAATCTTTATTAATTTTCTCAATATTTTTCTGACTAAATAGAATTGAATAACCCAAGTAATAAAACTGTCACAGCAACAGCTCTTCTCTTTGAGTACAGACCAGCATATTTAATTTCCATCAGGTTTGACTGGGAGTTTCACACTTAAACTTAATCAGCATATACTCCAGGTGAAACCCATGAGAACAAAGGAAATGCCATGTGCCTACAGTGCTCTAGAGATAAAGATACCACAGTTTAGAATGCCGCGGACTACAGTGATATTGGAAATGTTTCCATTTGCACATCAAACTGAATTATTCTGGGATTACTTGGGACAACTGATGTAACATAAAACAATGTGATCAATATTCCAACATGTACACACTTTCACTGTCAATAGGGGGTCTTTATCAATAAGAGCACCTCTCAAAACACAGCAACATCAATTCAGACAGTATATTTCAGATGTTCATCTTTCCTCTACAGTTATGTTGATAAAAGGTTCCAGGACTTACAGTTTACGACAACTTTTACTTTTTTCACGTCTGGGAATGACACATCATTTTCCGCACTGCATTCATATTCTCCGGCCTGGTCCCTTGTAATTCCATAGATGTCCAAATATTGTCCATTTTCAAATGGTTTTGCTACAAGAAAGAAAAGTATGTTTAATGGTAGCCGCCTGAGGCTTCATTCAAATAAAATAACAATCTCATGTCTTCCTATTAGGTACTGCTGACAAAACAATCCCAAATGAAACTGGGGAATTATTAAACCCTTTGTTCTCCTATGTTCAGAGGAAAAGTCAGAGAAAAAAGCAGAAACTGAACAAGGGATACTATAACAACCGTTTCCCCAGAACAGGATATACATGTGTTCTTTTTAATTGATTGTGGTCTCCTAACCTCGTCACACATCAAATAGAGCTCTGCACATTTCTGTAATTGAGTTCAACAACCTTCTCGCAGTATAGATGAGACTCACTAATATGGCTTGGTACATATTGACTTTTATACAGTGTAAGCTAGCAAGTTGACACTTAACCTAACTAAATGTTGCTTTTCTTTTGGGAAAATCTCATGCTCATTCTCAAGGTTTCAAGCCAGATGGCTTGATAAGAGGATAGAGCTACATGAAACCGTTGCTGCATTTCAGCTCCCAAAGTTATTAATTTTTTAAGAGAGGCACACTGTATTTACTATATATAACTGATCCAGTAAGCTTCTGGAAAAAAATATCGTTCTCAGACTAAAAGTTAAGTGGTTATAAAAATGAAATTGTCCTTAGTTTTTAATATTCCAGGGAAAATATTCTTTTTTTGACCAAAAAAAAATAGCACTAGAGTAAAAACATAAAGACATAATCACAGATGAAAAAAAATAGTTGCAAATGAACAAAATTTTTTAAAAAAAGATTCTTTTCTGAATAGAATTTTTACTTATTTGAAAGCAGAGACTCCTCAGGCAGGAAGGATCCTGATCATCAGAGCTATGGAGACAGAATGGGCCTATGTGACTTTCCAGGGGTAGTGGCTCTTCTCCCTCCTTAACCAAGTCTTGAAAAATCACATTTCAATGCATACCAAAGAGAACTGGAAAATGACACAATGATTCCATTAAATGGCATATTTTGAAAAGTCAACCTTATTTTTGTTTTCATCTTACTCTCTTGCCAAACCTACTGTAATGCTGTAGAAGTTAGAAAGCTCGTAAGAGGATTTCATTGCCTATGAATAAAGCAAAATGAAATTTAGTTTCAGTGCTCCCAATCTAAAATCTTTGTCAGTTAGCAACAAAAAAATATTTTTCCTGTGGGCTCTCTTGTCTGGGCCGATGCTAGTCACCACACTGTTTGCCCTCAGGTAGCTTTGACTTCATTAATTGATACCCGAAGTGTTTAGAATATAGATGACTATGCCATTTCTCCATTTGACTAGCTGCTCCTGAATTGTGGACAAGGAAGTTATACTTCCAAGATGACAGGCGGCTGAGACACTATTTAAGGTATACAGAGGTGAGCTTACAAAAGCAGCAATTGTCCTTAAATTCAGATTCTTAAAATATGATTTTATAACCATTTCCTTTGCTCAACCGAATACTCTTATCTGACTCCTGATACTAATATAATATTGATTTTCTACTGTTTCCTTCTTTTTATCTTATTTTCACCCTTATAATGAAGATTATCTAGGCTTACTAGTGTCTGTAAAAACTAGTGAAATATAGGGAGGACAAAATCCTTCTTCACATCCAAGAATTCTTTTTTTTTTTTTTAAAGATTTATTTATTTATTTTTATTTATGATAGACACAGAGAGAGAGAGAGAGAGAGAGAGAGAGAGAGAGAGAGAGGCAGAGACACAGGAGGAGGGAGAAGCAGGCTCCATGCCGGGAGCCCGACGTGGGACTCGATCCCGGGACTCCAGGATCGCGCCCTGGGCCAAAGGCAGGCGCCAAACCGCTGAGCCACCCAGGGATCCCCACATCCAAGAATTCTTAAAGTGTAACTTGAATTATAAAGTCAGGAGATATCAAATGAAAATTAAAGTATGGGTAAAAGTGATATATCAGGATTAAATCACCCGGTTGAAAAAAATAGTTGAAAATGAAGTAAAAATGGAGTACAAAATGTAGTTAAAAATGAAGTTAGTCATGTGTGAAAGGGTAAAAAAATGGGAAACTTTGTAAAAATAAATTTATTAGGGTCTAATTTATTTTCAGTATTACAATGTTACATGAACATTCCTATTTCATATCTATTGAATGTCCCTGGAGGATGGATATGGAGGTGCGTATATATATGTATATATATATATATATATATATATATATATATATATATACTCATTGCTCTAAAGCAGAATTGAAAGATAGCTTTCAACTTTGAGTTTCTGATAGGGATCACAGGCTGAGATAGATCCTCATAGGCTGCTTTCTCTTTATATGTTCCTCTTTCTGCTGCCCGGATTCTTTATCCTTCAGTTCTCCCTGATAACTTCTTCTCATCTCCCAGGTATGATTAAGCAATATCTGCACAGAGGAACCTTTCTTTATTTCATGACTATTCAGTCTGGTAGCTCCATGTTACATACTTTGAAAAATAAAACCAAAAAGCCTGCACTAATGTTATGTGGCACAGACACATTCACTATTATTTAATTATTACCAACTTAAAAAATACTCGTCTTTCTGTTATACTATAGATATTGTGATATAGGGATGCCTGGGTGGCTCAGTCAGTTGAGCTTTAGACTCTTGGTTTCAGCTCAGGTCATGACCTCAGAGTTCTGAGATCAAGTCTGGTGCTAGATTTCATGCTCAACAGGGAGTCTGCTTGAGAGTCTCCCCCTCTCCTCCTGCCCCTCTCCCAGCTTATGTGTCCATGATCTCTTTCCTAAATAAATAAATACATCTTTAAAAAATTTTGTGATAATAAAGGCTACATCTTATTTCATGTTTAATATGGGCTCTATGCACATTTGTTGACTCTATCATTAAAGAAAAATAACGCGATAGAAAGTCCAGAAAATATGACATTTCATTAGAGATTAGCTTTCTTCTTCAAACAATTATTACCCATGACATCAATAAATAAAAATAATGTTTATTTTTTATTGATTCCTTATTATGTGTAAGGTACCATGATAAATGCTTTTTGTTTTTTTTTTTAATTTGTTTCTTTATTTTAGAGAGAGTATAAATAGGAGGAGAGGCAGAAGAAGAGAGAGACTCTTAAGCAGACTCCCCACTGAGTGCGGAGCCTGATGCGGGACTCAATCTCACATCCCTGGGATCATGACCGGAGCCAAAATCAAGAGTTGAACACGTAAGTGACTGAGTCACCCAGGTGTACAATAAGTGCTCCAATAAGTGCTTTTCATTACGAATTCATCAGTTAACCTTAGGTAAATGCATCAGGTATTCCATTATATAGAATAAGACTCTATATGGTTAAAGCAGTTAGATATTTTGTTAATGGACCCAGTGACAGATATGAAAGTCAGAATTCCAAAACTTACATGCCTGATTTATATGCCATTGAAATGCTGTATTAGTTTTCTCATTTGAATATGGTAATAATGAAAATGTTTATTCACTGTAAGAACTAAATTAGACCATATATATGTAATCCTTGCTTTTACAACTATAAATCACTATATGGATAGTAATTGAATATCTGAATTCTTAGGTTTCCATAGATGCCATAACAAATGACCATAAATTTGCTGGTTTAAAATCATACAAATTTACCAGCTTATATTTCTGTAAGTCAGAAGTCCAGAACAGGTCCATGGTAACTGGAATAAAGTGTCCTCCAAAGATATTCATGTCCAAATATTTGGAGTCTGTGACTTTCATGGAAAACAGGACTTTGCAAATGTCTAAAGTACCTTGTGATAGACGATAACGGAGAGCTCAGTCTAATCATAAGTTTTTAAGTGTAGCGTGTGGAAGAGTGGGTCAGTAAGATGTGAGGAAGATGGAGAAAGTGGAACACAAGCCAAGGAAAGCTGTGTCCTCTGGAAACTGGGAATGGCCTTCAGCTGACAGCAAAAAATTGATTCTCCTCCAGAGCTTAAAAAAAGAACACAGCCTGTCAATACTTTCCTTTTAATCCAGTGAGACCAGTATCAGATTTCTGAACTCTAGAAGTATAAAGCAGAAGTGTTTTAAGCTACTAACTTTGTAGTGATTTGTCACAGAAACAATATAGAACTCAAACAGGGCCTCCTTGAACTAAAATCAAAGTGTCAGCAGCACAGGATTCTTTTCTGGAGGCTCATTTGCTCATTCAGGTCATTGGGAGAATTAAGTTTCTTGCTGCTATGATACTGAGAACCTCATTTCCTTGGTGGAAGGCCATTCCTAGCTTCTAGCAGTTCCCCTCATTCCTTGACTCATAGCTCCTTCTTTCATCTTCCAAGCCAGTATATGGTAGGTTAAGTCCTTTCCCACTTTGAATCTTCAGGGCTTCTTCTCCAGGTGCATCTCTCTGAAAGATCCTCTTCACCTTTAAGGACTCATGTGATTCATTTGGGCCTAATGCAAGATAATCTTCTCATATTTAGTTCTTAATTTTAATCACATCTACAAAATCTCTTTATCATGTGAGGTAACATAGTCACAGCTTCCAGGGATTGGGATGTGGACATCTCTGGGGGCCATTATTCCGCCCACTAGATTTGTTCATTAAACTTGCAGTTACTTCACACATATGCGTTGTGATTTGCCTATAATTTTCAAAGACAGCAGGAAAAGAAAATGTGTGGTCGAATTGATAAAGTTGCTGAGTTCATTAATACCTCTGAAAAATATGAGTGAAGCTCAGAAAAATAAATTTAATTAAGACGTTATTTTGGAAGCAAATGCTTTTCAGGAGAATGTACTACAAACCTAGCAGGTGATTTGAAGAAGTGTTGTTAGAGCACAGAAGTGAGAGCAATGAGAGGAAGGTGTATGGGCAGATAAAATTGTAGAAGCCACCTACTGAAATGATTGCAACAGAGGTTTCAGAAGCAAACAAAAGCAACCAGTAAATAAAAAGCTCAGCATTTTGATTGGTTTTGTTACCCATATATAATAGTCCACCAGACATTAATGAAGGAAAGTTCTTAAGTCAGCTCACAATCATTTCCTTCCTGCCTGCCTGGCTTCTTTCCTTCCATTCAAATGACATTAATTGAGCCAAGATCACTGACCAGGGAACAAAACGGTTTCCATTTCAAAGAGCCAATAGTTTACAATGGAAACAAAAGTATAGGCAGGCAATTTCAGTAAAGTGTTAAGTATATTTGAAGTAAATATAGATACTATTATGCTGTCATAATTGTGCTGGTATAACTTCAAGAAAAAAAAAAAAAAAGAAAAGTTTGGTCAGGCCAGAGCATTCATGTCATGGAAGACCTTGTATGCCTCTGAAGAACTATGTTTTCCCCTTAACTTAAAGAATAATTACAGTGCTAGAAGTCGAAGGATCTAACATATTGAATATTGAATATTTTAAATATTGAATATTTTAAAATTTTATATTTTAAAGAGAACCCTGGAATTCTGCTCCCAGTTACATTTTGGGAATAAAGATCAAACCTACCTCCTTGCCATAAGCTAAGAGAAACGGATAAACTATATAAAACAACTCGTTTCAGACATTGGACAACAGGCAGCACAAGACTGTGACCCCTGAAGCAAGCAAGGTGAGCCCTACAATTGATCTCTGTAACTTACTCTCCAGAGGCAATTTTCGCCTCCCTGAGCCCAATGATATTGTTGAGTTGAGCAAAGAAAGACTGGAATTCTGATATGTCACATATAGTCGTGCAGAGTTTGAAACAGAAGAAACACCGTGACAAAAAAAATACCACGGATATATATACAGGTGTTTCCTTATCTGCAGATTAGGCTGTATACGCATAGGGAGAAATCCCAAAGTGTCAAGAAAAGAATAATTGGAGAATTTGTAAGGTGAACAATCCCTAGAGTTTGAACAAGCTGAGATGACATTTGATCTCTGACCAGAATGGGCAGGCCTCTGTAATTATTCAGTGGGGACTCCAGAGGGCTTATGTCTTAGTAAGGACAAAAAACAACAACAACAAAAAACAAAACAAAAACTGGGGTAAAGAGCCTTCTAGATCTGCTCTTTAAAGCTTAAAAACAAGGTTCAATGGGCCAAAATTATCTATAAGTTATAACAGGTTCATGTAAGAAAAAGTCCAACACTTTTTAAAGGAATGAAACACACCCTAGACAACCCACAGGCTAATGACACAATGTTCAGTATCCAGTTAAAAAAAATGACTATATATTCAAATAGTCAGGAAACTGTGAACAATAACTAGGAGAAAAATCAGTCAATAGAAAGAGATCTAGAAATGATAGAAATGATAGGTCAGACAAAAAGTTTTAAATTGCCTTCATTATAACTATGTTCAAGTATTTAAGGTAAAATGTGGATATAATGAGTAAAAGAATGGAAAATAGAAAAAAAAAATCCAATGAAGGTTCTTGACATAGAAACACAAAATATCTCAGGTGAAATACTAATTGGCTGAAATTAACAGCAGAGTAGACACTGAAGAAAAAACTATTATACTTGAAAGCAAGAGTATTTAGCATATATCCAAACTGAAGTAAAGAGCGAAAAAATATTAATAATCAATTAAATAGAAATTTCAGTGTCATATGGAACAATATAAAAATTTCTTATATATGGATATTGGGACCCTGTGAAGTGGGTAGAAAAAAATATTTGAAGAAACGAAGGCTGAATTTTTTCCAAATTTGATGTGTACAATAAAATGGCAAATCCAAAAAGTCAAAAATCTTCAAGCCGGATAAACATAAATAAAATTACTCAAAAGCACATAATAACCAAGTTTCTGAAAATCAGAGAAGGGAAGAAAATCCAAAAAGCAGCCAGAGACAAAATACACACTATGTGTGAAGAAAGAGAAATAAGTATTTTTCAGACTTTTTATCTGAAACTATATAATCCAGCTGACAACAGTACAACATCAGAATAAAAGTCTAAAATCAGTCCTGTAAGCTTCAACCTTAAGAAGCTAGAAAAATAATAAGACCTAAAGTGAATAGAGTTGTGAAAACAATAAAGAGTGAAAATCAGCAAAGTTAAAAATGGACAATCAATAGAGAGAATCAATGATACCAAAAGCCAGTCTTTCAAAAGATTACTGAAAGGGATAAAACTTAGCCATACTGATAAAGAATAAAAAGAAGGACCACACAAATTACCACTATCAGAGATAAAAAAGAGAACGTTACTACAGTCATAAAAGCAACTGAATGGCTACTAAGTAAATATTAAGAAGAAAAACTACCATTTAACTCAAGAATTTCGATGAAATGGGCAAATTCCTTGAAATACATGAATCTTCAAACTGATTTAGAAGAAAAGGAAAATCTGAATAGTCAATATATATTCAATTAAAAGAAACTAATTTTATAATTTAAAAAATTATGAACAAGGAACTTCAGGATCATGTATATTAAGATTTTAATTTTTTTCTGAAAATGAAGGAGGAGGAAATTTCCCCAATTTATTTTATGAGGCTATCATTATCCTTAATATCGAACTAAAGAGAAAACAGACACCTCATAAACAGACACCATTTTGACAAATATTTGGTAAACGAATCTAGTGATATTTAAAATAATACACCATGACCAAGTGTGGTTTATCCCAGGTTTGAAAGGCTAGTTGTATAACTAAGAAAAAAAAATGTAATTCACTGTATTACAAACAACAACAAAAATATATGAGAGTCTCTGGATGCAGATAGCACATTGAAAAAATTCTATCTTCATTCCAGAAAATAAAAAAGTTTCAGAAAACTCAGAATTGAATGCTACTTTCTCAATCTGACAAAAACTTTTATGAGAACACTACATCTGACTTCATATTTAATGACGTAAGGGTAAAAAGTTTCCCATCTAAGATGAAGGTCAAGGCAAGACTGTCCACTCTGACCCATATCACACATCTTATCCATAAAGTAACTTAGCAATCGCTACTGACCTAAATGAGAATCATGAAACCTTAAACATTCTAGAAGAAAATAGAATCTTTAGGACCTTGAATTGGCCTAAGAGTTCTCAGATATGACAACAAGAACACAAGTCATACGAGAAGATATTGATAAACTGGAATTCATCAAAAGTAAATAATGTTTGCTGTGCAAAAAGCACCATTAATTAATGGCAAGCCAAATAATCAGTGAAAACTGTGTAAATAACAGAGGACTTGTATCCAAAATATATAGGAAGGTCTCAAAACTCAGTAAAAGCATAGAACTTAATAAAGAAATGAGCAAAAAAAATCTAAATACACTTTATTAAATGAAAATACTTAGATAGTAAATAGGCACGTCAAAAGATAACATGAACATGATTAGTCATTAAGAATATGAGAGGAAAAAAATCAAAGTGAGATTCTGGTGTGTATATATTAGAATGGCTAAAACAAACAAAACTGATTAGTGCTAGCAGGAATCAGAGCATCTACAGCTCTCCAACATCGCTGGTGGGAGTGAAAGACGGTACGGTCCTTTTGGAAAATAGTTTACCAGTTGTTCATAAAATTAAACATGCATTTACCATGTGACCTAGTAATCTCACTCCTAGAAAAATGCACACCAAAGCCTGTATATGAATGTTTATATTATTATCTTAAGATTTTGTTTATTTATTTGAGAGAGAGAGAGAGAGCATGCATGAGTGGGGAGGCAGAGAATCTCAAGCTGACTCCGGGCCGAGCGCAGGGCCTGACGCAGGGCTCGATCTTACAACCCATGAGATCATGACTTGAGCCGAAACCAAGAGTCTGACACTTAACCAGTGGAACTACCCAGGCATCCCTGTTTACATTAGTTTTATTAACAATTATTAAAAAGTGGAAATAACCCAAATGTCACTTTAGTGAATCAGTAAACTATGGTGAATTCATATAATGCAATACCATTTGCCAATACAATTATTCATATATACATAACTCGGCTGGGTCTCAAATACATTTTACTGAGTGAAAGACGCTACACTCAGAAAGCTACATGCATGGTCTCGTGTACGAGACATTCCAGAATCAGCAGAACTGCAGAGGTCAAGAATAGATCAGTTTTTGCCAGGGCCTGGGGGATGAGAGGCTGGTTGACCACAGAAGGGCAGCCTGAGGGGCTTTCTTGGAGAGATGGAACGGTTCTGTATCTTGGCTACGGGTATGGATACATGAGGACGCATTTACCAAAACCCATAAAATTTTATACTACAAGAAGTGATTATTTACTTTATGTAAATTTAAAGACAAAAGCATATTGACATACTGCTAGACATCCACTAAAATGGACAAATTAAAAGGATTTGGGTAACGGTTGGAGCATGTCGCGCAGCTCTCTCTTAAGAAGGCACATCAAAATCCCTCTTTTCCGGTGCTTAGAGTCCTACAGGGAAGGAGAGAAATTGAGGAGTATTCTAATTTGGTTCTTGGTTAATCACATTTTAGAAGTTCCACAGAGGTGATGTGAATTACACCTCATTTTGCTATCTGTTGCCTTAGGATTTCAGCTGAAGGTTCCATTTTAGCATCTTATTATATTAGCTTTGTGACCTAGGGCTTTCTGTGAGTAATATCCTCTCTACTCTAAGGTCTGGCCAGAGAATAGAACTTTGACTTCTTTGGTGTTTAATTATTATTACAAGTTCACATGCAGAAATAGTATTCATAAAAGATTACCTGAAGGAAATTCATTCATTTCTGTAGCTATTTAAAATTTTTCTTTTCAGAGTAAAACCAGTATATTTAAAAAAAAAAAAAAACCTGTACATTTTCACCACTTTATTTTGGTTCCTATTGAATTTCCTTTACCAGCCCTCGCTTTGGTGTTATCACACAAGTCTTCACTGAGGGACAATATAAGAAAGGCCATATGAAACTTCCTGTTACATTTTTATCAGAAAAGTTACTGAGGTCCTGCTGTTATAATCAATGTATTGACTTTCTGAGGATCCATGGGAGAAATTCTTTGTGCATCTTAGTACCAGGAAGAGCTCTATTTCTGACATCCTAATTTGCTTTGATATTATGATCCATGATCTTATAAACTTTCTCTCTCTTTTTTTTTCTAGGCTGCTAGGAAATTTAAAACCAAGATAAAGGAAAATATACTTTTGATGTCTCTATGCTTAATGGTGTTTTGAGGATCATTAAGTAATATGTGGACAGATCAGGACATCATAAATAAGAATAGCCACAGCTATTTGGAAAATAGCTATATTACATATAATGGAGCAGAATTGTGTTAAAATCAAATAGATTAGATGATTTCTTATCAGATATTACCACAGAGCCTTTGGATCTTACTTTGTGTACAAGCTGAAATATTTGCTCAGCATACAGAAAACAAAGAAGCCCGGTGTCTTAATAAGAAAGTTAGAGTAATTGGGACACCACCTCAAGAGCATCAAACAGCATTTAAATGAATAATCATAGTGATGCTTCTAAGTGATTTAGCATCCTGAGGAAGTAGACAAATACCCACCTTTAGCACAGAATGTATTCATAGGGGTGGGTCTTGTCAAACACAAAGAAAAAAGAAAAAAAGATATTTTATAACAATAATAGAGAAGGAAGTAATTAAGAATGCAGGCTTCAAGTAGATGCGCTAGGTTTCACGTGATCTGGGTCAACATTTTTAACTTTTCTCTGGGTCAGTTTTGTCATGTAAACAAAGAAAACAATACCAGCTTCACAAGGCTACGATGACCACTGAATGTAAGAATATGTATAAAGCTGGGGCGCCCGGTGGCTCAGTTGGTTAAGCATCAGACTCTTGATTTCAGTTCAGGTCATGATCTCAGGGTCATAAGATCTATCCCCTCATGGGGCTTCACTCTGGGCATGGAGCCTGCTTAAGATTCTCTCTCTTCCTCTCCCTCTTCACCTCCCCCCCTTCCCCTAAATACATAAATAAGCAAACACAAAAATTGAAACTAAAAAAAGGAATATGTATAAAGCCTGGTGCAAAATCCCAATAAAAGTAAAATGAATATAGTATTCAAAGATTTTATTTTACTTATTTGAGAGAGAGAGGAGAGCACAAGCAGGGGGAGTAGCAGAGGGAGAGGGAGAAGCAGGCTGAGTAGGGAGCCGATGGGGGTCTTGGATCCCAGGACTCCGGGAACACGACCTGAGCTGCAGGTAGACACTTTACCGACAGCCACCCCAGTATCCAAAAGGAGTATTTTTATTGATAAAAATTATTAATAAAAATAGAGTTGAAATTATGATGTGTTATTCAGTGCCCATAGTGTTTGTATTTAAGAGGTAAGAATTCTGTGGTCAGATCTCACAACGTAAATTGATTTTGTTAACCAAAGCTTACAGAGCCAGGAAAGCAGTTTAATAAAGTAAAAGACACAGCACATATATACGCCTATCCCCGAATATAGGGCTCTTATCATCTTAGGGTATCTTATTATCTTAGGGTATCTTAGGGTAGGGCTCTTACTGACTCAGCATAGCACTAGCAGATCCCTCCTAACTGCCATCGTGCACTTTGGATTATGTGACGATTTTTCTGGCTTCCCTGTATTTGGTGGTTTGAGATGCATTTTTCCCTGGAAAATAAGCGATTCTATTGGCGGTGGCAAGGTTAGTTGTTTTGCCTTTCAAAATTTAAATAGAAAGAAAGAAAAGAAAAAAAAGAAAGAAAAGAAAGAAAAATAACAAAGAAAGAAAGGAAGAAAGAAGAAAAAGAAAGAAAGAAAGAAAGAAAGAAAGAAAGAAAGAAAGAGAAAGAAAGAAAGAGAAAGAAAGAAAAAGGAAGGAAGGAAGGAAGGAAGGAAGGAAGGAAGGAAGGAAGGAAGGAAGGAAGAAAAGGAAGGAAGGAAGGAAGGAAAAAAGAGAAAGGGGAGATAGCACATTGTAGTTTACACTGGGGGAGCACTGCGCCCCGTCCCCTTCCAAGCCCTGCCTCTAACACGTAGAGGGGGGTACACTACCAAAAGGGAGGGCTTGTGAAGGGACGGGCTGTTCCCGTTCATATGGTTGTTTGCAACCATAGAACCAACAAGGTTCTGTTCTGACCAGGAGGAGGCCATAGGTCTCTTTCTCATTCAAGAGCCCCAAGTACAGAGCCTGCACCAAGGAGGCCTCCACTTGTTCCATTTGAAAGCACCGTAACTTGCCTGAACGAACGCGCCACCGTACTCTACCGTCTACTAAAACTACCTTCCCCAAGTGACAAGAGCTGCAGTCATGGGAGAGTCAACTGGGTATCATGAAATGCTGGGCACACCTCCACTGTGCCCGGAACGCACCGTATGGTTTTATATATACGCCCCTCCACATATTTGTCCCTCATTTTTGCATCTGCAAAATAGTAGTTGTTTTGTTCCTAGTATCACTCCTGTTGAGTCAACTCCAGTTATGGACACTCTGCTTCTCCGGCATGTGAGACGGCCCAGTGCCCACGTTGATCTGTAGAACTAACCCAAACCATGTGCCATCACTCTTCTATGTGTATTTCTATATATTTTAAATTTTTCATCAAGACCAAAGACTCAATCTACCACTATTTTTTAAAACGGCACTTAGTATGAACTTTTGTTCCAGAAAAAAAAAATCTTCAATAAATTCTTTTTCACTAACATTGTTGAACACTATGGGCTGAACTGTGTGACCCCAAGAAGTCATACAGTTGTCGACGTTTCAACCTGTGGTGCTTCCGAATGGGACCATATTTGCAGGTATGTGATCATATTTGCAGATGAGGTCTTTAAAGCAGGAATTTAAGTTAAAAATGGGAGACCTTAATCCAATAAGACTGGTGTCTTATAAAATGAACACATCTGGACCCAGGTAGGCACGGAGGGAAGATGCGGTGAGGGCACTGCGAGACCCCAGCCATCCAGCAGACCAGAGAGGGGCTGCGAACGGACCCCTCCCTCAGAGCCCTCAGAAGGAAGCTTTGTCAATACCTTGATCTGGGACCGGTACCCCTAGAGCTGTGACAACATACGTGTCTGCTGGTTAAACCACGTAGTCTAAGGTACTAGGTATGGCAGCCCTAGCGAACTAACACAGATGGCATAGGAAGGCAGTGAAAGCAGATCTTGTCTGTTCAGGGACGTTAGCTATATTTAGAATGTTTGAAATTCGGGGATCCTTGGGTGGCTCAGCGGTTTGGCACCTGCCTTTGGCCCAGGGCGTGATCCTGGAGTCCCAGGATCGAGTCCCACATCAGGCTCCCAGCCTGGAGCTTGCTTCTCCCTCTGCCTGTGTCTCTGCCTCTCTCTCTCTCTCTGATATACATAAATAAAATCATAAAAAAAATGCTTGAAATTTGACACATTGCCTCTTATTATTGGTTGGCTTTTCATTCGATTTTTACAAATTCTAAGTATTTGTTTCTCTTACTTATCTTCAAACAGCATACAAGGTATCACAGGATATATGTAAGGGCCTGTCATTTATTTTTAAACACTTGTGGCATGTAAAATAAAAATGAAAGCTGTAATCCTTTCACTATTTCTTTTCTGTTCCCTTTATATGCTTCTATCTATTCTTTTTTTTAGATTTTTATTTTTTATTTATTCACGAGAGACACGGAGAGAGAGGCAGAGACACAGGCAGAGGGAGAAGATGGGACTCGATCCCAGGACCCCGGGATCACGACCTGAGCTGAAGGCAGAGGCTCCACCGCTGAGTCCCCCAGGCGTCCCTCTCTATCTATTCTTATACCCCATTCTCATCCCAGTAAACCAGGTATCCCTTTCTGCATATTTAAGAATCTGCCTATTTGTCCCAATCCCTTAATCTCTCTTAAATGACTTAAAAAAATCCATAAGATTTTCTGTTATGAGCAAAAAAAAAAAACAAAAACAAAACCTGTTTACCTCATATTTGGGTTGGTACTGGGAAAAGGGATAAAGTAAGAATTTGTGTTACAAGGTAACATGGGAAAAAGTTTGAGTCTGTCCAATTTTATTATGCTACTGTCTGGGGAAAGAGTTCTAAAGTCCTTCATGATTTGCCTCAAACATGTCAAAACTTTGCTTTCTGCAAAAGTACTGTTTGGGTCAGCCCTTGCTGAATGCAAACCAACATGATGATGCATAAGGTTTAATAAGAAGGGTCTGTTCTTGATTCCCTACACTCCCTACAGTCATTAACTTAGAAAATTGGGGAACTCGAAAGTTCTGACTTATTAATATAGAGAAATGTTCATTACATTTCTTTTTTTTCAAAGATTTATTTATTTATTTATTTATTTATTATTTATTTATTTATGAATGAGAGAGGGGGGGGCAGAGACACAGGAGGAGGGAGAAGCAGGCTCCATGCCGGGAGCCCCAACTGGGACTCGATCCCGGGACTCCAGAATCGCGCCCTGGGCCAAAGACAGGCGCTAAACTGCTGAGCCACCCAGGGATCCCCCCATTACATTTCTTAAGTTAAAGAACGAGAGGCAAATGGTTGAAAGAATGATAGAATGAAGCAAGAATGAATATACGAAGTAATGAACTGCCTCGCCTTCCCAGAGTTGACCATCATTGCACCTCTCCGCCTACCCCAATATCGTCTACCCTCTTCTTGGTGGATCTGGAATTAATGTAGAAAAATAGAAGCAAAGCAATTATTATCGCCATCTTCTGGAGACCTCAGGCTATCCGTGATGGAGAAACCTTCTATGAACATTGCATTCCCTTATCTTTCCAACATTTCTGGAAAGCCTAGATAGATCCCGCTATTTTTGAAATGTCAAGACCAAAGTGAGAAAGGCAGAAACTTTAGAGTACTTATGATTAAAAAAAAAATCTAGTTTTACAAAATAAAATATCATGAACCCATAAGGGAGCATGTGCTCAACGTGATGACTATATAGCGTCCATTCACTAAGAAGAAAACCGCTAAGCTGAAAAGTTCCTTGTGATAAAGGTATACAACGGAATACAATCATTCTCCTTTTGATGATATTACTCTATGATTAGAAGAGAAAATAAGAAGAAAATGACAACTGTATTGAAGAAAAAGTAAATGCAGAGATGATGCTTATCCAAAAGCAATTAAATGGCTTTCTTAAAATAACAAGTAAACCCAAGTGTTTCTATTGTACAATGTTGGGCCAGTAAATGGAGGAATGTATTGGTGGGTGATTGGAATATATTGGTCAGTATAAGTGATGCAATCTTTTGATTCTATCGGTGCCACGTCTCTGCAAAAGGAGGAAAGCAAAACTCTCCCGAAGCCATAAATGCCCGTGTCGGGTGACGTGCCGTGCTGACGGGCATCGCAGGCTTTGCCAACTATCATACACATCCACTGCTGGTTTTCCTAATGCCTGAAATTCCCAACATTGTCAGTTATTCTTTTAGTTGAAAACTTCTCTTTTATTTTCCTCATAGAAACTCTTGCTTAAATTGCAAACAAGAAGCAAAACATATAAACCTATAAGTACCCATTTCTTTAAGGGTCCTAACGTCAAGTCCTCCTTCTACCACCCTGTAAGTCTAAGTCTAAGCGAATTATCTGATCTCGTTTCAACAGCCATGATTTCTGTCTTTGGTACATTCGTTATACCGAAGTAGCTACCAGACAGAGAAGGAGATATTGGGCAAAATAGAGTAGAAGGGACCTGGGTGGCTCAGCAGGGTAAGTATCTGCCTTCTTCTCGGGTTATGATCCCCAGGTCCCAGGATGGAGCCCCACATTGGGCTTCCTGCTGAACGGGGGGCCTGCTTCTCCCTCTTCCTCTACCACCTTTGCTCCTGCTCATGCTCGCTCGCTCTCTCAAATAAATAAATACATAAATACATAAATACATACATACATAAATTAATAAATAAAATCCTTAAAAGTATAAAGTGGAATCAGGTATGTTTGTTTTATAGAAGCTACGAGATAGATGCTTCCATGACTCTCACATGCCCAGTTTCGTCATAATCTGCCTAACTGTGAGCACCACTATTCGCAATCCTCGCTTCCCGGGAACTCGTTCCCTGCAGGAAATCAACAGTTAAAACTATTACCTTTACTTTGGAAGAGTGAGGTCAATAGTCATTTCTTCAGAGAAAACAGCAGCTAGCACTGCAATAGCCTTCCAAATATAACAGGTGGAAGCGAGTCAGATTGGATAAAAGTGTTAATTTATTTATAGCACAACAGAGGAGAAATCACAGATGCAACAAGTTTGCACATTTAAACACAAATCATTGACCCTGCCAGAGTTTGGGAAAGTAGATTTGTTGCATGGGCCATGAAAAGAACTTTACTAAAAAATCATGTGTGCTTGGCAACTTTCCTTCCCTGAAGACTTCTGGTACTCACGTCACTTTCCTTTTTTAAAACTGATAGAAAGTTGATTCCCCTGTCTTATAGTCTCGAAACATACTCTGGGGAAAACACGTCTTCAGCTCATGATGGAGGTCATTTGCAGAAAACACGTCTTCAGCTCATGATGGGGTCATTTGCAGAAATACTCGAGTCACACAGAATGCTTTCAGAGGAAGCATTCAGTGACATTCAGTCATTCAGTAAATACTTATTGACAAAACACCCTGTGCCAGCCATCACTCTAAGAGCTGGGAATATAAAGATGAACAACATACCCTAATATTCCTGTTCCCATTGGACTTTCAGGCTATTAAAGTATTTAAAAAATGAAAGAAAAAAGTAAATACAGAAGAGAACATTAGATAATGTTCTCTATATCATGCTCATCATGATATCAATATATCATGCATCATCATCAATATATGATGAGCATGGAATTAAAATAGAGCAAGATTTCTGAAATTTGACACTGATTTTTGGCACCAGTTTCTGATATTTGGGCCCATATGATTCCTTGTGTGGAAGGGTGATATCCTGTACACTCCAAGATGGTTAGAGCCTCCCTGGCCTCTATTCCCGAGAGAACCTATCTCCATTTTTTTTCTCACGTTTCCAAACATCCCTTGGGGGGGTGGGGTGCATGGTGTTGCCAGTTGAGAACCATGTAAGTAGAGTGACATGAGAGTGACACTAGTCGCTGGATGGATGGGACTTGATGGTCCCAAAAGGCCATTTAAGCTGAGATTTTCATGTCATGGAGGCGCCATCCATGCAAAGACTTAGGAGAGAACAATCCAGGCAAAGAGAATGGTGAGTGTAACAGCTCCAAGGCAGAAATAAGGGGGGACAGGTTTGAGGGATAGGAAGAATGCCAAGAAGGGGAAGGGAAGTGTAGATGGCAGTGGAGGGGTGAAGTCAGTTCACATACGGTTCTCCTCCAGGTGAGGAGTTTTTACTTTCTTCTAAATATAATGAGGTGCCCATTGGAGGGTTTTTATCAATGAAGTGATATCCGCTGGCTGATGTTTAAAAATAATCTCTCTGGCTTCTGTCTGGAAAATGAACTGAAGAGGCATATGTAGAAGATGGAAGACTACTTAGGAGGTAACAAAAGCAAAAAAATCAGGTGATAATGGTTTCTATTACCTGCAAACATAATTTTTTAAAATACAAGACTATACATAGAAGCATGACTGGAATTTAGACATTTTCTGTGTTTGTTCCCATTCCCTCTCTTGAGTATGGACCATCTTTTCTCTTTCCTATCTTCAGACCTGCAGTAAATTGTCCTATTTTCATAGGACACAATTTTCCATCCATTAATTTATTAATGCGACACTTATTTTATTAATTATTTCCTGGATAACCCTAAGGGTTTTAAGAAATAAAAGATGACCTCTGTTATTAGGAGCTAATTTTCCACCAGTATAATGTTTCAATGACAATACATCATGCTTATAATTTTTGTCTCCTATAGTCAGAGAGATCTTTTAAAATTTGTTTCTTTTATCTGTATGACAACGAAGAATAATGGGAATAAATGGCCACTAAAGTCAGATAGATGTGGTGGGGTTTTTTTTTTTCTTTTTAACTAGCCTTGGTCAAATATTTTTAACATTGCTTGATTGATTTGATTCACTATAAAACACGGGATCTATGTATTTTGCATGGTATATCAATTATGAGAAAAAATTTGGTCATTTAATGCATTTTTTTATTTTTAATATACAGATATGACTTCCATAATAAATTGCACACATTTAAATATAATTTTATCAGTTTTAACATGAATACACCCTCTGAGCCATAACCACAATCAAGATAATGAACATATTCATTACCCTCAAAAATTGCCTCGTGAACCTTTGTAATCCTTCCCTCCAGCTCCCTGACCCCTGTCCTCCCATATCCATGTAACCACAACTTCTCTTATCATCATATATTAGTTTGTATTTTCTAATATTTTATATGAATAAAACCATACTCTTGCTTGCATAGTTTCTGACAAAAAAAATCCGTCGTCCTGGTCTTTGGTCCTCCATTTATACTATATCTTTTTTCTCTCTTTTGGCTGGATTTTGGTAATTTGTTTATGACGTGCGTTGGTGTAGTTATTTATCTTCATCCTTCTTGGGTTTGGATTTCATTGACCTTTGGTCTCTGGGTGTGGTATCATAGAAAGATCTTTGTCCTCGGTTCCTAGAACAGAGCTCCTAAAACTCTGAAATTCCCTGAGTCATGCAGGTCATAGGAGCATCCTTTCTTCTAGTGACCTGACTTGCTGGGTCCCTGGATTTTTTTCAGGATGGGAACCAATCATTAGAAAGTCCAAAAACTGATTAGAAGTTTGGAACTTTTGGGCAGTCCAGGTGGCTCAGCGGTTTAGTGCCGCCTTCAGCCCAGAGTGTGATCCTGGAGACCCGGGATCGAGTCCCACGTCGGGCTCCCTGCATGGCGCCTGCTTCTCCCTCTGCCTGTGTCTCTGCCTCTCTCTCTACCTGTGTCTTTCATGAATAAATAAATAAAATATTAAAAAAAAAGAAGTTTGGAACTTTTCACTCCATCTCCTAATCTCTATCCAGGGGGCAGGGGCCAGAAATTGAATTTATCACCAATGCTCAATGATTTAATCAATCACAGCTATATAATGAAAATTCCATGAAAACCCCTAAATGATGGGTTCAGAGAGCTTCCAGGTTAGTGACTGCATCTATATGCTGCAAGGGTGGTGTACCCCAGCTCCATGGGGACAGAAGCGCCTGTGCTCAGGGACCCTTCTGGATTGAGCCCAACGTACCTCTTTATCCGGCTGTTCACTTGTATCCCTATCACAAACCAGTAAACATAAGTATTGTTCCTCTCCAAATTTTGCAAGTTGTTCTAGAAACTTAGTGAATCCAAGGAGGGGTGCATTAGAACCCCCGATTATAGCCAGGCATTCAGAAGGACTGGGGTGGGGGGGCTCAGACTTGTGAATGTTGCCCGCAGTGGGGGGTGAAGGGGAGGCAGCTTTGTGAGACTGACCCTCACCTGTATGAGCTGACACCAGCTCCAGGTCAACGTGCCAGAGTTTCACGGACTTGTTGGGCGTCCGGTCAGCACTGGAGAAGTGGGGTCGGGAAGGCACCGCTTACTTGGTGTCGGGGGAGAAGAAAAGACTTCCGAGTTCAGAGTTTTCACCAAACTTGGGAAATTTTCCATATGGTTCTCAATCTCTTAAAAACTATCCCTCTCTCCTCCTCTCCTTTGGGGAATCTAGTGACAGAAAGACGAGGCTGTTCGAAGCTGTGCCATAGCTTATTGGTCCTGGCTTCATCTTAAGAATTCTCTTTTCCCTGCTTCAGTTTGGATAGTTTCTATGGGTATCTATTAAAGTTTATGCATACTTTCTTATACAATCTAATCTACTTTTATGCACCTAGGGTTCTTTTTTCCCCCTTTTCCTCTATGATTCATTGTAGCTTTAGTCTATAGGAGTTCATTTAGGTTCTTTTAAGAATACGGATAGACAGAAGCTTTCCATGTGTTTCCCTAGCTTTTTACAAATACGGAATACAGATGTAAAACTATATTAATGCCTTATTTGGTAATTCTATCATTTGTGCCAGACCAGCTTTGATTAACTGATTTATCTCCGCATTTTGGGTTATAGTTTCCTGCTTATTTGCATGCCTGGCAATTTTTCACTGAGGAGCATACATTATCAATTTTGCTTAATTGATTAGTGGGTATTTTTGCATTTCTATAAATATTCCCAAGCCTTCTTCCTGGATGCATTTAAGTTACTTGAAAATGTTTTTACTTTTTTCTAGTCTCACTTTTAAGAATTATTTTAGGTGGGTGGGACCAGCACAGTGCTCAGTCCAGGGCTAGTTATTCCCACTGTTTCAGACACTGTTACCTTTAGTTCTTTTGGATGATTCTTCCTCCAGCATGTACTCAAGGTCTGCAGATCTTGAGTTCTCTCTTCTCTCTCGCCCTTCCTCCCTCTCTCCTTGTCTCTGCCTCTTTCTCTCTCTCCCTCCTTCCTCTCTTTCCCTCCTTCGTCCCCACCTCCTTCCTATCTTTTCAGGGTCCTACTTTTGGGTACTCTGTGCTGCTGAATCTCACCATCTTGCGCTCCCTGGAGTCCCTGCTTCATCTTCTCAGCTCCGAGCATCAGCCACACCCTGCTTGGGTTTCACTTGCCTACATCACAGCCTAGTTACCATCTCAGAGCAGTAAGCTGGGGCAACTGTAGGGCTTTCCTCAGTTATTTATTTATTTATTTTTTGTCTCTGAGGAATAGCTACTCTTCATTGTCCAAAGTCCAGCATCTTCCAAACTGTTGTTTGGAACTGTTCCAAAATGTTTCATTTATTTTGTTTTTTGTTTTTTGTTTTTTTTTTCTTTTTGGTGTGTCTTTGAGAGAGGAAATCTAGTCTCCATTACTTCTTACTGGAAGTAGAGGTCAAGATGTTTTCAAAAGATCTGACCCACAGAGGGATCTCAATAAGTAATAGCTGAAATTTACTCTGCGTCAAACTTTTATTCTTAGTCTTCTACATACAAGGACCTATGCTAGTTTCTTTAGGTACATGGCATTTTCTCTCCGTGACCCTCACCCTACCACTTATTCCATCCATTTATATTTTATGGGAAGTTTTATGGGTATAGACCTCTCACCTTGATATGTCTTTGAGTAGAGCCTTAGGATTTAAATTTCATCCCTGCTGACGAAGACTGAGAAAATGAGTTACATACATTATCACCATTTAATTCTGTGGCCCTTTTAGTTTTCAACCTTAATCTTCAGTTGTGAGCATGGAATTGCATCACAAGTGAAAGGAATATGCTGAACTTCAAGATTAATCATTTTCTATTTTAAGTAATGGCGTCTCCAAATTAACACAGACTGTTCAAAACACAATGTTAGTTTTCTCAGAATCTCTAGAGAATTTGTTTCCGGAGTCCACTTTCAGCAAATCTCTGCAGGCAGGGCTTTGTTGCTATTGCTATTCTTGTGTTTGAGAATATTCTGACGGAACTAAACTTGCCATCCTTTTCTCTCTTTTTGTTTTCTTCAATATACTTCTTACTCTGTCTTGGGGACAGCACAGTTTCTAGTATTTATTTTGAAGTCAGAAGCGTGGGTAGGATAATATCCCAGGGCCACTGCTGCTCCTCAGTGATAGAAGGAATGACTACCCGCTCAGGATCCCTCTACTTCTACATAAGTAGCATTTATTCTTGTTGCTTCTGGTTGAAAAAAAAAAAAAAAGAACAAATATGCTTCCTTCAGCAAGTGGACTGAAGAACGGATCAAAGATAGCTTCCTGGTACTGATTCTTGCAAAGAATGCTGGATGGCAAATTGCTGCTGTTGTGAGTTATTGGAATTAGTATTTAGAAAACTTTGAGAGTACTTACATGATCCTATTGAAGTACAGCTGTTACTGTCAAGTATTAGCTGGGATCTCTGTTTTTTTTTTTTTTTTTTTTTCTTTGAAATCCAGACTCTGAGAGTTTCTTTTATACTTTTTGCAAGTAATCATAAAGTATGGATTTCTGTCCCCATTCAGTTTGGAGTGAGTAGGAGAAAGAGAAATTATGGTTTTTCTGATTTTCTCTCATCTCACAAATACAACGGTGTTTTGCTCTAAGGGTACCACAGACAACTGCACTAGTCATTATTTTTTTTCCTTTCAAAAAGTGACAGAAATTCAGTTTAAACTACACAGAAAGGGAAATTTATTGTCTTAGGTAATTGAAGAGTCCAAAGTTAAGAGCAGAAGCAGGAACTCAGGCATTTGTCATCAGAATTCACAAGATCTACAGTTCTTGGTGATGTTTTCTCTTAGGTTGTTTTTACTCTCAGCCAGGTTTCTGTGTGATAGTAAAAACAGCCCCCGTACCTACAGGTTTATATTGTCCTCAATGCCCTTAATCTCTGAAGGATCCAGATTCTTGTTTTTTTCCTAGTACCCAAACAATTTGGGTCACATGTCCATCTCTAGAGCAGTCAGCGTAGCAAAGGGAATTAGGGAATAGGACTATTGAAGTTTTCCTTCCACACTGATCCTGGAGGAGACACGGTGAAGTCAGCATCCTATAACAGCCTAGTACAGTTCCTCTCAAGAAGTACCGACTTCTATTACCAGGGGAGAAAGAAAAAATGTTGGGCATACATATGGAACAAATGTCTATTCTTAATGCCCCAGGCATGCTTCTGTGACATATCTTACTCTGTGTCACCTAAGCCCTAGTGTACAGCTGGAATCCTCTTAGGTCCAAGGAATAGGACACCTTTACTGTGGGCAGCACAGGACTGAGGGTTAGAACATCCGCAAGATGCTAGGCTTTCTGCTGTCTTATTTATTTCTGTTCCTTAGTAATCATCCAGGCTCCAACTAGGCACCATTTGTTATCAGAAGCTAGGCTTTATTTTCTGTAGCACTGTGGTACAGAAACTGTCATTTGTTTCTCTCTATTCCTATCCACTTCCTTTCAATTTCTTATCTAGATGTTCTTCTATTTCTTGTAACTTACTTTGTTTTGCTGTTAAAATTTTAAGGACTTTTTAAAAAAATATTTATTTCTTTGAGAGAGAGAGAGAGAGAAGGAATGAGTTGGGGGAAGAGCAGAGGGAAAGAATCTTCAAGCAGACTCTAGACTGAGCGGGAAACCTGATGGAGGCCTTAATCTCAGGACCCTGAGATTACATCCTGAGCCAAAACCAAGAGCCAGACATTTAACTGACTGAGCCATGCAGGTGCCCCTAAGGTCATTTCTAAGGGTATATAAGTTTATTTATTTATTTATTTATTTATTTATTTATTTTTTAAGGGTATACAAGTTTAATATGTCACATGGAGAGGTAAACAAATAACCATTTTGAATAAATCAATAAAATGAATTTAAGATATGCCACAAGATCCATGAACATGGTATAGGCTGAAGGGCTAATACTTTGATAAAGGACATTGCTAACAGTCAACACTACAGGCAGTAAGAATTTGCTAGGGTACTAATATATTGTTAGGTGGTGAAGGAAAAACAAATCAAGAGAAGTATATAACACTTGTATAGCTCTCTAGGGTACCACCGTCTGATTCAGAGGATATGCCAGCATTTAAAACCCTGATATAAGAAAGAACAATTGTCTCTCATGTATTGTGGGGTCAGCAATTATAATAATTATATATAACAGCAATTCATAGGGTGGAGCACTCAGTGATGTCTTGGAGAGAAAATCAAGACTTGTGCAGTCTGAAAAAAAAAATGATGTACATTCTTGGAGGGCATTTCTAGTTAATGACAAAGAAAAAAAAAGGTCCAGAGGTGAGAATAATCTTCCTCTACATAGAGATGGTAAGAAGTAGTCCTAAGTCTCCTTGAGCAGTATTTTCGGTTGATGCTAACCAACAGTGGGCATGCCCTGAGAACTGCTCATGGGTACGAGGCCTTATTAGTATAAAAAGTTGGGAAGCAACTTCACAGCCAGGATGAGATGTTAGAGAGAGGCAACAAAGCTTGATGCAGAGTGAGTAGCTAGCTGGTAAGCAGGGAATCAGGACTCTCAGCTGTTCGACACGAGGACAGATGTATAAAAAGTCAAGATGGCATATAGGGTCCTGGAGTGAATCCCAAAGAGCAGAGGAAAAGTTCCTAGCCCAGGCAGGAAGGCCATGACCAGAAGTTTCCAGTCAGAGAGGAGGGCACTGACCAAAGTGGGTTGCTTGCATAGACAAGGCTCCAAGGAGCCAGTGGAAAGTAGACAGTTAGTTCATTTCATTTCAACAAATACACAACTAGATTCTGGAAGAAGAAACACTGGAGACACAGAGACATAGATACAAACACAGACATAGATAAAACAAGATTGGGACCCTAGAAGAAGGAGTTAAAAAGATGAGGATGTGGGGCACCTGGTGGCTCAGTGCATTAAGCATGTGCCTTCGGCTCAGGTCACCATCCCAGGGTCCTGGGTTTGAGCCCCGCATTGGGCTCCCTGTTCAGTGGGGAGTCTGCTTCTCATGTGTTCTCCCTCCCTCTCTCTCTCTCAAATAAATAAAAGCTTAAAAAATATGAGGACACAGAAGCAGAATTGATCTTGCTACTGAGAAAATTACTGTGAGGTTTATATTTATTTACTGCCCTTCAGAATTAGACTAAAATGTGGATACGAGTAAGCTGGAGGCCACTGACCTAAGACAGGACAGCAGTTCTATATTCTGATTTTCTATCTTTTCTTACACATTCTTTACAAATATTTTATTGATATTCTTGCAAAAAAAAAAAAATCTTTCACCAGAATTAATAACTGCTTCTGTTAACGCTTGATTTGAGAGTAGACTTGAGTGGCTGTGTCATTTTAGGCAATTTATTTAACCTCTCTGAACTTCATTCTACTCCTCTATAAAAATGAAAACAATGACTGCTTCTTAGACTTTTGAAGATTAAATGATGCAAATTATATCCTAGTAATCAGCACAAAGCTATGCCAAGTTCATGCTCATTAATGCAAGTTTCCTTCAGTCCTTCACTACTTCTTTCTTCTTTTTTGCCTTCATATCTTTGCTCACATGTCTCATTTTCTGCGTGCCTACCCTGACAACCATATTTAAATTGCAGCATCTTCCTCCCCTGTTCCAGCATTCCCAACCCATTTTACTAAGCTTTACTTTATTCCCTTTTAATTTGATTATGACATGATTTAACACACTACATGATTACTTATGATTTATTGTCCATTTTCCTTACTGAAATGAAAACTCTATGAAGAAAGAAACTTTTGACTGCTTTATGCACTATTCTATCCCAAGTTTTAGCACATGGTAAGCTCTTAATAAATACTTATTGAATTAATCAAGGTTGTATGTATGTATGTGTGTATTTATTTATGTATTTATTTATTTATTTTTCAAGGTTGTATTTTACAAAATAAGTCTGAGAGACGTACATTAGCAACTTCACAGAACTCATTAAGAGATATGGTTGAAGAATTTTAATAAGAAAAGAATTAATTACTTTTTTTCTTTGATTGGGAGATCACACTAATGAGAGGGAATCCAAAGGTAACTTTGAAATAAAATTGGACAAAAATCAACCAAAGTGATTTCAAAATGGGGACATTTTTGCTAAATCTGGTAATTGGAATGGGGATCCGGAAAGTGAATTTGGTGACAAATACAAACTTTAATGCCAAGGGGTATGGGAAGCTTCCTAAAAAAATGTGGCTTTTTGTTTTGTTTTTACAAAAAGGAGATATGGAAAACCCAGAGTTAGTAACTTATATGTGTAAGGTAAAGTTAGTAACTTATATGTGAAAAGTAACTTATATGTGTACAGATTTCTGTACATAGATATTATTTGTAATAATATTACTTATTTGTAAATAAATATTAGTTGGTCCAGTAAGGGGATAGACCACCTGAGCATCAGAGGGAGCTGCTGAAGTGCTTATTTTTCACTCTGATCAAGAAGTGATAACAGCAATAGTGAAGAACCAGTGAAGATTTGGAAGAAGAGAGAGCATTCAGAGGTCTAGAAATAGGTCCACATGTTTAACCTGCAACTTGTGTTGAGATGACAGTAATGATGACCATGACAAAATAATGAACAAACAAAACACAACAACCACAAGAAAAAACTCTTCCCCCAAACCCCAGAATTATTTTCATAAAATTTACAAGTCTTTGTGCTCGACTAAGGTTTGTGAAAGACAGTTTTCAAGTCATATATGATGCACACTATTGTATGCTCTCCTTGCACACCTATCAATATTATCTGGGAAGATTATACGACTTTCCAAATTCTGAAAACGTATTTTTGAAAAGCATTTTAGATTCACTGCCACATTTTCCGAAACACTATCAAATAGATAATTACCATCCGTAATTAGTTATGAAAAGACAAAATGTAATTAAAAAATTCTTTCTAATATTCACAAGCATCTGTTTTAATTTAGCTTTTGTAGCCAAATTGTTCAGCATTTAACTCTAGGAGTTTTCTTTATCGCTACCAACTGATTTCATGGGTGCATGTAATACAGAAGCACCGATCTCTCTCTCTCTTTCTCTTTCTCTCTCTCAATGTCTCTGTGTCTGTGTGTCTCTCTGTGTGTGCTTTTTTAGAAAGAAATGACCATGAAAAAGACTGAAAAATAAATAGCAGGTAAGAAGTGGTTTAATGTAGTCATTATTAGGCTTTTTATTCTATACGTTTTTTTTTTTCTAGTAAGCTTTGAGGCTCAGAAAGCAAGAAAAGAAAGTAGTGGGATTTTGGTCTTTCATGGATTAGTGATTTCAGCAATTTTATGGAGATCATACCAAGAAGATCATTTTTGTGAACCAGAGATGATATGTCAGAAAAGTAAATTCTATATGATGAATTTTACGTGGTATGTATTCTACAGCTTTTCTCCTCCCTTTTTAAACCCACATCTGACATATTTTGTAGAATAAGATACATACAACTCAAGTCTGAGCACTGCCCTGCGAGGAACTCCCTCTATTCAGAATAGCAGTACTGTCAAATGGCCATCACTGCAGCATTATGAGACGGTGGGGCCCAACTCTCTTGATTAGTACTCAGTGTGAGGAGCACTCACTTTGGTCTTTCAAATCAAACATTCCAAAAAAGATGTGAGTTCATTAAAAAAAAAAAAAAAACAGAGAATTTAGTGATATATAGTTATATAACTATATATCTATATACCTAAATCTATATATATCTCACATATGTAAATTAACAACAGTATTGCTAATTAAAAATAATTCTTTTGGTAAGAACAATGATGCAAATAGGAAAGGATAACCTTGCCAGTAAGAACCGTAGAGACACGAGTTCCCTCTTTCTTTGTACAAATTTAATTTAAAAAGTACACTGCTTCTTTTTGGCTCCCAACCAGTGAGACAGGCAAAGTGGGACTTGCTTAAAATGCTGGTTTCTGTTATTCCTCTGTAGAAGAAGACATGAGATTGGCATAATGTTTTCATATACAGCATCTTCTGAACTAGTGCTTAACTAGCACATAAACATTACATAGAACTGGTATAAAATTGATGAAATTTAATTTTAAGGCTGTTTAAAGTTTTGAAGTAATACTTCTAGGAAAACTTGATATCAGCCCCCATTCATAAACAACCAAATGAAAGAAAAAGGGGAGAATCCATAAGCATGATCATCACTCATTAGGCTTTTATCAACACTTTGTGAAGACATTAATTAATTTAAATTAAAGCTTCTAGTTTTTATTACGTTGGTGCTTATCAGCAATGAATAATAAAATATTTAGATTTCATAAGTATATATAAATTGAAGATAATCTTGATTTTATATCAAAGATTTAGGCTCAAAGTGTTCAATTTTGTACTCCTCGATTATTACCTTTTATTTATTAGTGACACGTGAAACACACAGACTGTCTTTTTTCGCCCAATTTCCATGTTAGACACTCAAAATATAAAGCATGTAAAAAAGTGTTTGCTTAATTAATATGCTTGTTTTTCTTCTATATTGCAGATGTTTTGTCTTTAGCCTAATACTTGGTAATTTTAGAGAGACGTGGGAGGAAAATTTAGCACGACATTCTTTCACCGAAAAGTAAAAAAAAAAAAAAAAAATTGGGTATCAATTGCATAAGATTGCATTTCATAGTTCTTTTTAAAGCCATTTGCATTGGCATTGGTAAGACGGTGTCTCCTGCTAGTTAGCTACAAAGCTCTATGAGGACACAGCGCCTTTAGATGAAATCAAGTTTACTTTTCTGACACTTCCTGAAGATTTGTGAATTTTGTATTATTAAAGTATGAATTTATACGACTAATACAGAAATACTCAAGAATGTTGAATTTTCTCTTTATCCCAATTCTACCAGAAAGCACAGGACAATCAGAGACTGCAGGATTACATAAGATGTTTTTTGGGGAATTTGTAGGAGACCACAAAACATCCACCATCAACAAAAATCCATTTTATAAGCAGTTCTCCTGACTGGATTATGGAGAAAATGTTTTTCTATTTGTCCCTAAGCTCGGGAAACACTGGATTAAATGGAAGATACATATTTCCCTATTCCTGGACTTTTTTTTTTTTTTTCCTGGACTTCTTAGAGCCTTTAATATTCTGACGTGCTTTGTGAATCTCCACGACAGGTATGCTCAGCTTTTCTCAAGTCAATATGGTCAAAGGACAGGTTTTGTTTATTTATTCTTACACATCATCTACTGGAGTGATTATTCCAAAGAAAACACGTTGTAAAAGCTGCACGGTATGCTGATTAGCTCCAGCGATGAGACAGATTTAAAAGGCAAGGGTAACTACATTTTAATACTCAAGCATCTGATAGATCTGCTGCTCTTTGGAAGAACAAAAACACTATCTTTGTAGAAAATGATAAAAATCAGTGAGGGTCTGAGGGTGGCGGGCATTCAGATCGTGTTTGTGGGAACAGTTTGCAGATGTGCCTTTTAGCATCCGAGTGGTCACATTCCTCCAGTGAACTTGATTTATATATATATTAGCCACATGAAAAGAAACGCTTTCTTAGAAATTTTAGTCTACTTTGGAACTGCAGCTTACTCTGCTCCAAATATTCTCTCATTCACCACCATGCCTCCAGTTTGTTAAAATTGTAAATGTCACTTGCCCAGATTGAGTGGAAGTTAGTAAAGTAGATCTGATGCATTATTTATATTTCAACTTCACATCAGACTTTTGGCTGAAGAGCCCAAGGCTCTAAGAACTTTTCAGTAAAGCGAACCCAATAGAAGTTAGTCAGAGACTAGAGAAGTTAGGACAAGGGGAGTGAGGAATGAGAGATGTAGGAAAAGTCAGCATAAATACTGACAAATTAGTCAGAGCCCATTTATTAAAATGTCAGCATATCAAGTGATAGTAATGTACTAATTTGCCCAAAGTCAAACGACACAGGATTAGATGTGGCCTCTAATTGTACGTATAGTATCCCTTCCCCAAGGGCAGGACAGGTCAACGACGGTTTCCTACAAACGAGAACCCAGAGGGGTCATACGCCCTCCATCCGCCCCTACAACCATAGATGACTGATTACGCATTCCTCACCACTATGTTGAAACTTCTAAAATTGAAAAGTATTCGGTCTCTCACTACTGATATCCTAATAATCACATGACTTTTCATAGTTTTCTGTGATTCCCAGGTTTTCTCCTCTTGCTTACTGCAGTCTGGGAAGAGTGGGGCTGATGTAGCCCAAACAGAACCAAAGCCCGGAACGATGGGAGAGCATAGAGAGAATAAAGAAGTGTTGGACTTTCCTCTCTGGTTAAAAATTGTGTTATTTCACAAAAAGAGCAGGACTGCCAACTAGCAGCTGAAGAAATAAGAGACACAGACTGGTGTATCTACAGAGCTGGGGCTCTGATGAGGATAGCTTCACTTCTTGTCGCATCTCTATCCTTTCCCAGCTGTGTGACCTTGGACGAGTCACATAAGGTGGGCAAGTGACACTAAACCACGCTTAAGTGTTCTTCCCTGTAAAATAGGGATAATCATAGGATCTATGTTAAGGAATTGTTGGAAGAATATATTGGCCTGTTTTACATAACATGCTTGGTTGGAATAGTGCCTGGCATATAGTAATGCCTTAATAAATAATTATTGCCATTATTCTTATTAGCAAGGTTAGGAAGGAGGGCTTTGGAATCGGACAGGCCTGGGTTTCTTTCTTCTCTATCAATCTCTCCTCTGCACTGGCACCTCCCTTTGAGTTTGATTTCTCCAGTGTGAAAATAAGCGTTTCATGAATCATGCTTCCAACTTAATCTTTCATGCTTCCAACCATCCCATCTTTCTCCTTCTCTTCCTGCCACAGTTCATTAATGCCTGGCCTCCCTCATTCCTCCCAAATGCGATCTGTCCTCAAACCTCTGTCATTTGACTCTAACTGCTAGGGTATCACTGAAACAGCTTTCACTAAACTCACCCACGGCCTCCCACTCGTCAGTGCAGTGACCCATGCCTAGTCTTGACGTCTTTGCCCTGGGTAAGCTTACATGCCTTCTCCTTGTTGGGGAATCCTGCTCCTCTTCGGCCGCTTCAGTAGTTCTTCCCTCCGCGTGCCACTTAATTAGAGTCATTCCCCTAAGCCTCCACACCACTGGCATCTTAAAGCTCAATCCATATACTTTGGGAATCTCTTTTACTCTGTAAGTTATATCTTGCTAACTTGCAAATTTCTTCACTAGATGTAACCTATTTCTTGATTTTCAGCCACTAGTTACATTGACAGTTTCACGTGGATGCCCCATCAGCACCTCGAGCTCAGCATGTGTTTTCCCATTTCTTGATTCTCTGATTCATCCATTATAATGCTGCCAGATTTAGTATTCATCCTTCAAACCATTCTTCAAACAGAACCTCCTTTATAGAGTCTTCTAAGAGCTCTGGGTAAAATTTTACCAGTACTTCAATCTTTGAGTCTCTTTCTTATAGTCATTTTTATCTATATATCAGTTTTAACCCACCACTAACTGTAAGCTGTTGAGAGCCCAACATACCACTATAATTATCAAAGTATTCAGAAATGACAGGGTGAACAAAAATGTGATATCTAATGAATAGGTTGCCCAATTGAATGACTGAATGTAAAGCAAGACATTACCTCTTGAAATGGTAAATGAGATATAGTGATTACATGATTTGTACAAAACATACGACCATAGTACAATTGCAGATGTTGGAGCAGAAGATTCTAATGACTATGATAAGGACTGCTAAAATAAATATTTATATATACATTTTCATATATAATGTGTATACATATAATTAAATTTATAAATGTTAAAGTATATAATTAATTATACATTTATGTAATTAAGTGTGTGCAATATATAGAATATATTTTGCATGGTATTTCATGTATGTCATCACGTGGGCTATTTTTGTGATGACTAGTACCAGAAGGCAACAACCGAAGATAATTCATCCTAGAATAATATTGTGTGCTCAAGGGCATTTGAGAAAAAAATCAGTTTTAAATTGTTACATATGAATCAAAGAGCTAGGAAGGACTGAGAAAGTCATCTACTTTATACCTCTGCCTCAGGGTTTAAAGTTTTTACATTCTATTGAAATAATCGATTAATATTCAGAGAAAGAGAATGCCCATCGAGTTCCTGACAATGTGCCTCACAATGTCCCTAGATTTTTATTGTTTCAATATTTTCAGTGTAAAAAGCTCAGAATTATCAGAGACATTCACCAAAGCCATATTAGCTAATTAGATGAAATATCTGTTTTTTTCTTAAAAGAAAATACTACCTTCTAACATTTGAAGTTATATTTAATAAATTTTTATTGGCTATTTTCTGTTGGCTTAATCATGTATTATATTATTAGATACTTTTCACTTTTTAGATATCTGTTGAAAATATTGTGATGAGGGGTGCCTGGGTGGCTTAACGGATGCGCGTCTGCCTCCGGCTCAGGGCATGACCCCAGGGTGCTGGGATCGAGTCCCGCTTTGGGCTCCCTGCATGGAGCCTGCTTCTCCCTCTGCCTGTGTCTCTGCCTCTCTCTGTCTCTCTCATAAGTAAATTAAAAAAAAAAAAATCTTTAAATAAAAAGAAAATATTGTGATGAATTTTATGTCCAAAATAGCCTGGGTTTTGGCATTTAAAGACTTTGTTGAATCATATAAACACATATATGTATCTTCATAAAAACTATTTTCTTCTTTGTAGGGATACATTCAGAGATTATAAAAATGTCAGCAGTACATTTGGTTTTAAATATCTATTTTGCAGTTCACCATTAAATTACCGTCAAAATGCACTTTCTCTTTCTGAGGTTAAGCAGCAGCATTGTAGAAAACCTTGCAATAATCAGTAATTCCTAAATTAGTTTGTAATTGGCACAGAGTACAGTTTCTAGAAAAGGTACATTTCCTGTCTGAGCCTCTCAGAGTGGTTCAAATGGTAAAGTCATCTAACGGTTGCCTCCAGGACATTGGTTGAATGGAATCAAACGTCCTTCCTAGACCAAAGTTTCTGCAGATTATTTGACAACCAGGAACCTCTGCTATAATCAGTCTTCAGGTTAATGCCTTCTAGTTTCTGGAATAATAGAACTAAGTATTTGCCGAAGAATCAAATGCATTTTTAGACATGCTGAAGGAGAAAAAATGTGGATAACTATCTGCCTCTTTCACAATTACGAAAAGCAAAATTCTGCAATTCTATTCCAACCAAACTAAAAATGTCAAGTGGTATTTAACAACACGAAGGCACATTTTGGATGGGCTCTGTGAGAGGAGACTGGAAGGAACACTTGAGAATGCAATGCAGTACAGTTGGGTGCTTCCTAAAATTGTTCTCTAATATCTGGATGAGAAGAAATCAGAAACCATTCATGCATCTTTTAAGCAAAATAAATAAATAAATAAATAAAAAATAAAAAAGAAAGAAAAAAGAAAAATGTGAAAAAAAGTCTTTCAGCTATAATAAGCTCCAAGCAAAAGTAGAGATGTAACCTGAATTTTAAGATAAATCTTTTTGATTTTTCAACTTATGAAAAAGGATATGAAACAGGCTCAACCATATTATTTCCCCAAATTCTGGTAAAGTGTGACCTTTTACTTCTAGTCTTTCAACAGTTCTAGAATTACAAATTCAGGTCTTGATTTTTCTACATATTTCACATTTAAACACCTCTGGGATGGAGGTAAGAAAATAACTTTTTTTTTTCTTGTTCAAGAACACTAATGTTGTCTGAAGGCCTAGGTCTTTCTTCTTTCTAGCTCTCAAAAATGGAGATTAAAGTATAGAAATGTTATTGTTACTCCAACAACAATAATAAAAGAAGTAAGTAATGAAGTGGAGAGGAGAACCCTTTCAGCATGCAAATTGGTCTATTTATCATGACATTACTTTTCAGAATTCTTCGGTATAAACATGACAAAGAAATCCCACAGTAAAACATATTTATACCTTTTCACTTTTTATCTTTTCAGGAAAAAAAAAAAGTCTGAAAAAAATTAAAATAGGCAGCAAACCCACTAACGTTCTTACAGTGGTATTTACTATAAAGAAAAAAGCTGGATTTAATAGCTTCCTCCACAAGTAATACCCCCTCCTCATTCCTGACCCATTATGGGGATCCTTGGTCCCTCTGGTTTACTTCCCACGTGGTTGTCAGAAGTTACAGTCCACTTAGGCAATCACGCCTCTGCCCAGAGACAACCCCTGCTACTTCTAGCAGGTGAAAGTCCCATCTATCTACATAGCTATAGAGGCAGGAGGCCATCCTGGAGTAAAGACTTTTTATCAATGCTCTTCCTTTTCTGGGTTATTAATATCCCATCTATTTTTTTCTGAAGTAGACCTCTAAAACCTCCTGACTTCACCAGTGCTCCGTGCAAAGCCTTTTATGAACCTCAGGATGTCCTTTTAATTATTGAGAATTCACAGAATTGCATAGTATGAGT